>NC_073635.1:67922173-68226956 GCF_029407905.1 Bubalus kerabau
GCAAAGAGTTGGACACAACTGAGCAACTGAACTGATAGTTTTTACATTAGTTATGAAAATCTAAATTGTTCAATCAAACTTATATATGTGTACATTTTTTTCTGTACAATTTGTAAACATGATTTGTAGGCAGTGTCTAGGTAAGGAGGGATTAACAAACTTCACTCTATGGCCATAGTAGACAATGGTTAGAGCCAAGAGCTGACACTAAACAAAGGCGAATTTTAAGCCAGTCATTGTACTGCCTTCCAAGAGCCATGGATGAACTGGCATGAAGAATAAAATATGAAGTCAAAGGAAACAGAATTACTGGAAAATGTAAAGGAAGGGAAGGGGAAGGGGATTATTTCATTGCCAAAAAGACTTACTATCTTAACTCCAAATTTGTTAGTTAATGAGAAGCCAATTATGATAGCTTCAGTTATGATAAAAGAAGCTACCTGAAAATAAAAATCATGTTTTAAAACAGATATTTTCTTATTACAATGTGAAGGTGGCAAAAACAATAAATCACGGGTCATACATTCAAACAAGCATAAAATCTAGGATGGAAGGCAAAATGTAAGTGACTAGAAAGTGTCTAAAATAAAAAATATCATGCAAGCAAGAAGACTAGGCAAGATACTGGGTAAAGATGATAATAGCCATCCATTTAAGCATTACTATTGCTTATTATTATTAAAAATATAATAATTATTTCATAATGATATGGTTATAAATTGATAGTTTAATTTACAATACTTTTTTTCTTTTTTTATTTAATTTTATTTATTTTAATTAGAGGCTAATTACTTTACAATATTGTATTGGTTTTGCCATACATCAACATGAATCCGCCACAGGTGTACACGTGTTCCCAATCCTGACCCCCCTCCCACCTCCCTCCCCATACCATCCCTCTGGGTCATCTCAGTGCACCAGCCCCAAGCATCCTGTATCCTGCATCAAACCTGGAATCCGGCGATTCATTTCTTATTTGATATTATACATGTTTCAATGCCATTCTCCCAAATCATCCCCCCCTCCCTCTCCCACAGACTCCAAAAGACTGTTCTATACATCTGTGTCTCTTTTGCTGTCTCGCACACAGGGTTATCATTACCATCTTTCTAAATTCCATATATATGCGTTAGTATACTGTATTGGTGTTTTTCTTTCTGGCTTACTTCACTCTGTATAATCGGCTCCAGTTTCATCCACCTCATTAGAACTGATTCAAATGTATTCTTTTTAATGGCTGAGTAATACTCCATTGTGTATATGTACCACAGCTTTCTTATCCATTCATCTGCCGATGGGCATCTAGGTTGCCTCCATGTCCTGGCTATTGTAAACAGGGCTGCGATGAACATTGGGGTACACGTGTCTCTTTCCCTTCTGGTTTCCTCAGTGTGTATGCCCAGCAGTGGGTCGCAATCCATGGCATACACACTGAGGAAACCAGAATTGAAAGAGACACGTGTACCCCAATGTTCATCGCAGCACTGTTTACAATAGCCAGGACATGGAAGCAACCTAGATGTCCATCAGCAGATGAATGGATAAGAAAGCTGTGGTACATATACACAATGGAGTATTATTCAGCCATTAAAAAGAATACATTTGAATCAGTTCTAATGAGGTGGATGAAACTGGAGCCGATTATACAGAGTGAAGTAAGCCAGAAAGAAAAACAATTATATTATATATTTATATCAGAGAAGGCAATGGCACCCCGCTCCAGTACTGTTGCCCAGAAAATCCCATGGATGGAGGAGCCTGGTAGGCTGCAGTCCATGGGGTTGCTAAGAGTCGGACACAACTGAGCGACTTCACTTTCACTTTCCACTTTCATGCATTGGAGAAGGCAATGGCAACCCACTCCAGTGTTCTTGCCTGGAGAATCCCATGGACGGAGAAGCCTGGTGGGCTGCAGTCCGTGGGATTGCACAGAGTTGGACATGACTGAAGCGACTTAGTAGTAGTAGTAGTATATATTTATATAATAAATGTAACATATAATAAAATAATACTAATAATTTATGATGTAAATAGGAGAATCCTCCTCATTCCACTAAAATGAAAGAAGTCATTTTCCTTAAGAGAATAAAATCATTCAATTAAGTGTAATTTTCAACATATCAATAGGAATGATTTACGATTCAAATTTCATTGTATTTCAGAATTGTATTATATAAGGCAATATAATTTGACCAAGATTATTACATGGGTAGAGATTCATTTTTCTTGCATACTGTTTTTAAAATCACAATAACATTGAATTGCCCATATGCTTAGATATTTTAGAGAATACTGAATATACTGTGTTCTTTGCATATAAACATATGCTCATGCCATCCATATGAGAGTATCAGATTTTCATGTTGGCAAAATCATGGTTTGTGGTTTATGTTTCTTTTTGTTTTCAGCTCTCTATTCTTCTGAGGACAAAAGTGGCCTTCTGCAAACTAGAATTAGCAGTGCTTTCAACATTTTAGGTTTTCTCTAAAAGACAAATGCTATTTAACTCAGTACAGATAGGATTTTCGTACTAAGTGAAACTGCTGCATTTGTTCTCCATGATTTTTCTAATAATAATTGTGCTACTCCATTCTTCCCTGGCTAGAATTCTTAAGTAGATTTAGTGGGAGTTTTTGTACAACATATAAAATATAATCATAACCTTTAGAATCTAATTTCTCCTTCAACTAATAGTCTTTAGAGTGGATCATTCAAGATTTTCCCCTCTTAGTTCCTATACTCCTATCTAAATCATTATTTAACACCTCTTAGAGTCCTTTATCTGATCATCATTTCTCAAAATTCTTAAGCATGACAGCCTCCTGAAATACCCACTAGAAAGCCATATACTTAATTTCTGTACAGGGACTGGGTACCATATTATTCTCCCATAAATCGTCAGTTTCGTCTTCGCAGGCTTGGAGAGAGCACACACAAGGATGCCATTCACTTACCAAGCCCACATTTATTACAGGGCACTATTTAATATTATCCAGGAAGCAGGACTCTCCTGTCAAAAGACAGAAGTGTCAAATGAAGTCTGTACATTCAGGAGATTTTAAAGAAAAGGCAGCTTTGGTTCAGTAGGTATCTCTTTGTGCTTAAGAACCTAACCCCAGATGTGTTCATCTGTAAAGCTGTAGAATAGGTGTGATGGAGTTTCACAGATCAACCCAGTGAACATGTGGCAGACACATGGATACACTAACTCCTATCACTTAGCAATACATCCACTCCTCAGAGAAATGATTTAAGAATAGCAATATCCTGGGGACTAGTCACTCAGCAAGCATTTATTGAGTGCCCACTGCAGCCTTCATCACAAGCCAGGCAAAAACGGTCTCTGCAGCACTTATTACTTTGAGGTCACTATTCTTTTCTTCATACATAGGGCTTGGTCTGAGGAATAAAGAAGATCCAGGTGGGTCTCCTCCCAAATTTACTTTCATGTGAAACAACTCTGAAAATGGCTCAAGTTCAATTTTTTAAAATAAATCTGGCCAAAAAGAAAAAAAAAAATGGAAAGCGGGAACTCATAGTTCTACTTCTGCCTTGTCTTGATCCAAACTTCTTCATGATTTTTTTCTGTGTACCTACTGTTTTAGGCAATTAAATATTGTACATGAATATTGGAAAAATGATGCTCTGATAAGACTGGCCAACTTAAAGCTATTAAAACATGATTGACTTTGTGTGTGTTACTAAAAGTTAAGAAAATTCAGCAATTAAAAGAGAAGGAGAAGGTCGAGAATTTTGTTTACAGGCTTTTATTAAGGGATAAAGTTTAAATACATCCTTGCATTATCACCCTACATCAAGAATTAAACCCAACCACATCAACCTCAAAAAAGAAAATAAAAAGTATCATTCTTAGTACTTGATATATAACAATTTCCATACCTTATACCAATTTTGGAAAGAAGTGAAAAGTAAACATAAAATGAGATTAAACTAGTTGGAATTGACTAGGCAGAGAGGTATACAGAGGCTATAGGAAGAGGGCCTTTGGATTTTTTCTAAATTATCTCACATTGTGCCTTGCTCTGCACTGTCTTTTCACACCTAGAAATCTCTTGAAAGTAAATACACAATCTTACAGTATCCGTGCATATGGCAAAAGATCGATGGAAAAGTGCCTTTCAAACCCCTGGAAGCAGCAGCAAGGGAGAATAACTGTGTGGCAACTTCTATATAAACCTTTCACTGATGACATCATTAGATCACCTTACCTATAGTTTATCCAAGGCTGACCCACTGATCAAGAAATAGAGCTGGGAAAGAGGAGGGGGAAGAACAGGAGCCAAAGGAGGGACAAAGACAGTGAGCTGTAATTAAAGAGTGGGAAAATTTGTATTTCTTATCCTGGCTTTCAATGTCTTTAAACAGCAAAACCACAGAAATAGAATTCCAATTTTATTTTTTATTTCTTTCTTACTTGAGGTCCTCACCCTAATCAAAAAAGTCTTCAGTGCATACACTGCACTTTCTAACATCTCCTTTTATATTTCTTTCTTTCCTTGGAATGCTATTCTTTTCTCACGAACCAAAAGTGACTTTCTTCAAGATGGACTTTAGGTCCCATCTTTAAGAAAACAGTTCCAGGTGGGCTCTGCTCAACATGATCTCTACCTTGTAGTTCAGTTGTTTCAGTTATTTATTACTCTTTATCTTAAATCTGATTCAGATGAATATGCTGGTGGCTTGAACTCCAAAGGGTTTATCTCAACAGATAAATGAAAAATGGTAGTAGGCAGTGCAAGAAGGGCATAGAGCAGGGATCAGTAAACCACTGCCCTTTTTATAGGAGCACAGTTCTAGACATTCACACACCTATTGTCTATAGCTGGAGAAGGCAATGGCATCCCACTCCAGTACTCTTGCCTGGAAACTCCCATGGACAGAGGAGCCTGGTAGGCTGCAGTCCATGGGGTCGCTAAGAGTTGGACACGACTGAGCGACTTCACTTTCAATTTCCACTTTCATGCACTGGAGAAGGAAATGGCAACCCACTCCAGTGTTCTTGCCTGGAGAATCCCAGGGATGGGGGAGCCTGGTGGGGTGCCGTCTATGGGGTCTCACAGAGTCGGACACGACTGAAGTGACTTAGCAGCAGCAGCATTGTCTATAGCTGCTTTCCACTGCAGTAGCAGAGTTGAGCAGCTGCAAACCTTTATAGGAAAAGCTTGCCCACTCTCAGTTTAGATATTGTATTTAATGTCATTGAGGACTCAAGCCTCCTTTACCTTCTACTCCAACATCCTCAGTAACAAACTTTTATCCTCATGGCTGGTCAAAAAAGCAACCTGGACACATTTAGGCAAGGATATCTCCATGAATAAAAATTACATATTATCTCCCTCCCAGTTGGATTATAACTTGCCAGAGGATAAGAACTATTTACTTACATTCAGGATATTTTGCATCGTGAAAAGTAAGAAATAGTTTTATCACTCTACAAAAAAATCAGAAGAAAAAACTCAGGGACATTTTTGATACTCTGTCTTCACTTCTCAGAAATAAATTACCCATAAGATAGTATTTTTTTTATACATTCCTTACTGTGCACAATCTACAAATTCCACTTGGAAAGTAAAAGAAACAGTGCTACTCTAGCATGTCAAATAAAATATAATCATGTCTTCTTGTCCTTCCATCATCGTCATTATTATTTTATTATAAAACCAAGGATACTTCAAATGCCATTTTATTCTCCGTGCCCTGTATTTTCCTAGTGTGCTTTTCTGTACATATCAAAAAGGCATTCCAGTGATTTCAAGAAAGTTTAGTTTAACATGATGGATACAGTCTTGGGGTCAGGGAGGGGTGAGAGGCATTAGATCCTAGTTTAAATATACTCTGAGCTTAATTATTTCACAATTATCTCATTGACTGCAGTAAGATGAAAAAGTTGAAGCTGGTATGGAATTTGAATAATGTGGGAATTCCTTTCCCTTTTTTTTAAGTAGAGAGGGGGCTTTCTCTGTGGGGATAGAGGGGGGCCAGGCAGCCCACCTGCCCTGACTCTCCATGCACCCAGCTCCAATGCTGTACCTTCTTGCCCCCACCTTCTTTCACTTTTTAAGGACAAATCACTCATAAGGTTATAATAAATTTAAGTTAATTATTTTTTAAGCTTTTGGTTTGGCTTTGCTTGGGCGATTTTTTTTGACAATATGAATATTCACAGGGAAGCAACCCAAGTGCCCATCAACAGTCGATTAGATGGAGAAGATGTGATATATATATATGTGTGTGTGTATATATATGTATATACACAGACACATACAAAGGAATATTAGCCACAAAAAAAAGGATGAAATACCGCCACTTGCAGCAACATGGACAGACCTAGAGAATATTATGCTTAGTGAAGCAAGACAAAGATAAATACCGTATGCTATCTCCTATATGTAGACTCTAAAAAATAATATAAATGTATGTGTGTGCAAAATAGAAACAGAGTCACAGATACAGGTAACAAACTGTAGCAACCAAAGGGTGAGGGGACTGGAGAGGTACAAGTAAGGGGTATGGGATTAACAGATACAAACTAGTATATATAAAATAGATAGGCAACAAGGATATACTGTATACCACAGGGAATCATGGCCATTATCTTATGTAACTTGTAATGGAGCATAACCTCCAAAACTACTGAAACACTATGTTATACCTGAAACTAATATAATATTCTAAATCAACTATACTTCAATTAAATATATTAATGTATAAAGGTTTCCCATTGAATAACTGTTCTCATCATGATTATGCTATGTGCAATAAATAACTACACAACCATTTTTTTTTTGTTTGTCCATTTGTGGAAGAAATTAGGCTCAATAAAATATAAAATATATATTAAAAAAGAATATGTATAGAAAACAATCACTGTAGAAATGGATTCATATTTCTTTATCAGTTATCTGTAATGACAACCATCGAAGACTCTTAGGTAGAGACTTCTGAACTTTTTAATTTCAAAATTATAACAATATCAGACTAAGAGTTGTGATATTACATGTCTATTTCTAACCAGGTACAAACATTTGATATTTAGTTCATATTATTCTTATTCTTTGTGGAAAAAAAACAAATGGGATACCATCTTTTGTTGTCACAGGCTCCACAAAGTTATTAGGAAAGAATATACAACTTTTGTAAAAAAAAAAAAAAAAAAAAAGACTGTTTATCAACATATTCTCTGTGTTCTGATTTTGGAAAGGCTTTCACACTCCTTTGAAATGAATTACATGATGAAGGTACCTAACTTAAATAGGCATTACAAGTACAAATACAAAAGATTTCTGCATCCTACATCTTGTCTCTGCTTCACTCTGTTAACAGGTGACAATAGCCTTGCCTTGAGAAAGTCATTTAGTTTGCTTTGATCCTGACAATGCACAAGAAATACTTTCATCATTGACACTGATTTGTTATGCATTTGATTTTTTGATGGAATAGAGGGATAAATCCCTCCTTGTTCTATTAGTATGATGGCATAGCATTACAAATTACATGTTTGTTTTCTAGTATAATATAAATGACACTAGAGAAGGCAATTTATTCTAAAACCATAGTATAAACTCCTATATTTTCAAACAGCTGATGTAATCAAGTTGATAAACCATGAACCAGGCTTATTTAAATGAGTTGTCTTTTGGCATATGGAGAGAATTATTTTCTGTTATGAAAATCAAACAAGCTGTTAGTGAATCACAGAAGACAAATATAGAAAACTGCCTTGTGAAACCACATTTCAGGAGAATCCATTGCCCACAGCAATGATAAAAGAACAACTGGAATAACCAGAAAGAAATGTGTCTGTCTTAATAATAGGTTCTAAATATTGTTCTAAACAAATTAAATATTAATCATGCCAATCACATAAATGTTTGAATAACTGAAATATATATAGTACTGCCAAGGCCCCACAAAATTAAAACTGTTTCCAAGAGAAATGGTGGATTAGATTCTTTGCCTGCTCCTGTCACTGAAAAACAACTCAAAATGCTGAATAAAATATTTTTCTAGTCTTTGAAAGCACACAAATGAACTGACAAAAGCACCAAGAAAGATAAAGAGGTTAAAAAGAAAGTAGAAGCTGTAGCTCAGAGAACTAAACAATGCACTGAAGCTTACTTACAAATGGAGGGAAAGATTTTGTTGACCAAGAGAAATTCAGCTTGAGTTTTCATAGTCTTTGAGGAAATGGATGCCAGAAGAAAAGCCCAAACAATATCCAAGGCAGAGAGGCTACCAGTAAACTTCCCAATATTCCTGGGAACTCAAAGTTCTTCACCTTTGATTTAGGTATAATCCTTAACCCCATATGTCTACTATGGAATATTTTCAGAAAACTGGCCAAGGGAAAACTTACTGCTGAGACTGAGATAGCATACTGGGGGGAATTTGCAACCACAGCATGTCTTCCCTCAGTTTCCAACCAGTGCAAAAAATTCAACTTAAGAATTTGATTTAGGGACTACCCTGGTAGTCCAATAGCTAAGACTCCATGCTTCCAATGTAGGGGATCTGAGTTCAATCCCAGGTCAGGGAATTTATAACACAACTAAGACACGGTGCACCAATAAATGAATAATTTCTTTTAAAAAGAAAGAATTTTATTTAAAGTGGTCATGGATTGGAAATGCCTCAGATTGCTGGAAGGAACAAACATAAATCATTACCGGAGGAAAAAAAATTATATAAATTCTCAATACTGAAACAAAAATTTTTCAATAAATAGGAGCATACGATTACACAGTAGAAATAACAAATAGATTCAAGGGATTAGATTTTATAGACAGAGTGCCTGAAGAACTATGGACAGAGGTTTGTGACACTGTACAGGAGACAGGGATCAAGACCATGCTCAAGAAAAAGAAATGCAAAAAAGGCAAAACAGTTGTCTGGGGAGGCCTTACAAAGGCCTTACAACTGAAAAAAGAGAAGTGAAAGGAAAAGGAGAAAAGGAAAGATACACCCATCTGAATGCAGAGTTCCAAAGAATAGCAAGGAGAGATAAGAAAGTCTTCCTCAGTGATTGATGCAAAGAAAAAGAGGAAAACAATAAAATGGGAAAGACTAGAGATCTCTTCAAGAAAATGAGAGACACCAAGGGAACATTTCATGCAAAGATGGGCACAATAAAGGACAGAAACACTATGGACTTAACAGAGGCAGAATATATTAAGAAGAGGTGGCAAGAATACACAGAAGAACTACACAAAAAAGATCTTCAGGACCCAGATAACCACAATGGTGTGATCACTCACCTGGTGCCAGATATCCTGGAGTGTGAAGTCAAGTGGGCCTTAGGAAGCATCACTATGAACCAAGTTAGTGGAGGTGATGGAATTCCAGTTGAGCTGGAATCAAATCCTAAAAGATGATGCTGTGAAAGTGCTGCACCCAATATGTCAGCAAATTTGGAAAACTCAGCAGAGGTCACAGGACTGGAAAAGGTGAGTTTCCATTCCAATCCCAAAGAAATGCAATGCCAAAAGATGTTCAAACTACTTCACAATTGGACTCATCTCACACACTAGCAAAGTAATGCTCAAAATTCTCCAAGCAAGGCTTTAACAGTATGTGAAACAAAAATTTCCAGATGTTCAAGCTGGATTTAGAAAAGGCAGAGGAAGCAGAGATCAAGTTGCCAACATCTGTTGCATCATATAAAAGCAAGAGAGTTCCAGAAAAGCATCCACTTATGCTTTACTGACTATGCCAAAACCTTTGACTGTGTGGACCATGACAAACTGTGGAAAACTCTTGAAGAGACAGGAATACCAAATCATCTTACCTGCCTCATGACAAATCTGTATGCATGGCAAGAAGCAAGAGTTAGAACCAGACATGGAACCCCAGACTGGTTCCAAACTGGGAAAGAAGTACATCAAGGCTGTACATTGTCACCCTGTTTATTTAACTTATATGCAGAGTACCTCATGAGAAATGTCAGGCTGGATGAAGCAAAAGCTGGAATCAAGATTGCCGGGAGAAATATTAATAACCTCAGATATGCAGACGACACCACCCTCATGGAAGAAAAGTGAAAAGGAACTAAAGAGCCTCTTGATAAAGTGATAAAGTTGGCTTAAAACTCAACATTCAAAAAACTAAGATCACGGCATCTAGTCCCATCACTTCATGGCAAATAGATGGGGAAACAACGGAAACAGTGACAGACTTTATTTCCTTGAGCTCCAAAATCACTGCAGATGGTGACTGCAGCCATGATATTAAAAGACACTTGCTTCTTGGAAGAAAAGCCATGACCAACCTAGACAGCATATTAAAAAACAGAGACATTACTTTGACAACAAATATCTGTCTGGTCAAATCTATGGTTTTTCCAGTAGTCATATACGGATGTGAGAGTTGGACCATAAAGAAAGCTCAGAGCCGAAGAATTGATGTTTTTGAACTGTGGTGTTGAAGAAGACTCTTGAGAATCTCTTGGACTGCAAGGAGATCAAACCAGTCCATCCTCAATGAAATCAGTCCTGACTATTCATTGGAAGGACTGATGCTGGAGCTGGAGCTCCAATCCTTGGGCCACCTGATGCAATGAACTGACTCATTAGAAAAGCTGGGAAAGATTGAGGGCAGGATGAGAAGGAGATGACAGAGGATGAGATGGTTGGATGGCATCACTGGCTCGATGGACATGAGTTTGAGCAGGCCCCGGGAGCTGGTGATGGACAGGGAAGCCTGGCGTGCTGCAGTCCATGGGGCCGCAAAGAGTGAGACATGACTGAGGGACTGAATTGAACTGAGGGGCATTCTGTCAAAAAAGCACAAAGAAACAAAACACCTTGAGGGACAGCAATATCAGAGCTTCAAAAGTCAAGAGGTGTTGGGATTGGCAGATATAGAATACCATGTAATTGTGCTTTATAAAATTGAAAGAACTAATATCAAGTTTAAGGCAAAAATATAATAAAATGACAAAAAAGAACAAAAAGCAAAAAGTAATTACCAAATATATATGAAATGTAAATACATAGAGTTCTAGAAAATAAAATTAAAACAGACATTAAAAAGTCAATGAATGAGATTAAAGATTAGAATACTTGAGGACAGAAATAGTAAATTCCAATTTGTATAAATTTTTTTTAAAGCAATCCAGAGGTCACCACACAAATACAAATATGTGGATATAAACAACACTTTTAAAATATAGAGACCAAGTCCAATTTATATTCCACTGCAGTTGCATAAAGAGAAAAAAGAAGAAATAAAGCAGAAACAATTTTAAAAGTAATGATAGAAATTTCCATAGACATTGAAAATCACCACAGCAGATTCAAGAAGGTCAATGCTTTCCTAATAGGAATAAATTTAAAAAAAATTCATATCCAATCACACCATACTGACAGTGAAAAACACAGACAAAAAGCAAAAATAATAAAACAGCCAAATGGAAAAACACAGACAGCCTAAAAGTAAGGGTATTTAGACTGATAGCTAACTTACTGATAGCAACAGGAAGAATAAGGTGAAATAACATCAACAATGTACTGAAAGAAAATATTCATCAACCTCAAACTAGATACCTTGCAAAAAAATTACAAAGGCTATACCTCAGGAAAAAGGGAAGTGACCCAATATAAAATATGTGAGTCACAAAAAGGAATAAAAAGAAAAAATGGTAAACATTTAGGACTAAATAAAAATTAATATTTTATAACAATAATTATATCTTGATTATTTTTTAAAATACTTATATAAATTAATGTATGAGATTAAAAAATTGTATATAAATCCAGAGGATTCATGACAAGGAACAAGCTTTTTTTGAAATTCTCATATCATTTGTGAGGCTAATGATATGGATTAGCTTTAGATTCTGATGAATATAAAAAGCAGCAAGAGAGTAAGAGAATATGTTTTCTTACTATTCCATAAAGGTGTAAATCAGCCAGGATGCCAGCATTTTAGAATAATCTGAAGGGAGTTACTAAAAAGACTACTCAAAAGGGATGAGTATAACGCATGGGAACCTAAAGGGAGATTTCTGCATCCTGGGCTGTTACCACCTCCACTCCCAGTGGGTTGAGGGAATAATCCCCAAGGAGAAAAGCCTACAGAAATGGCTTGAAAGGAACTGGAAAAGTGAATGAGGTGACAAAGTCTGCCAGAGACAACCACACAAAGTAATAAATACGCTGAATCCTTTTCCTCTCCATCATCATTGTCCTGCCAGGGTTTGTCGTTAGCTGAATCCTATCAGGTAACAGGTGGCCAAGAAATACATCGATGTAGTTCCTACATTTCAGTCTCCTGATGCAGAGACTATGATGGAGAAGGCAAGAAAATGGACGTGAAGAGTAAACAGATTTCTAGGATTCATATATGAATAAGTTTCACTGCTGCGTTTTTTGTGTGTTAAGAGACACTAGGAAGAATGGATAGTTAAAATGTGGTGGATGCACACCATGAAATTCCAGGCAGTAATTAGAAGGCAGACAATATGTACAGTAAGTAAAAATGCAAATCTTAAAGTTTTCATGCTGAGTGAAAAAAATACAAAGAAGATTGAAGATATCTAGCACAATAACATTTATCTAAGTTAAAAATACATGCATACAGAAACAATCTATAGTCAATAAGACCACATAAAATCAAAAAGATTCTTAGGTAAATCATGATGAAAAAATAAGGAAAAAGGAATAAATATGAAAATATGTGCATGGTATAAGAGAAGATCTTTCATACAACCACTGGTAATAATGATAATGTGCCATGAACTGAGGATTATAAGTAATTCAGTGAGAAAATATACCTATACCAAAAAGAACAAGAAAAGAGGAAAACATTATCTTGGAAATAAATATACCTTTGACTACAACAAATATAAGATTACATAAAATATTAACTGTAAAAGAAGGATACTAAATAATGAGGAAAGTTTTAATTCTCCAGAAAAATGTAAGGACTCTATTATAATATTGATTGAATAATATAATTTCTGAATATACATTAAAGTAAACATTAATAAAACAAGAGAAACAAATTCATAATCACACTGATAGATTTTGACACATCTAATTATTGATTAAGCAGACATAACAAATCATTAGCAATATGAAAGAGGTAAACACAAACATTTATAAATGATCTACACACACAAACATAACAATGCACCCTAATATTTCAGAACACATATTAGTCTCAAGTTTACAGAGGGTATTTCTCATTCTGGTAATAATGGCTCTCTGATTGTAGACCAACTCAGACAAAATATAAAAACTATTAGTCCAAAAACATTTAAGACACACTAACACAGAAGACTTAATGGGCAAATATCTTGGAGCTTCACTTATTCCCACTTCTATTCTCTACATGTTTTCTGATTTCCTAAAAGCACAACTTTCTGCGATCTTAAGGGGTTATGGAGGCAACAATTAGTGTAAACTGAGCTCTCCATGGAGGAAAAATCCTCTAATAAACACTTCAGGCTTTCAGCTGGAACAAATGAAAGGCTACATGCTAGGAGTAGAATTGAACCAGAAATAGAGCAGATCTCATAAGACTGAGGCTCAGTCTAATTTGTTCCCTTCTAGGGGACAGGAAAGCATCCAGAAACTCATATTACCATGAGAACTTTTCATCCCTCATATTCAACATCACCAAAAAATTACCCAAAACCCCAGGACACAAGACCAAATGATGAAGCGCCAAAATGAGAAGATAGAAAAACACTTTCAGGTCACCCAGATGTTAGAGTTATCACAAAAACGAATAATTATTTTGTCTATTTAAAAAAAAAATAATTTGGAAAGTGTTATTTGATAACTGAAAACTATAGAAGAAGAATCAACTATGCATTCTTGAATGGATATTTACAAAGTTGACATTAAGCCATATAGGAGGCAGGATGAAGATGTCAGAGTGGGAAGACTTTGAGCTCATCCCCCAGTGGAAAACATCAAAACTGCAAACACATGTACAGCAACTCAATGATCTGAAGACTAACACAACAGCTCTTCTATAACCAAGACTCTAAAGATAGAACAATCCACAGTCTCGTAAGAAAGGAGGAGAAGAAATCTAGTCATGACCCACACCTCTAGCATGTGACCCAGAAGAGGAGGAGGATATTATGGCCTCAAGAATCATCTCTAAGGAGCACTGAGTCCAAGTCCCATATGAGGCATGCCAGCTCTGGGGTCCAACACCAGGAAGAAAAGCTCCCTTAGCTGTTTTAAAACAGAGTGGGGCTTACCACAGGGCAGTAAGAAACTGAGATGTGCTCTGGAATAGTGCATGGATGCACTTGCCTGCTCCCTGTCCCAGTGCAGAGGCAGCAGGTTGAAATCTGCCTGGTGCCCTGGCCAGCCTGCCAGGACTGCTGCTGCACACCACCCGCAGCGGGGACCACACTCCTGCCCCGGCCCATCCTCTCTGGCATCTTCGCCATCACATACACATACACTGAGGGAAGAGGGGAACCAACTCAGAAGTGCGGCTGTAACCCACCAGGCCCCAAAGAAGCCTCAAACCAAGGCAGGAATAGCCATCACATTCACACACGCATATGCACCAGGAAAAACAGAGCCAACTCAAAAGTGCAGCCCAAGGCCCTCAGGCCCCTGCCGTGCCCTAAGTCAAGGTGAAGACGCCTACTGCTCTGAAGCAAAGCCCAATTTCCTCAGGACTCCTCCTCCAGCCCCTACCCCACCTCCCAGGAGCCTAGAGACTGTCATTGAGCCTGGGGAAAGCCCAGGCACACACCTGGCTCTGGCTGTAGCCCCTTCTACTCCAGTCCTACCTCCCATCAAGGTGGTGGCTGCCAGAGCATCCTGGGAGATGATGTATCCCCTTCACTTTGGATCTAGCTCCCGAACCAAAGCCAGTGGGCACACACAGACAGCATCAGGACTCTCCTACACAAGGAGACACCTTCCAGACTGGGATAGGTAACTGCTTTGCCTAATTTCATAGGGGTTTCTTAGGTGGCGCTACTGGTAAAGAACCCGTCTGCCAATGCAGGAGACATAAGAGACATGGGTTCGATCCCTGGGTCGGGAAAACAAAATAAGCAGACAGGGGAGTATATTCCAAACAAAAAAAAACAAGATAAAACTCCAGAAAAAAGCAAAAACCAACTAATGAAACAGAGATAAATAATTTACCTGATAAAGAGTGCAAAGCCATAGTAAGAAAAATGCTCACTGAACTCAAGAAAGAATAGAGAAGCACACTGAAAATGTCAATAAATAGCTAGAAAATATTTTTAAAAGAACCAATCAGAGCTGAGGAATACAATAAAGAAAATTAAAAGTGCACTAAAAGGAGTTAACAGCAGGTTAACTGACACAAAAGAACACCTAAGCAATGTGGAAGAAAAAATAGTGAAAAATCACCAAACCAGAACAAAAAAAGAGAAAAAAGTTTGAAGGAAGATAATTTAAATAATTTAAGGGACCTTGTAGACAACATCAAGCATCCTAACATTTGTATTTTAGAGATCCCAGGAGAAGAGAGAAAGGGACAAAAAATTTGATGAAATTATGGCTGAAAACTTATCCTTCCTAACAGATCTCCAGGAATAGGAAGCACAGAGAATTCCAAACAAGATAAACCTGAAGAGGATTTCCCTGGTGACTCAGTGGTAAAGAATCTGCCTGCCAATGCAGGAGACACAGTTCAATTCCCTGATAGGAGAGGATTCCACACGCCTCAGAGGAACTAAGCCCAGGTACCACAACTATTGAGCCTGTGCACTAGAGCCCAGGAACCGCAAATTCCTGAAGCCTGCAGACTCTAGATCCCCGTGCTCCACAACAAGAGAATCCCCACAGTGAGAAGCCCACTCACCATAGCTAGAGAGTAGTCCCCATCACCCCCCATGGCTCACTGCAACTAGAGAAAAGCTTGAGCACAACAATGAAGACCCAAATCAGCCAAAAAAAAAAAAAAAAAAAAAAAAGATAAACCTGAAGAGTGGAGAAGGAAAAGGCAACCTACTCCAGTATTCTTGCCTGGAGAATCCCATGGACAGAGGAGCCTGGTGGGCAACAGCCCATGGCGTTGCAAAGGGTCAGACGCAACTGAGGCAACTCAGCACACCAAACCTGGAGAGACCCACACCAAAAATACTTTAATTAAAATCTCAAAGGTTAAAAACAGAGAATTTTTAAAACAGCAAGAGAAATAGAGAGTCACAAAAACAAGGGAACTCCCCTCAAGCTATCAACTGATTTTTCAGCACAAACTTTTCAGACCAAAAAGAAGAGGCATGATATATTGTGCTGAAAGGGAAAAACCAACCACCTAGGACATCTACACGTACAGCTGTCATTCAGAACGAAGGAGAGATACAGAGTTGTCCCAACAAACAAAAGCTGAAAGAGATCATCACCTCCAAACTGATCTTGCAAGAAATGTTAAGGGTCTTTTTAAGGGGAGGCAAAAGCTATAACAAGAAATTTAAAAATATAGGAAATGAAAAATCTCACTGGTAAAACAAATATATAGTAAAGGCAGTGAATCGATCAATTAAATAAGCTAGTATAAATGTTAAAAGGCATCTGCCCTCTATTACATGACTGAGCAACTTCACTTTCACTTTTCACTTTCATGCATTGGAGAAGGAAATGGCACCCACTCCAGTGTTCTTGCCTGGAGAATCCCAGGGACAGGGGAGCCTGGTGGGCTGCCGTCTATGGGGTCACACAGAGTTGGACACGACTGAAGCGACTCAGCAGCAGCAGCAGCCCACTATTTTGGGACAGGATGTTCAACATCATTAATCATCACGGTAATGCAAATCAAAACCACAAAGAGATATCACCTCATACGTGTCAGAATAGCTATTATTAAAAAGAGAAGAAATAACAAAAACTGGCAAGGATGTGAGGGAAAGGGAACACTGGTACATTGTTGGTAGGAATGTAAACTGGTAGAGCCACTGTGGAAAGTAGTATGGAGGTTCCTTAAAAATTACAAGTAGAACTACCATATGATGCAACAACACTACTCCTAGGTATTTCTGAAGAAAACAAACATACAAATTCAAAAATATACATCACCATGTTCATAGCAGCATTATTTACCAGTGTGGAAGTAGCAGAAGATATTAAGAAGAGGTGGCAAGAATACACAGAAGAACTGTACAAAAAAGATCTTCATGACCCAGATAATCACGATGGTGTCATCACTGACCTAGAGCCAGACATCCTGGAATGTGAAGTCAAGTGGACCTTAGAAAGCATCACTACAAACAAAGCTAGTGGAGGTGATGGAATTCCAGTTGAGCTATTCCAAATCCTGAAAGATGATGCTGTGAAAGTGCTGCACTCAATATGCCAGCAAATATGGAAAACTCAGCAGTGGCCACAGGACTGGAAAAGGTCAGTTTTCATTCCAAACCCAAAGAAAGGCAATGCCAAAGAATGCTCAAACTACCGCACAATTGCACTCATCTCACATGCTAGTAAAGTAATGCTCAAAATTCTCCAAGCCAGGCTTCAGCAATATGTGAACCGTGAACTCCCTGATGTTCAAGCCAGTTTTAGAAAAGGCAGAGGAACCAGAGATCAAATTGCCAACATCCGCTGGATCATGGAAAAAGCAAGAGAGTTCCAGAAAAGCATCTATTTCTGCTTTATTGACTATGCCAAAGCCTTTGACTGTGTGGATCACAATAAACTGGAAAATTCTGAAAGAGATGGGAATACCAGAACACCTGATCTGCCTCTTTAGAAATCTGTATGCAGGTCAGGAAGCAACAGTTAGAACTGGACATGGAACAACAGACTGGTTCCAAATAGGCAAAGGAATTCGTCAAGGCCGTATATTGTCACCCTGTTTATTTAACTTCTATGCAGAGTACATCATGAGAAACGCTGGACTGGAAGAAGCACAAGCTGGAATCAAGATTGCCAGGAGACATATCGATAACCTCAGATATGCAGATGACACCACCCTTATGGCAGAAAGTGAAGAGGAACTAAAAAGCTTCTTGATGAAGGTGAAAGTGGAGAGTGAAAAAGTTGGCTTAAAGCTCAACATTCAGAAAACGAAGGTCATGGCTTCTGGTCCCACAACTTCATGGGAAATAGATGGGGAAACAGTGGAAACTGTATCAGACTTTATTTTTCTGGGCTCCAAAATCACTACAGATGGTGACTGCAGCCATGAAATTAAAAGACACTTACTCCTTGGAAGGAAAGTTATGACCAACCTAGATAGCATATTGAAAAGCAGAGACATTACTTTGCCAACAAAGTTTCATCTAGTCAAGGCTATGGTTTTTCCTGTGGTCATGTATGGATGTGAGAGTTGGACTGTGAGGAAGGCTGAGCGCCGAAAAATTGATGCTTTTGAACTGTGGTGTTGGAGAAGACTCTTGAGAGTCCCTTGGACTGCAAGGAGATCCAACCAGTCCATTCTGAAGGAGATCAGCCCTGGGATTTCTTTGGAGGGAATGATGCTAAAGCTGAAACTCCAGTACTCTGGCCACCTGATGCGAAGAGTTGACTCATTGGAAAAGACTCTGATGCTGGGAGGGATTGGGGGCAGGAGGAGAAGGGGACGACAGAGGATGAGATGGCTGGATGGCATCACTGACTCGATGGACATGAGTCTCAGTGAACTCTGGGAATTGGTGATGGACAGGGAGGCCTGGTGTGCTGCGATTCATGGGGTCGCAAAGAGTCAGACACGACTGAGCGAGTGATCTGATCTGATCTGATCTGATTCATCAACAGATGAATGGATATAGATGTGGTGTGTGTGGATAAATATTCTTTTTTATGACTGGATAATATTATACGCAAGTATAGAAGGAAATGGCACCCCACTCCAGTACTCTTGCCTGGGAAGTCCCATGGGCGGAGGAGCCTGGTAGGCTGCAGTCCATGGGGTCGCTAACAGTTGGACACGACTGAGCGACTTCACTTTCACTTTTCACTTTCATGCATTGGAGAAGGAAATGGCAACCCACTCCAGTGTTTTTGCCTGGAGAATCCCAGGGACGGGGGAGCCTGGTGGGCTGCCGTCTATGGGGTCGCACAGAGTTGGACACGACTGAAGCGACTTGGCAGCAGCAGCAGCACACAAGGAAATATTACTGTCATAAAAAATAATTAAATTTTACCATCTATGATGAAATGGATAGACCTGGAAGGTTAGTGACATAAGACAGAGAAAAATAAATACTACATGTTTTCATTTATACATGGAATTTAAAAATAAAATTAAAAACAAAAACAGAAATAGCAAAACAGAAATGCACTCATAGATACAGAGAACCGGCTAGAGTTTACCAGAGAGGAAAGGTTTACGGGGAGGGGCATTAAGAGGTACAAACTAATAGATATAAAATAAGTTGTGACAATGTAATGTACATCACAGTTAAGACAGCCAGTATTTCATAACTTTATATAAAGTATAATCTATAAAATATTGAATAACTATGTTGTATACCTAAAATAGTATAATATTGTAAGTCAACTATACTTCAATAAGAAAATAATACTTTAAAATTAATGAAGTTTAATGGGTGTAAACTTTTTGTTAACAAAAAACTAGAAACCTGTAAAGGAAAATTAATGAAACTGAAGATAGGTTAGAAGACAATAACACTGAATCTTGAAGAGAAGAAAATTTGAAAATATTAAAAGAAACTTAGAAGTCATAGGAATAGATAGTCAAAACTTCTACCATAATGTAAATGAAACTCCAGGAGAAGAGAAAGTAATGAAAAAGAAATAATATCTGAAGATATAATGGCCAAGAGTGATAAAATTTATCAAGGCATAGATCCAAGAAATTTTACAAACCACTATAAAGAAGAAAGAATGCATGGTTATTTATGTAGATCATAATAAATCTGGTGAAAATAAAAGAAAAATGTTAAAAGAAGCAAAATAATTAAATATCATCTTCAAATGACTTAAAACACCTCAAACTGATTTCTCAACCAAAAAAAAAAAAATGCAAGAAATGAAGTCAATGTAATGCTATTTTCAATTTTCCAGTAGAAAATAACTGCCAACCTAGTGAAAATATTAATCAAAATTAAGGCAAATAAGAATATTTTCAGAGTTAAAAATAACTGAAGACAGATATCATCAATGAAAGGAGTACGTCAAGGCTATATATTGTCTCCCTGCTTATTTAACTTACATGCAGAGTACATCATGAGAAACGCTGGGCTAGAGGAAGCACAAGCTGGAATCAAGATTGCCAGGAGAAATATCAATAACCTCAGATATGCAGATGACACCACCCTTATGGCAGAAAGTGAAGAAGAACTAAAGAGCCTCTTGATGAAAGTGAAAGAGGAGAGTGAAAAAGTTGGCTTAAAGCTCAACATTCAGAAAACTAAGATCATTGCATCTGGTCCCATCACTTCATGGCAAATAGATGGGGAAACAGTGGCTGATTTTATTTTTCGGGGGCTCCCAAATCACTGCAGATGGTGACTGCAGCCATGAAATTAAAAGACGCTTGCTCCTTGGAAGAAAAGTTATGATGAACCTAGATAGCATATTAAAAAGCAGAGACATTACTTTGCCAACAAAGATCCATCTAGTCAAAGCTATGGTTTTCCAGTAGTCATGTATGGATGTGCGCATTGGACTATAAAGAAAGCTGAGCGCCAAAGAATTGAGGCTTTTGAACTGTGGTGTTGGAGAAGGCTCTTGAGAGTCCCTTGGACTGCAAGGAGATCCAACCAGTCCATCCTAAAGGAAATCGGTCCTGAATAATCATTGTAAGGGCAGATGCTTGAGCTGATACTCCAATACTTTGGTCACCTAATGCAAAGAACTGACTCATTAGAAAAGACCCTGATGCCGGGAAAGATTGAAGGCAGGAGGAGAAGGGGATGACAGAGGATGAGATGTTTGGATGGCATCACCAACTCAGTGGACGTGGGTTTCAGTAAACCCCAGGAGTTGGTGATGGACAGGGAGGCCTGGCGTGCTGCGGTTCATGGGGTTGCAAAGAGTCGGACACAACTGAGTGACTGAACTGAAAGGAATCACTAAATGGGGTTTTCTAGGCAGAAGGAAAATTGTTCAAAAGAGGCAGAGAGATGCTAGAAGAAATTTAGAATAAAGAAAAGTGATGCTGAAGCTGAAACTCCAATACTTGGGCCACCTGATGAGAAAAACTACTCCTTGGAAAAGACCCTGATGCTGGGAAAGATTGAAGGCAGGAAGAGAAGGGGATGACAGAGGATGAGATGGTTGGATGGTATCACTGACTCAATGGACATGAGTTTGGGCAAACTCTGGGAGTTGGTGATGGACAGGGAAGCCTGGCATGCTGCATTCCATGAAGTCACAAAGAGTGACATGACTGAGTAACTGAACTGAAATATGTTAGTGAATCTAAATGAATGTAAACAATAATATTGCCGTTTGAAAATTTATTTATAATATATTCTTGCTTGTACTTTAAAGCAAGAAGTGTATTAGAAATAAAAAGGGCATTTTACAATATAAAAAGATGTGTGTGTTATCATATGTATAACATTCATTCAGATGCAGATTTAAAATTATCAATATATAGCATGTTCAATAACATCAAAACATATGACACCCTCAGAAATATATCTATTAATAGGTATGCATGGTACTTATAGAGAAACTTGCAAAGCATTACTATAAAGCATTAGAGAATTAAATAACCTAGAAAATGCACTATAATTGTGGATTGGATGACAATATTATAAATCTCACACTTTTCCCCAAATTAATCTATATTATAGTCAAAGATATTTCCAATCAAGACATTTTAAATCAAAATCATAACTTTGGAGGAAATAGGAGGGATGTGACAAGCTAATTTTATAATGTATATCAAAGAACAAAAATCTATAAATAGCCATGACATTCTGAAAAATTAGAGAAAAGTGAGATTTGACTTACAACATAACAAAAGTAAACCTTTAAATAACAGCATTTGTGTATTGGTGGAAAAATGGACACATTTGACCATGGAGATCCCAGGAATAAGACAGATTTTTTTTTTTAATGGCAGACCAGGTATTGCAGATATCTGGGAAAAGAAAGAAACACTTTGATTAAAGATACCCACATGGAAGGAAAGTTATGACCAACCTAGATAGCACATTAAAAAGCAGAGACATTACTTTGCCAACAAAGGTCCATCAAGTCAAGGCTATGGTTTTTCCAGTGGTCATGTATGGATGTGAGAGTTGGACTGTGAAGAAAGCTGAGTGCCGAAGAATTGATCCTTTTGAACTGTGGCGTTGGAGAAGACTCTTGAGAGTCCCTTGGACTGCAAGGAGATTCAACCAGTCCATCCTAAAGGAGATCAGTCCTGGGTGTTTATTGGAAGGACTGATGCTGAAGCTGAAACTCCAGTACTTTGGCCACCTCATGTGAAGAGTTGACTCATTGGAAAAGACTCTGATGCTGGGAGGGATTGGGGGCAGGAGGAGAAGGGGACGACAGAGGATGAGATGGGGGGATGGTATCACCAACTCAATGGACATGAGTTTGAGTAAACTCCAGGAGTTGGTGATGGACAGGGAGGCCTGGCGTGCTGCGATTCACAGGGTCACAAAGAGTTGGACACGACTGAGCGACTGAACTGAACTGAACATATCTGGGTATCCTTGTGAGGAATAAGTATGAAATTGAACCCCTACTTAACACCATCCACAAATACTGTTTTCAGGTAAATTAAAGCAAAGGTAAAAGTCAAAATTTTGAAAGACAGTAAAGTCCAATTATCATCTCCAGAAAGGGAGGGGCTTCTTAATCAAGGCACTGATAAGAACAGCAAAAGATAAACAGTGAGAAATTTGATGACTAAAGAACTCTTCATCAAAACATCATATAATAAAAAGAAGAGCCACAGACTAGAAGTATTTGTGGCACATAAGTACGCAGATACATAAAGAACATCTACACATAAATAAGAAAAAATTAACATAATAAAAATAATGCTTAATCCTCACCAACCCAAGTACTGTAAAAGATGAAAAACAACTAGAACCATTTATTTAGTGTTGGTAGGAGAACTTATTCTTGACCAAAAAGTAAGCAAATTGCAAACAAACTTAAAGTATAATTTCGCTTATATGAACTTTCAAAACTTAGAACTTAGGGCTTACCTGGTGGCTCAGCTGGTAAAGAATCGACCTGCAATGCAGGAGATCTGGGTTCAATTCCTGGGTTGGGAAGATCGCCTGGAGAAGGGGAATTCCATGGAGTGTATAGTCCACAGAGTTGCAAAGAGTTGCACACGACTGAGTGACTTTCACTTTCACTTTTCAAAACTTAGAAAACTAAGCCATATGTCAATTAGGGAAATAAACATATGCAGTAAAGCCATAAAAAAAAAAAAAAAAAAGTATAAGGTCATGATTAAAGCATAAGCCAGGTAGTGATTACCTCTGATGGATACACTAGGGAATCTGAAGATAATGGTTTATTCTTTTTTTTTTTTTTAATTTGGTTCAATATCTCTTAGTTCTTGCTATCTGACATCTGTTTTTAAAATATCCTTTATAACTATTCAAATAGTAAGCAGAATTTTCAAGAAGAGTTTAGATGTGCTCCTAGACTGACTCTAAGTAGCCATAATAGTTTGCCAATAATTTCCCAGAAATGGTACACCAGCTCCACAGCCTAGACAGAATATTTCATAATATTTGGGACTCAGCAATTTCTGGCAACCACAGCCCCTTCATAAACTTACATGGTGTATTACTGGCAGAAGGTTATAACTGCTAATCAAGAGAAAGTCCTTCTGATGGATCTTGGAATGGCCAATGATTAGTCATGAATCATTATGGATTTTAAAAGAAATGTACTCACAAAGGACAAACCTCTCAGCACAGAGTAAATTCTAACAAGGCACCCTAGAAGCCAAACCGATGGGATATTAATGCACTGTCTTATGCAGATAGATGCATGAACTGAATTTTATGAACTAAAGGTGCCTTCCTTTTATCTAGCTTAACATGATTATAAATTGATTGTGCAATATTAAATCTCAAATGAGATAGAGAAGCAATCCCTTCAGTACTGAAGTTTCTGCACCAGAAGCAGCTGAGGGCTTCCAGTGGAGGGCAGGAAGGAATTACTGACAAACTGATTCCACTTCACACCTCTCCTGTCCCCCAGATATTACTTAATAGCCTGCTTCTACCTGAAATTCTCATCTCATGTTTAATATCTCTAGAAAGGAGACAATCCTTTAGAGAAAAAGTTTATAACATCTCTTCCTGAGAGAAATAAATCACAGAATGAATCAACTGAAGAGAAAAAGAGAGGAAAGATTCTTTAGTCCAAAATCATCTGACTTCAAGACAGGGCAGCAGGGAAACATGAGGCATTTAAGTGGGGAAGGAGTCACCACAAGAGGAAGAGACAGGCAAGGAAAAGTTTATTCCAGCTTGTGAGGCAAATTTCATCTATTTTATCACATTCCAACATTTCGTGAACTTCCCAGATGGCTCAATGGGTAGAATCTGCCCACAATGCAGGAGACACAGGAGACATGGGTTAGATCCCTGGTTCAGGAAGATCCCCTGGAGTAGGGAATGGCAATCCACTTCAGTATTTCTTGTCTGGAAAATTCCATGGACAGAGGAGCATGGTGGGCTACCGTCCATGAGGTCACAAAGAGTCAGACACAACTGACTGCACACACACACATTTTATATTATAATAATTCATTAAGACTCTTATAAACTCTGCATTACCTGAGCTAAAAAGGTTGCAATAATTCACAGGGAGAGGCAAATTATGCTTGTTGTCAACAAAGATGTATGAACTGAGGGCCAAAAGCCAGGATTTTGATTGGGGGGTAAAGGTAATGAGTAGTATTTTTCTAAATATTCTTTATTTAGTTGACCTACAAAGGAATCTTTTTTCTTCTAGATTTACATATTTCCATGAAAACCTTAGTCTATAAATTTATCTAGAAACCAAGAAAGAAAATCAATCCATCTGGATATCTGAATACCCACCTTTAACACGTTATCTATTTCTTGATAATTATTTCATGTGAAAGATGAAATAAACATTCAGTTCAGTTCAGTCACTCAGTCATGTCCAACTTTTGGTGACCCCATGGACTGCAGCACTCCATGCTTCCCTGTCAATCACCAACTCCTGGAGCTTGCTCAAACTCATGTCCATTGAGTTGGTGATACCATCCCCCCATCTCATCCTCTGTGGTCCCCTTCTCCTCCTGCCTTCTCTCTTTCCCATCATCAGTGTCTTTTCCAAGGAGTCAGTTCTTCGCATCAGGTGGCCAAAGTATTGGAGTTTCAGCTTTAGCATCAGTCCTTCCAATTCAGGATTGATTTCCTTTAGGATTGACTGGTTTGATCTCCTTGCAGTCCAAGGGACTCTCAAGAGTTTTCTCCAACACCACTTTGAAGCATTTAAACTCTACTGCTAATATACAATCAGACACTTTAAGGTCTCAGTCTATATGGCAGTCACATATGGCTATGGAGCACTTCCCACACGTCTGGTATAACTGAAGAACGAAGCTTTAAATTTAAATTTGAAAACTAACGCTGAATTTCACTGTTGGAAAAAAATTTAAGTATGCTTAGAATAATTCGAGTATATGAATCTGCATTTTCAACTTTTAAATTTTATAAGTTATATACAAGTTAAGGATGTCTTATAAAAATTTAGCATCCAAACCGTGATGCAGTCTCAGTACACATTGGGTTTCAAAGATCTTGCACAAAAAAAAGCATGGAATGTCATTATCGATTTTTAAATTGATTACACATTGAAATGATGATTTTTTTATATTTGGGATCCAATTAAATACATACATATTACTAAAATGTATTCCAATGATTACTTCTTACCTTTTGTGATATGGCTGCAGGAGAAATGTAAATGTCATGTTCACCTCTCATTATATTTCTTTATTTCTGTACAGCTGTGAAGGGGAAATTTGGTACTGTAGAATATGTACAAAATTTGACATTGAGTAAAATTTAAGCCTGGGATCCTTCAGTTTATATATGTGTGTGAACAAATCTCTTAACCTCTCTGAACTTTATTATTTATGTAAATCAAAGTAATAATGTTGAACAAACAAGACTGTTGTAAGGCTGCAATAAAGTACCTTATATAATGGCCTTTAGAGAGTCCCAAAGTACTGGGCAAATGTCAGTTATTTTCGGGTATTTTATTTTTAATCAAGTGTACATTTGAATTGTAAGCTAAATGAAGGTTTAGAGATAATCGACCTTCTGTTTAATCACTGAGAAAAGCAAGGTGGGCCCTAAACTGTAAAACTATGCCAAGAAGTTTCCAGAATGCTAACAGCCTATTTTATAACAGAAGTACTGATTTCTAAGGCAGAAAAAGTCTGGTTGTTCAATATTTGAGCCACCCTAGGAGTTGCCTTTAACTCTCTAAAGCTATTGCCTGCAACCCACTTTAATAAATTTGTTTTATTAGCGAGTTGAGGAGAAAAACAGCCGAATAGAGTATAAGGCAATTGAGGACTTCAGTAGGTGCCAAAGTGAATCAAGTTCTGTTTTCTTCTCAGAACCAGCACAGGAGAGGAACTGTATGTACAATAAACAAAATTAAATAGTAGTTTCATTCATCTCATTTAACAGATTAATCACCACTGGAAGAGTGGACTGGTAAAAATGTTTGTATGTACTGGAAAAATCTGAGAAAAATTTACAAGGCTCTTCTAAATATGAAGACAGAGGTGACTGAAAATAACTGAGCAGCCGGCATGTTACAGAAAGTCTCACTTTAAAAGTGATGTGGAAATAAACCAGCTCTCTTACATCAGATCAGATCAGTCGCTCAGTCGTGTCCGACTCTTTGTGACCCCATGAATCGCAGCACACCAGGCCTCCCTGTCCATCACCAACTCCAGGAGTTCACTCAGACTCACGTCCATCGAGTCAGTGATGCCATCCAGCCATCTCATCCTCTGTCATCCCCTTCTCCTCCTGTCCCCAATCCCTCCCAGCATCAGAGTCGTAATCAATTAATATATGTAAGTCATAGTGTCTCTGTTCATCAATGATATGCCAATAAATTGATTTATGTAGCCCTGTCTTGCATTGCAAAATCTTAGTCAACAATGTCAACAACAACAGCGTGGGTAAAGGACTTTATTTACAGCAGCTTCCTAACCAAATGCATTCTACTGCCAATCCCTGAGCTTTGTCCAAAGGCTACAGTGTAAACTGAAATTACTTACTACGGAAAAGGAACTTGTCCTTCTTAACTTACATTATAGCTTATTATGTGTACTCCTTCTTTTCAAGAATTGTTAACTCTTTTCTTATCAATTGTAAAATTCACAGTTGAAGTACCTCTAGAGCGATGACCTTGACTCTTTTTTTATCATATTTCTGAATGATTCTGAGGTATGCTGCTGCTGCTGGTAAGTCGCTTCAGTCGTGTCCGACTCTGTGTGACCCCATAGACGGCAGCCCACCAGGCTCCCCCGTCCCTGGGACTCTCTAGGCAAGAACACTGGAGTGGGTTGCCATTTCCTTCTCCAATGTATGAAAGTGAAAAGTGAAAGTGAAGTCGCTCAGTTGTGTCTGACTCTTTGAGACCCC
The DNA here is from genome assembly GCF_029407905.1 of Bubalus kerabau. Taxonomy (NCBI): domain Eukaryota; kingdom Metazoa; phylum Chordata; class Mammalia; order Artiodactyla; family Bovidae; genus Bubalus; species Bubalus kerabau. The sequence continues at coordinate 67,949,742 of NC_073635.1, forward strand.
ATGGACTGCAGCCCACCAGGCTCCTCCATCCATGGGATTTTCCAGGCAAGAGTACTGGAGTGGGGTGCCATTGCCTTCTCCAGCCCTTTCTGTTAGTCACCCCTAAATGAACTATCTAAGCACTGATATTGGTACCTTAGCTAGTTTCCAGTCTAATGAGATCATTCTACGTTAAACATAGCTGGAAACTCTGTGACTTTTGAATTCTCTTTCTTTGGAAGCAAGTAACAATGTAAGAAAAAGGAAAAATATTACAAAATTAGCATGATAAATAAAATGGTTCACTTTTTAAAATTACCATGTAGGAAGAAAAATATAAGACTTCCCAAGAATGCTTAAAGCATTTTATATTTGCTTTCATTTTTAACAGTAGTGCAAATAGTGAACATTTACTGAACATCATGCCAAGTGCCAAAGATGAGTTATCTTTGATTCTCATAACTGTCCTAGAATACAGGTACTATTATTATTATATCAACTTCATGGCTTCTTGGCAATCTAAAGAGATTAAAACCTCACATGATTGCTGTGTGGGAGAATGCATTCTTCAGTCACTCAGGCACCCAGGATGACAGTCCCCCTCCTTAGTTTACTTCCTTTTTCATACAAGTGTTAAATAAGTAATTTTTTTCTTTCTTTTCTCATCTTTTCTTTCTTTGGAATTATGTGCCACCTAGGAATTGTTGCATAAGGGATGTAGAAATTTCTGTGAGTGATATTCAGGGGTGGTCCTAAATTGACCTTCACATATTAATTTACATTAATAGCTTTAATCCTTTCTATTTTCTACTAAATTTTTCTATTCTTGTTTAATAGTTTCCTGGAGAAGGAAATGGCAACCCACTCCAGTATTCTTGCCTGGAAAATCCCATGGACAGAGGAACTTGGTAGGCTACAGTTCATGGGGTAGCAAAGAGTCGGACACAACTGAGTGACTTCACTTTCTTTCTTTAATAATTTCCTGTCCTATAAGCTTTAAAAATATTTCACATCCTATGGTGTTTGGTTGGCATTGTGGAATCCTTCTCTCCACATTCTTCCCATGATAAAACCATTAAATATTTTAAATGTCCTCTGTGATATTTTGTTCATTTATTGAAACCTGAGAGTATATGAACTTAACATTTGGGCAATGAATAGAATGATAATAATTCAGAAAATAAATATTAAAATCCCGTGAGGCTAAACTTTTGTTGTTCTGTGTGGTGAAAACTCAAAATAGCTTGAGTTATTTTGTATGGTGTCTGATGCAAAAAAAAAAAAAAAAAAAAAAAAAAAGCTCAAAAGGAAAAAGGAAGAGAAATATCACATAACAAAACAACCAGAATTAATTATTTTCAATTCTGCTTCTCTCAACCAGTTTCCTTAGCATTTTATTCTGACTACATCTTAATCACCTTATTCTTTTTATTAAAAGATGTGATTTAACAATTTTTAACTGCCTGTTGTAGCCTACATACAGATTTTTTTTCCTACTAGAAATGATTTAAAAGTTAATGTGGCCATCACTACATTTTAAGGATAAAGTTCTTTATTTAATTACATTTTTAAGTGCAACAAATTATATCATCACTAGTCTCAGTTCAGTTCAGTCGCTCAGTCGTGTCCTACACTTTGCAACCCCATGAACTGTAGCACGCCAGGCCTCCCGGTCCATTGCCAACTCCCTAAGTTTACTCAAACTCATGTCCATCACATCGGTGATGTCACCCAACCATCTCATCCTCAGTCGTCCCCTTCTCCTCCTGCCTTTTATCTTTCCCAGCATCAGGGTCTTTTCCAATGAGTTGGTTCTTTGCATCAGGTGGCCAAAGTATTGGAGTTTCAGCTTCAGCATCAGTCCTTCCAGTGAATATTCAGGCCTGATTTCCTTTAGGATGGAGTGGCTGGATCTCCTTGCAGTCCAAGGGACTCTCAAGAGTCTTCTCCAACACTACATCAATTCTTCGGCACTCAGCTTTCTTTATAGTCCAACTCTCACATCCATACATGACTACCGGAAAAACCATAGCTTTGACTAGATGGACCTTTGTTGGTAAAGTAATGTCTCTGCTTTTTAATATGCTGTCCAGGTTGGTCATAGCTTTTCTTCTAGTTTTAGACTAGTCTAAAAACATGATAAAAGCAACTTATGAAAATTATGTTCCGTATCTTAACTGGAAAGCTGTTCCAGAATATAATAGTGATTTTTCTTTTATTAAACTTTGTCATCAGAAACTCACTATGAGGTACCATTTCACGCCAGTCAGAATGGCTGCAATCCAAAAGTCTACAAGTAATAAATGCTGGAGAGGGTGTGGAGAAAAGGGAACCCTCTTACACTGTTGGTGGGAATGCAAACTAGTACAGCCACTATGGAGAACAGTGTGGAGATTCCTTAAAAAACTGGAAATAGAACTGCTTTATGATCCAGCAATCCCACTGCTGGGCATACACACTGAGGAAACCAGAAGGGAAAGAGACACGTGTACCCCAATGTTCATCGCAGCACTGTTTATAATAGCCAGGACATGGAAGCAACCTAGATGTCCATCAGCAGATGAATGGATAAGAAAGCAGTGGTACATATACACAATGGAGTATTACTCAGCCATTAAAAAGAATACATTTGAATCAGTTCTAATGAGGTGGATGAAACTGGAGCCTATTATACAGAGTGAAGTAAGCCAGAAAGAAAAACACCAATACAGTATACTAACGCATATATATGGAATTTAGAAAGATGGTAACAATAACCCTGTGTACGAGACAGCAAAAGAGACACAGATGTATAGAACAGTCTTATGGACTCTGTGGGAGAGGAGAGGGTGGGGAGATTTGGAAGAATGGCATTGAAACATGTATAATATCATATATGAAACGAGTCGCCAGTCCAGGTTCGATGCACGATACTGGATGCTTGGGGCTGGTGCACTGGGACGACCCAGAGGGATGGAATGGGGAGGGAGGAGGGAGGAGGGTTCAGGATGGGGAACACAGGTATACCTGTGGCGGATTCATTTCGATATTTGGCAAAACTAATACAATATTGTAAAGTTTAAAAATAAAATAAAATTTAAAAAAAAGAAGTAATGTCAATGACTTTATTTTAGTAATTTTATTAATAAAATTAACTGTTTCTGATTAAAATCTGTGGGGCCTGACACTAAATTTCCAGAAAAATTCTAAGCATACAAGTAGATATATATGAAGATATTGAATTTTTAATATTTATATTACTTATATTCTAAAATATATCTTGGTGTATAGTAACATAACTTAAAATAACATGATCTACATTAATCCAAAGTTCCAAAGATACAATAATTTTTAAATTTCTCTTCAGGTTTATCAGTTTTTCTTTTTTCCTCTCACCTGCAGTGTCTGGGAACAACATTGGCCCTCTTGAGATTATTTTTGTGAGACCTAAGAGAGTTTCCATTACATTTTATTAATAAACATGAGTAAAACTGAATAGAGAGACAAGTCCTACACAAAGGCAAAAAAAAATGTGGGACTGAGATATATAGCAGTATCTCAAAAAATAAAACTGGGAATATCCAACAAAACATTTCCATCAAAGCATTTATTTCAATATGCTCCCTTCTATTCCACTGTGTGAAATGTTTTTCAAAAGAATAAGCACTGTTATCCTATAACAGTACCATTCATTATTCTGTGGTAAATAGTGTACTGACAGTTAGACTTACATTATCTCATTCAGCCTTCAGGTCAAGCCTGAAGGGTAGGTATTTTTGCCAAAATTTAAAATATGACCAGACATCCCTGGTGGTCCAGTGGTTAAGATTCTGCAGTCCCAATGCAGGGGGCCCATGCTCAATCCCTGGTCAGGAAACTGGATCGACCATGCCTCAGCTAAGAGTCTGCATGAGGCAAATAAGGATCAAAGAGTCTGTGTGCTGCAAGTAAGAACTGGGGCAGCCACATAAATAAATAATATCTTTTAAAATAAAATATGGCCAAACTAGGTGCAAACAAAAGAAATTTGCCCAAGCTTAAACTTACCAAGGCTTCAAATAACTGATGTATTTTATTCAACAGGAACTAAGCAGAATGTTTTCTATATAGCTTTGTGTAATATTTGAAACATAGTCAATTAAATTTTTTCACACAAAATTAAGTAGGTTTCTTTTTCCAAAATACATTTTCCCTACCTTTGTCCAGTGATTTCATCATTTATGAGGGCGATAACAAGATCATAAGGGTTTGAAGAAATATTCTTAGAACACTGAAGATGGAGCCACATATTGACCTTTGCAGAACTGAACAGGATTCTAATTTTGTCATCCAGGATTTCCAACATTTACTAATAGTTAAAAAATATGCTTCAAATGCTTAATAAGTTTCCCAGAATTCACATTAGTTCCCATATGAACTATCAGAGTCATGGATCCCTCAGAATATCCTAGGGTGTTAGTGCTGTTGGCTTGAGAGCATACTTGCAAGATGCTATCAGGCAAATGATTGTTCCTATTCATGGCCTTGGATCAGGATCCTAGAACGCCCAGAAAAACAATGCTAACCTCTGTCAACAGTGCTTTAAAATGAAAAGGTAACATACATTTGACACTTGAGTACTTTTTTCTGAGAGTTTGACCAGATATATGATACAGGGAAAGCTGTAATGTATTTCATAACCAACCTTCAGTATAATCAGGAGATTGCTTTGTATGCTTTGAGTGTATTTATAATTATACCATTATAAAGGGACTGCAAAATTATACTCAAGGATTTAGATTTAAATAGTTACTAAAGGACAAGTGTACGAAAATGTCAATATTTTTAAATAACAAATATATTATCATTATATTCTTTTTGCTTAGCATTCTTGAATATTCTTAAGTACATGACAGATACAGAGATACTTAGCTACACAGACACATACAGGGACAAATTATTTGTTGGCTTTTGACAGTTGTGATACATATACATATATATATATATATATACATAAAATTCTGATAAATTCAGGAACTTTTAAAGCTTCAATTTTTACTTCTGAATTAAATTGATAAGATTGACTGGAGCATCCTAGGGTACCAAAAAATATTCTAGCTCATTCAATTCATCATGGTTAATTAAGTAAGCTATGTGAACAAACTCCATGTCTATATTTAAGTAACCTGAAATAAGACACTCCTCAGGAAGCTCAATAAATAAATAAATAAATAAAAACAGTCTTACTGTCTGCAAGAAAATAGGTGGAGGCCAGACCTTTAAGAGATTTCACAGAAATCAATAAATAACTAGAATACCTGCTGTAAATATCCATTTGAATATAAAATAGTTTGGCAGGTAAGAGTGTTACCTTGTTTAGGATAACCTTCATTTCAGATAGCCCTGAGAGATGACACATAGGGAGGCAGACAGAGAAAGAGAGCATTTGAGAGAGAAAGAGAAAATGACTCCTGTTAAAATTCCCAGAAATTATTAAAAGTAATTTTCAAGGTATAAGGATGATAAAAGTGGACGCAAAATTTAACTTGTAACGTTGACAGACTAATATTAGTTAATATCTTCATGACTTATCAGACCATTTGATGTTAAAATTCCTGGAAGAAAAGATATAAGCCTTCCCGAAACTGTGTGCTCAGTCGTGTCCAACTCTTTGTGACCCCATGGACTGTAGCCCATCAAACTTCTCTGTCCGTAGGATTCTCCAGGCAAAAATACTGGAGTGGGTGGCCATTTCCTTCTCCAGGGGATCTTCCCAACCCAGGGATTAAACCCGTGTCTCCTGCATTGGCAGGTGGATTCTCTACCACTGCACCATCTGGGAAGCCAGAGATCCTACCAAAACTAGCTTCATCAAAAAGCACAATAGAGATGAGAATGAGTCAATAAACTCAGATAGTAATAGAATAACTGTGAAATTGGAGATTTCTAAAGGAAATACATATTGATTTAGTTTTTTTTTTCAAAGTTTATTATAATAAGAAACAGGAAAATCTCAACTGCAATTTAACAAAGGTTTTTTACGATCCTAGATATAATATCTAGTCACACTGACCATCGCCACTGTAACTCTATAAATTGTGTATTGGTGTGTCCATTTTAGTGTTTAAAAAGCAATCCTCAGTTTTCCATATACAGCTGTATTTCAAATTTTCAGGCATATAAGAACTAACAATTACTTGATAAAACCCAGATTCCAGGCCCTTTCTTTTCTGAAGCCTCCAATTCAGTAGGGTCTGGGATGGAGACAGAGAATCTACATTTTAAATAAATATCTACAAAGATTTTTTTAGATGCAGCTAATTTGAGGAACACTGCTTTTCACTTAGCTTCCCTATGAAAGAAATGAGCAGATCTTGAGTTTAAGAGACAGTCAAGATAAATTGAGAGAAAAATATGTATATTTGCCTGTTTTAGAAGACAATTTTATCATCTTATACGTGAAAGAAAATCACACTTTTTGTTTAATTGCACATGAATATAGGACAAAGGCACTTTTAGACTTGTGTTAACATGGCAACTGTGGCAATGTAGAGATAATCAATGCATTCATTAAAAATAACTCTTGACTAGTGCGCACAAGCACAGTGTTTATGAAGCCAACATAAAGCATTCAACCTAGCAACAGGTTCAATGAAGTGACATAAAAAGTAGACAAGACATGGCTGCTCCTTTCCAGGGACTTAGAATAATTTAAGAGACCAAATATTTAAAATATATGTATATATTATTCAATATTATTGTTTTATTATAATTATATTAATACAATTAATGCAATTATTAAAGTAATTAATGTAATAATGATATTAGTATATTATTTAATATATAATTATATAATGTAATTTAATATTATGAAAATATTAAATCAATAAATATTACCTTAATACTATTAATACATATTATTAAATATATGTATGTGTATATATAGGCAAAAGTAAAGTTCTAGCACAGAATATTAGTTTTATGACTAGATCATCTACTTAATGAAATTTTAAAAACAATATGCACTCATCTCTAATGTAGGCAGGAGCTGTTATGAAAGGGCCTCCTGGAAAAGTGGAGTTGACTTAGAACCTTGAAATACAGACAGGTATGTATATGTGGGAGGGGAGAAAGGAGAGTGTACAGAACTGCATGGTGCCCAGGCCTGGTGAGGGGCCAACATGAGGTAAATGTGTGTTTAACTAGGATAAAAATTCTTAACAGCTTTCATCTTAACTAGAAAGATGTTTGGAAGAACTCTACAGGATTTCTTAGACATGGCACATCATCCGAACTCCAAACTCGTTCATTCATTTTAAAAATATAAGCAATAAGTCCTTGTACAGAGTTTTAATATTATAGATCATTTTACGCCAGCTAATATAAAGCACTCTTATCTTCTTTACATTGTATGTCTAGTTGTATTTACTTCTTAATTTTTTAAAGAAAATTATTTTGAAAACAAAAACATTTTTGCCTTCTTATACCTTACCCAGTATATTATTATATAATTTCAGTCATAATTAAAGTCCAGAAAACTGCAAGACACCAGCCTCCAAAATTCAGAAGTGCATAAAAATGCACCTTTCTTTACACTGCTCCTTTTATCATAAAAATAAGGTAATATTAATTGCTAATGGAGGTTTAATTAGCAGATAAATTCTTTCAGTGATCTGACTCAGACATACGGTTTTGTGTTGTCTCCTTCAGTGAAGTTGGATGATGGCTGAAGGAAAAAAAACTTTCTGTTACTCTCCATGAAGTTGAATGGGCTATTCAATCTGGATTTTTTTTTATTCAAAACACTTATCTCCAGTTTGGTGTCATATGGTTTTATTTCTTGTTTTAAACTCATATTAGTTTCAGTTGCAATACAAATTTAGGCAAGGGCTGATGGATCTGCACATAATGTATTCTCTCTCAGATTTCAGTAGTATGTACCCCTAACAGAAATAAACAGGAAATGTTTTACCAGTAGCATTGCAATCAGACGAAGAGGATCAGAGTATATAATAGTTATTATATTGTTAGTATAAGTTATTATATAGTTAATAGTTGTAAGTGCCTATCTGATAGGCATTTATCCTTTACAGAAAAAACAAAAGCCACAATAAATGGTAAATGATCTTTTTCATCATTTCTGAGCACTTGTTTTTATTACCCCCTTCCTGGGAGCTCAGATGACAAAGAATCTGTCTGCCACTGCAGGAGAGTCAAGAAACGTGGGTTCAATTCCTGGGTTGGGAAGATCTCCTGGAGACAGGAATGGCTACTCGCTCTAATATTCTTGACAGGAAAATTCTTTGAACAGAGGAGTCGGGTGGGTTACTGTCCATGGGGTCACAAAGAGTCAGACACGACTGAGCTACTAACACTTTCACTTTAGACTACAATTACTTCATACTCTGTGAGTGATGAAGTAATCTTTTCTCATAGGTCCTCCATACACTACTGCTTATACCACACATCACAACCATGGTCAATCTAATTTACTCAAGAAGCACATGAAAACAGAGAGAGGAGAGACCCCTTTGTGGTATCAGATAAAGCAAATGCATCCTCTTGCCTCCCTGTACCATGTCCCCAGTTCCAACTCTGATTTCAGCCTCAGCTGGGATGGACAGTACCATTAAGCTCCCACTGATGGCCACCCTTCTCAAGTAGGCTCTATATATTTCTACATTCTGCCCAGAACATTCGTCAACACTATGGGGTCCACTTTCCCCACAAGTAAACACAACCCAGAAGTACTGGGTTAGTCTCCAGTGACAACCCCTAACTATGAATGGACAGGAGCCTGTGGGTAAAGGCCCCTCCCTCCTGCCATTTAGGTTGGCAATTTAGGAAACTCAGGTAGACATTCTGTCTACTTCTCAGGACAACCAGGTGGAATCAATCAAATATTGCACAGGCTACAGCAGCTACTTCAGTTACACACCTGCATGCTAACTTTATTACATCCCTGTGCAGTCTCACCGGCTCCTTTACCGCTGCCTTCTGGATCACCTTTTGCATAAACTACTCACATCCAGGGCCCTGTCTCAGGTTCCACTTTTAAGGAAATACACAACTGAGACAGGTAACTTTGTTTACTACTTGTTCTTGCTTTAGAACAAGGACCCATAAAATTTTTATCCAAAGGTACAGATTGTAAAATGATTGTAGTTCATATGGTCTTTGTTGCTGCTACACAATTCTGTCATTTTAGAATGAAAATAGCCATTGACTATACACAATGAATGGGCCTGACTTCATTTCAATAAAACTTTATTTATAAAAACTGGTGGGGGGCCTGATTTGGCCTATGACCCATGGATTACTGATCCCTAAGAATCTCTTAAATTCTTGTAATGCATTAGAATATGCTTAGATTTCCCTGAGCTTAAATATCCTGTGAGTTAAAGTGTGAGTTAAAGTGCAAAAGTCGCTCAGTTGTGCTCATCTCTTTGTGACCCCATTGAGTGTAGCCTGCCAGGCTCCTCTGTCCATGGGATTCTCCAGGCAAGAATACAGGAGTGGGCAGCCATTCCCTTCTCCAGGGCATCTTCCCAACCCAGGGATTGAACTCAGGTTTCCTGCACTGCAGGCAGATTCTTTACAGTCTGAGACACCAGGGAACCCCTAAGTATCCTAATGATAATAATTGATGAAATTCTTAACTGCCTTTTGTTAAAATTATTATGTACAAGGCACTATTCCTAACAGTTGTTTTACATACATCATCATGTTTTATTCCCAACATTTCTATTTCATGTGTGAAAAAAACAATCTCAGGAAAGCTGTGTTAGTCATTCATGCTGTTCCATGTCACAATTCTCGGCCTTCTAAATACATAATTAGGTGCGATTCCTGGTTCTCTTTCTAGTAAAATATGGCATCTAACTATTTCCAGGCAATGCATTATAAGATTTAATTGATGTCAAATGATCCTCTTGAGCTCTTTCTCCCTTTGTGATGATTACTGAGAAGTTCCAGATACTGAGTCTTAGCTTGAGGATGACATGATGCAACAAACACCCAGTGACCACGTAAGAGGGAATAATACAGCTGAAATTTTGGAAGATATGTGTTACCATTTCTTATCTTAGCCATCTTGACTAATAAAGACACGAAGTAACTTGACAATGACCACAGCCGGTAAGTGGCATAACAAAAGGTTTTCAGACTACAAGACCTGATTTCTTTCTGCTATACCTCCCTTACTATGTATAAGTCTTTCCCTGCACATTTAAAAAAAAATTCTTTTTAAACCTGTTTAGGCCACTCCTCCCTGCAATGGATGCCACTGTGATGAGTAAATACCTTTCTTGCTAAGTCTCTTCAGTCGTGTCTGACTCTGTGCGACCCCATAGATGGCAGCCCAACAGGCTCTGCCATCCCTGGGATTCTCCAGGCAAGAACACTGGAGTGGGTTGCCATTTCCTTCTCCAATGCATGAAAGTGAAAAATGAAAGTGAAGTCGTTCAGTCATGTCCGACTCTTCATGACCCCATGGACTGCAGCCTACCAGGCTCCTCCATCCATGGGATTTTTCAGGCAAGAGTACTGGAGTGGGGTGCCCTTGCCTTCTCCAAAACTGAGTTCAAAACACAAGAAATGAGGAATATCTGGAAAAAGATGAGCAAAAACACTAATTCTAGGGAAAAAATGTCAAGTTATACACAAAAATTATATGCAGTATCCTGCCATCTTTTTCCTACTCAGACCCACAGTTCTCACAGAAGAAACATGTCCAGTCATGCATACTGACTCTTCGCTGGCAACCATTCCTCATTTCTCTCCAGTGGGGTTGGGGACTCCCCTACTCCGTGACTAGACTATTTCTAATTAATCATAGATAGACCCCTGATTCAAGATGGGATAATCAATCAGTCCCAGGGAAACTTGAGTTGGGGCTGATCCACTGAAGCCAATTTCTCCACTGCACTGAGCACATGATGGAGGCTGAACAACACGCTGCTGAATAACCAACAAATCACAGAAGAAATCAAAAAAGAAATCAAAATTTGCATAGAAACGAATGAAAATGAAAACACAACAACCCAAAACCTGTGGGACACGGTCAAAGCAGTCCTAAGGGGAAAGTTCATAGCAATACAGGCACACCTCAAGAAACAAGAAAAAAGTCAAATAAATAACCTAACTCTACACCTAAAGCAACTAGAAAAGGAAGAAATGAAGAACCCCAGGGTTAGTAGAAGGAAAGAAATCTTAAAACTTAGAGCAGAAATAAATGCAAAAGAAACAAAAGAGATCATAGCAAAAATCAACAAAACCAAAAGCTGGTTCTTTGAAAGGATAAATAAAATTGACAAACCATTAGCCAGGCTCATCAAGAAACAAAGGGAGAAAAATCAAATCCATAAAATTAGAAATGAAAATGGAGAGATCACAACAGAAAACACAGAAACACAAAGGATCATAAGAGACTACTATCAACAATTATATGCCAATAAAATGGACAACGTGGAAGAAATGGACAAATTCTTAGAAAAGTACAACTTTCCAAAACTCGACCAGGAAGAAATATAAAATCTTAACAGACCCATCACAAGCACGGAAATTGAAACTGTAATAAAAAATCTTCCAGCAAACAAAAGCCCAGCTCCAGACGGCTTCACAGCTGAATTCTACCAAAAATTTAGAGAAGAGCTAACACCTATCCTGCTCAAACTCTTCCAGAAAATTGCAGAGGAAGGTAAACTTCCAAACTCATTCTATGAGGCCACCATCACCCTAATACCAAAACTTGACAAAGATCCCACAAAAAAAGAAAACTACAGGCCAATATCACTGATGAACATAGATGCAAAAATCCTTAACAAAATTCTAGCAATCAGAATCCAACAACACATTAAAAAGATCATACACCATGACCAAGTGGGCTTTACCCCAGGGATGCAAGGATTCTTCAATATCCACAAATCAATCAATGTAATACACCACATTAACAAATTGAAAAATAAAAACCATATGATTATCTCAATAGACCCAGAGAAAGCCTTTGACAAAATTCAACATCCATTTATGATAAAAAAAAAAAACTCTCCAGAAAGCAGGAATAGAAGGAACATACCTCAACATAATAAAAGCTATATATGACAAACCCACAGCAAACATTATCCTCAATGGGGAAAAATTGAAAGCATTTCCTCTAAAGTCAGGAACAAGACAAGGGTGCCCACTTTCACCATTACTATTCAACATAGTTTTGGAAGTTTTGGCCACAGCAATCAGAACAGAAAAAGAAATAAAAGGAATCCAAATTGGAAAAGAAGAAGTAAAGCTCTCACTGTTTGCAGATGACATGATCCTCTACATAGAAAACCCTAAAGACTCCACCAGAAAATTACTAGAACTAATCAACGACTATAGTAAAGTTGCAGGATATAAAATCAACACACAGAAATCCCTTGCATTCCTATACACTAATAATGAGAAAACAGAAAGAGAAATTAAGGAAACAATTCCATTCACCATTGCAACGGAAAGAATAAAATACTTAGGAATATATCTACCTAAAGAAACTAAAGACCTATATATAGAAAACTATAAAATACTGGTGAAAGAAATCAAAGAGGACACTAACAGATGGAGAAATATACCATGTTCATGGATTGGAAGAATCAATATAGTGAAAATGAGTATACTACCCAAAGCAATCTATAGATTCAATGCAATCCCTATCAAGCTACCAACAGTATTCTTCACAGAGCTAGAACAAATAATTTCACAATTTGTATGGAAATACAAAAAAGCTCGAATAGCCAAAGCGATCTTGAGAAAGAAGAATGGAACTGGAGGAATCAACCTGCCTGACTTCAGGCTCTACTACAAAGCCACAGTTATCAAGACAGTCTGGTACTGGCACAAAGACAGAAATATAGATCAATGGAACAAAATAGAAAGCCCAGAGATAAGTCCATGCACATATGGACACCTTATCTTTGACAAAGGAGGCAAGAATATACAATGGAGAAAAGACAATCTCTTTAACAAGTGGTGCTGGGAAATCTGGTCAACCACCTGTAAAAGAATGAAACTAGAACACTTTCTAACACCATACACAAAAATAAACTCAAAATGGATCAAAGATCTCAACGTAAGACCAGAAACTATAAAACTCCTAGAGGAGAACATAGGCAAAACACTCTCTGACATACATCACAGCAGGATCCTCTATGACCCACCTCCCAGAATATTGGAAATAAAAGCAAAAATAAACAAATGGGACCTAATTAACCTCAAAAGCTTCTGCACATCAAAGGAAACTATTAGCAAGGTGAAAAGACAGCCTTCAGAATGGGAGAAGATAATAGCAAATGAAGCAACTGACAAACAACTAATCTCGAGAATATACAAGCAACTCCTACAGCTCAACTCCAGAAAAATAAATGACCCAATCAAAAAATGGGCCAAAGAACTAAATAGACATTTCTCCAAAGAAGACATACAGATGGCTAACAAACACATGAAAAGATGCTCAACATCACTCATTATCAGAGAAATGCAAATCAAAACCACTATGAGGTACCATTTCACACCAGTCAGAATGGCTGCGATCCAAAAGTCTACAAGTAATAAATGCTGGAGAGGGTGTGGAGAAAAGGGAACCCTCTTACACTGTTGGTGGGAATGCAAACTAGTACAGCCACTATGGAGAACAGTGTGGAGATTCCTTAAAAAACTGGAAATAGAACTGCCTTATGATCCAGCAATCCCACTGCTGGGCATACACACTGAGGAAACCAGAAGGGAAAGAGACACGTGTACCCCAATGTTCATCGCAGCACTGTTTATAATAGCCAGGACATGGAAGCAACCTAGATGTCCATCAGCAGATGAATGGATAAGAAAGCAGTGGTACATATACACAATGGAGTATTACTCAGCCATTAAAAAGAATACATTTGAATCAGTTCTAATGAGGTGGATGAAACTGGAGCCTATTATACAGAGTGAAGTAAGCCAGAAAGAAAAACACCAATACAGTATACTAACGCATATATATGGAATTTAGAAAGATGGTAACAATAACCCTGTGTAGGAGACAGCAAAAGAGACACACATGTATAGAACAGTCTTATGGACTCTGTGGGAGAGGGAGAGGGTTGGAAGATTTGGGAGAATGGCATTGAAACATGTAAAATATCATGTATGAAATGAGTTGCCAGTCCAGGTTCGATGCACGATACTTAATGCTTGGGGCTGGTGCACTGGGACGACCCAGAGGGAGGGTATGGGGAGGGAGGATGGAGGAGGGTTCAGGATGGGGAACACATGTATACCTGTGGCGGATTCATTTTGATATTTGGCAAAACTAATACAATTATGTAAAGTTTAAAAATAAAATAAAATTAAAAATAATAAAATAAAATACAATTCTGAGACTATGGAGCATCAGTCTTCATCCTGTCATTGGAACTAAGGTCTTCAGAGAGAAAAGCAGAAGCAGAAATGCAGAAAGGAGTCGAGAGAAAACTACAGAGAGCCTTTACAGTGTCTGAGGTCTCGGTTCCAGGTCTAGCTGCACTCCTGATAAAAGAATTAATGAAATATTCTTAAAGTCTGATAAATTCTTTACAGTTTACTTAAACTAATTTTTTTTCTATTATTTGCAGTCAGAACCCTAAAAATACAACTCCCAATCTACAAGCAGTTTTTCACAACTTCTAAAAATGTAATCTTAATGAATGGATTACATCTTCTAGTAGAATAAACAGTCTCAATGGCTTCCTCAAAAACACGGATAAAATAATTCAGTTTTAAGTATTTTATAGGAAAACCATTCAAAATAAATATCTGATTGCAGAATCTGAGTATAAGTTGAGATATTTTAATCAATTACCTTTACAACGCTCTTCAAATTATCCTCACGCCCTTCCTCACTGGATTAGTCCTAACACAGTATATGTTTCCCAAGTCTAGGATCAAAAAATACATACTTTTTAATGCAAACAGAAAACCTTAAAAGTATAAATTTTACTATGATAATTTATCTCTTTTTAATTAGAAAAACAGGAAGAGACAGTGTTTTGGTTTTCAAAATATGGTCAGTCTCTTTGGATTAATCTTTCTGAAACTATGTTTTAAATCACAAAATATTCTTGTTAAAATAAATTATTCAAATTAAACAAATAATCTCATTTTTTACCATGGAAGGAAGTATATTAAAGCACACAGTAATGGCCGTCGTTAGTAACATGTTTCTATAAATGTATAGACTAGCTCACTTTTCACTATTTCCTATGCAAGTAGAAAAAAATGTTTAGTTTTAAAAAGGAAAGAGATAAACAGTTATTTCAGAAATAAATCATTTAATCCTTTGGCTAGAAACCATAAACATTGGGTAAATATGTGGTCTGAATCAAAATTTCCTGAAATTCAGGAGGCTAAACTGAATTAATATTATATTTTGTCTCAGGAGTTGTAGGTGCCTGCCGTGGGAAATATATAGATGTATAGCTATATATCTTCTGGACTGTGATATAAAATTTGAGAAAATAAGACATTGTTTACTGCCTCAACATTTACAGAGTGGGACATTTTATCATCAACTTTTTCAGAAATGCTGATGCTTATCTGGGTTTAGTTTATTCTAAAATAACTGAAATTAGAGGCTAATTATACTTTTATACTATCTCATCTTATATTAAATCAAATGATGTTGTTTTTATTCTTCTTATTCTTTTATGCCTTTTTATCATATTTTTAAATTGAGTGCATATAACATTGGAAAAATATTTTAAATAGAACTTTTTCTACAGAAGTTTTACTCAAATAATAAGGATTTTCATTATAAGAATATAAGAATATTTTTTGCATATTCTTAAAATCTGTGAGTGATCTGTTTTCATTCAGATATTGGAATATTTACAATAAGGCAGATCTTGATTGTCTAGTGTTTAATTTTCAGTAGAAATTAATTCCTTATTATTATAAAGAAGTTTTAAAATGACATCCCACTGTAAAAGTAGAATTTCTAATTTATAAGCTCATTTTTATAATCACACTTTGGAGAAAATTGTGGACACATTAAACTGCTTACATAAGCTTTTTAAAGAAGTAACTACAAAATGAAAAGTAAAATTTGCAGTGCCATTTGGCTGGCTAATTTATTTAAAATACGATAACTGTAAAACCAGGTAGAAGGTCATAATTATAATTTTTCTCAGTGAAATCTGCAATAGATCTCTCTGCATTTAGAGAATTCAGCATTTTTGCCCATTCTTATAAAGTTAAAAAAAAAAGTAACCAAACAAGACAAACTGCAATTGCTATTCCTTAATAAGACAGTGTGTAAGACCCAAGTATAGTGATGAGTCTTACCATTTCAAAGAGGAGAGGGAATAATTCCTTTTTTACACTAAACATCCAGAAGAGTGGTCCTATTAATTCAAGGTCTCTTACCCTTCCAAAGGAAATCATCTAAAATTTTATGCGGCCGTTTAAATGATTGCTGGGAAATTTATATGGTAGTCATGGGAACAAGTAAAGAAGTCAAGGCAACGTTGATCATTTTAATAGTGTGCAAGTGATCCATCCAATTTGTAAATACCTTGGACCACTCTTCTAGGTCATGAGTGATCTGAAAAGGCATTTATGTGAAATTAATGAAATAAAATACAAGCTCGTTAATAGCCAAAATGCCCTAAATTTTTTTAATTAGTTGGGTTTATTGTAAATACTTTGAGCTTTTGAAACAGCAAAAAACACCTCCTCTGTGGCGTTATGCAGACCTTTTTAGAAAGGCATGTTTTATCTTTCATGTTTGAAAATGAATTCATTTGTTCTTTTAACTTTCTGAGTATTTTCCCTGAGTAGCACTTTCTTACAAAATACACTTCTCTGGTTTCATCAATGTTTCTCTGCATAGAACTAGTAAAGATATAAATATGATGCTCCTATGTATCCTGACAGCAGGTCATTCGTGGCAGGCACAGATGTTTGGGGCCAACCTCACACCTGAATCAGACCCTCAGACCCCCAATCCTGACATGAAAATGAGGCAGGAGATAGAACTGACTGAGCTTTGAATGGTGGAAAGAGACCCAGCCTCTAGACAAAGCACATTGATGATATCTGGCAATAAATACTATTAAACAGTGAGAGTTCTGGAAACCAACTTGAGTAAAGGGTAATCCTACATGAAGTGGCAGCTAGTTAGTGGTAAAGAACACGTCTGCCACTGCAGGAAATGTAAGATACATGGGTTTGATCCCCGGGTCCAGAAGTTCCCCTGGAGGAGGGCATGGCAACCCACTCCAGTATTCTTGCCTGGAGAATCCCCATGGACAGAGAAGTCTGGTGGGCTACAGTCCATGGGGCTGCACAGAAGTCGCACATGACTCAAGTGACTTAGCATGCACACAATCCTACATGCAAGATGTTCTGGGATTCCTGAAAAGAGTCAAGGAGAAAAGGAGCTAGGCATCTCCTGAATTCAAAACAAAGAAAGCAGAAAGAATCAAGTCTTAGAGCAAGAAACTGGATGTTAGCTTCTACTCCGGGGTTCAGGGAGTAACCTCTGAAGGGAAATGAAGGCCCCAGTCACAGAGGGATGGGAGACACATTCTACAAGGGCACCAAGAGTCACGGGAACAAAGCAGAACCCTAGGTATAAGAATGAGAAGCTTGGTCATTGTACAGAAAAGCTGATCTGCTTATTCATGATTAATTTATGAGAACTACAGTGAAAATCTGGGAAGAACATGACATGAGGCGATTCTCCTTTGGCTCTAAAACATTCTGAGCCTGAGGCTGCAGGTGTAATAGCCGCACCTGGGGAAGAAGGCTACAGGTGGACGAGAGGGCAGCACTGGATACTAACATGCAAAGGTCCCCTTGCAGCTGCTTGATCTTTTAACCCCTTTAAAACCTGAGCCTAATGCTTTACAGAGACCACTCTGGTTTATAGGGAAGATTAAAGAGGTATGTGTAATCAAGGCCCCTCACCCAAAGTAAGGCCATAATAATGCTAATTCCACTCTCCTTTTATGGTGGTAATCCAGAACTTCCATAGTAAGAAGTCTGTAATCCAGACTTCTCCCATACCTGCAGCCCTAAACTCTGATTTCTATTTATACCCTGGGCTTCCCAGGTGGCTCAGTGGTAAAGAATCCACCTGCCAATGCAGGAGACATGAGTTTGATCCCTGGATCAGGAAGATCCCCTGGAGGAGGAAATGGCAACCCACTCCAGTATTCTTGCCTGGGAAGTCCCATGGACAGAGGAGCCCGGTGGGCTACTGCCACAAGAGTCTGGCACAACTTAGTGATGCAATAACAACAACATTTATACCATATTCTACGCAACCTGCACATCAGCCAAGCCAGGATCACTTTCCGGTGCAAAGAAGAGTAACTATATCTATTTCTATTAAGAATATGTAAGTATGCTTATAGAACAAACATTTCTACCTTTTGGAGATGTATCAAGGCACAAAGACCTAGAACCCAGTATGCTTTCCTTCTCTACATCTCTCATCACTCTGGCCAGGGGAAGCCTGAGTACTGCAGAGGCCTCATGATGCAGAATGCTCACTATCCACATTGGAGCTCTTCCTTATCTCCTTCTAGAAAGAGCTGACCATTGAGGAAGCATCCCAACCTCCTCTGATCTGTGTGGCCAAGTTAGGTAGTAGCTACAAATTCAGCATCTCTGAGCCATTTAGAAAGAACAGCTAGCCACAGGGTAAAGATCAGTAGACCTTTCAGGGTTTGCAGCAAGGCTTCTGGGAATCTACCAGAGGCCCAGCTTGATGTTGGCTGCCAAGGACAACTCTATGTCTTGAAAACATAGTTTCTATGAGGTGGTATTGAGTGGAACAGAGGTATCTTTTCTTAACGGCTAATGGCAGCATCTGCAAGCTCTATTTTAGGAGCAGACTCCCTGATCTAACCTAGATTTCAGATTCCCAGGAATCTGTTTATAGCTGCAGCTCAGAGAATGCCCCCATCCTTCCACTGCAACCCAAAGACATGTCAATTCCAATTCCAAAAAAAAAAAAAAAAAGCTTACATGTTTAAGGAGAAGAAAAGTAGAGGCAAGGCTTCTCTGTTTCTCTCTCAACAATTCTCTGTGGAAGACACAACAACAAAAACCCAGCCATAATATTTGCCACTAATTCCAGTCAAGAGGTGGAGTCTATTTCCCCACCATTTGACTTGCTCATGAGATTTGTGAGGATCCTGTGAGGCCAGAACGGACAGGATTCACACGGAGGAATGAACAGGGCTTGCATTGTGGGGTTGGCTCTTTCTTTGCAGCTGGGAACTCCTTTGTCGCCATGTCAGCTGGCCCAAGCTGACTTCCTCCAGGATGATATACCAAGTACGGAAAGGCCCTGCTGTACCAGCTAAGTGCACAGATATGAGTGTGGCTTTCTAGATGGTCCAGCTTTAACCAAGCTGGCCGGATCAAAGCCACTCTGCTACCTTACAGAACTGCCAGCCAACAAATGCTACTGTTTTAAGCCACTCGTGTTTGAGGTGGTTTGTTATGCAACGAAAGCAAGCCGAAATATTCCTTAGCTCCCAGAGCATAGAACTGCAAAATGAAATAATGTTTAATGAGTTAATTAAGTGGATAAGGTCCTTCAGAGCAGCATGGCTTAATATTTTATCATTTTCTCAGGGAAAAAACATAGGATAAATTCACTTTGTGCTAATGATAAAGTCCTTAAGAGCAGCACTGTTTAATATTTTATCATTTCTCAGGGAAAAAAAATAGGATAAATTCATTTTGTCCTAATAAGTAAAACAGATCAAGGATTACATAGCACATAATTACCTGCCAATACAGTATTTCCATATGTACATTTCACAGTAACTCTCTTTGATATTCATTAGTATTGTTCAGCTACACAGTGATGAATTGGGGGAGGGGCTACCTGTTTTTTTCAAATTATTTCTCTTGGGAAATATTACCTACGAGAATTATATTTTCCTTGAAATAGGAAAAGGCATTTACTTACTGGATTTTGCTCCTATTTCCTCAGACACAATCACGTAGGTTATGTTGTGGGCAACTCTAAATTTGTGCTGGCACAGGTTTTATTGTGTTTTTTGTTAATAACATGGGGCAATGGCTCAGAGAAGACATATGGTTCTCTCCGTCTGAGCAGGAAGAAGAATCAGAGTAGCCTGGACAGTACGTCTGGCAGTCAGTTATGCAGTTGGATTTTATTATTCAAAATTAGAACATAGGGCCAGTGTTCACAGGATGCGAGCTGTATTTATTATGGTTCATTTTACCCATTCCAGGGTTTCTGACCACACCCCCTGACTTTACTGTCATGAAATTGTGTGAGCTTGGCACGCCCAACTGCCTGACTCTCTAAGATGCTATAAAATCTTACCAGCCACATGGCAATAGGCTCACTTCCCTTTATATTATTCAACAGAAATGGACCAAAATTAGAAAATTGAGACATTTGTGGGGTTTTTCTTCTAGAACAGTGATTTATTTAGAACTGTAATCTGAAGACATTCACTTTCAAAATGCTGAGGAAACTGCAAAAAAAAATTATCACACAGAAATTTCTGGAAGCATCCACATCAATAAAATTGTTCCTTTCTAGTTATTGACCTAAAATCAAGTAACGATCAATAGTGTATCAATTTCTTCCAACATAACCTTCTTTTGAATTATTAATTCATTCAAGAAATCATTTAAACTGATAAGGTCCACAAAATTCATGATCTTGAATTTTCAAGCAGAAAACATGCATGATAGTTTTAAGAAAGTTTGAATCTGGTGACAAACAGATGTCACTTTAAGCAAAAATATTACTTAAAAGCAAGTCAATAAGAATCAACTTAAATGAATGGGACACATGTTTTAAGTTGAATATATTTTATATATGATAGGCATACATACAATAACAATTTCTAGTATCTTTTGGCAACACTGCTGCTGCTGCTGCTAAGTCGCTTCAGTCATGTCCAACTCTGTGTGACCCCATAGACGGCAGCCCACCAGGCTCCCCCGTCCCTGGGACTCTCCAGGCAAGAACACTGGAGTGGGTTGCAATTTCCTTCTCCAATGCATGAAAGTGAAAAGTGAAAGTGAAGTCGCTCAGTTGTGTCCGACTCTTAGCGACCCCATGGACTGTGGCCCATCAGGCTCCTCCATCCACGGGATTTTCCAGGCAAGAGTGCTGGAGTGGGGTGCCATTGGCAACACTATTCATTTTCAAATGAGGAACTTCTTTTGGTGTGGGAGGGAAGAATCGCTTTGTTTGTTTTTCAAGCTATTTCTCTTGAAAAATATTATCTAAGATAAGCCCCCTCTTCTCCTGGAAATAGGGGAAAATAGCTAACAACGTTACTTCTATTTCCAAAGACCCAAACATCAAACGACATCTGAGGCGAAGACAAAGACTTTTCACAAGTCCACACAAATATTCACTATGAACTGTAAATGTTCTATCCCACAATTTAGAAAAATAAATTTGTACTTTTGAATTCATTTTCTTCTCAGTCTTGCCTTAATTTTTTATCTTCTTTTAATTGACGTATAGCTGATTATTAACAATAAGTTAGTCTTAGTCATAAAACAGAGTGATCCAACAATCAAAAATGGTACAAACTAATCCTCACAAGTCCAGAAAGCATCTGCCAACATACATAATTATTACACTATCATTGACTGTATTTTTTATACTATCTGTCTTCTTTATACTTATTTTATAACTGGAAGTTTGTATCTCTTAATCCTCTTCACCTATGTCCCCCAACACTTCACACTTCTGCCCTCTGGCAACCACCAGTTTTCTCTCTGTATATATAAGTCTACCACTGACTTCATTTGTTTATTTATTTGTTTTAAAGGATTGCATATTATGATAGTACTACTGAATTATTTTTAATTTTATCTGATGCAATTACAGTATTGTAGTTACATGGAAGAATATACCATTTCTAGAACATACACACCATAGTATTTAGGGGTGAAATGTTATGATAGTTGCAATTTATTTTCAAACAGTTTGGCAAAATTAACATTTTGTGTATGAGAGAGACAGACAGATACAGAAAATGAGAAAACAAATGTGGAAAAATTTTAACAATTGGTGATTCTAAGTGATGGCTATATGCATATGTACATTAGTTATTGTACTAACTTTCCAGTTTTCATATAGATTTGAAGTTTTTCAAAATAAGCTGTTGGAAAAACAAGAGAGTACAGAAGTTCAATCAGGAAACAACAAGTGTAAACAAATCTATTTGTGGAATTTTGCTATGGGATAGGAGAGAATTAGGACAGTAAACAGAAGGGATGGGAATCACTAAACCTTTTTATTTGAAATTTAAAGAAAATTATTCAGGATATTTATACATAAATCTTTAATCTAGATGCAGAAATCATGCAAGAATTTCTACTTTTGTTGTAACCTTTATTTTATCATGTTCCCATAACGTTTTTCCTTTTATTTAAAAATGTCCCATCACAATAATCAAGACAGTGTGGTACTGGCAACAGAATAGAAAAATAGATCAATACACACAATAAAGAGCCCATAAATAGACCCATATAAAGATAATCAATTGATTTTTGACAAATGAGCAAGGGTGATACAGTGAAAAAATTATAATCTTTTCCACACACGGTACTGGAACAACTAGACATTCACATTCCAAAAACAAAAAATAGACACAGATCCTACAGCCATCACAAAAATTAACCCAAACTGGTTCACAGACCTAAATGAAAACAGAAAACTAAAAAATTCAAAGATAACAGGAGAAAATGTAGATGATCTTCAACGTGGTGATGACTTTTCAGATACAACATCCAAAGTATAGTTCATGGAAGAAATAACTTATAAACTGGACATTAAAAATTTCTGCTCTGTGAAAGATAATGCCAAGAGAACGAAAAGACAGACCACAGACTGGCAGAACATATTTGCAAAAGACATACTTGATAAAGGACTGTTATCCAAAATACACAAAAATCTGAATAGACACCTTACCAAAGATAATATTTGGAAGGCCATTAAGCTGATGAAAGCATGCTCCATATCAGATGTCACTAGGGAAATAGATATTAAAATGTATCATGCCACTACACAAATAAAGTGAAGTGAAGTCACTCAGTCGTGTCTGACTCTTTGCAATCCCATGGACCATAGCCTACCAGGCTCCTCTGTCCATGGGATTTTCCAGGCAATAGTCCTGGAGTGGACTGCCATTTCCTTCTCCAGGGGATCTTCCCGACCCAGGGATAGAACCTGGGTCTCCCGCATTGTAGACAGACACTTTACCGGCTGAGCCACCAGGGAAGTCCAAATCTCAGCAGTGGCCACAGAACTAGAAAAGGTCAGTTTTCATTCCAATCCCAAAGAAAGGCAATGCCAAAGAAAGATCAAACTACTGTACAATTGCACTCATCTCACACCCTAGTAAAGTAATGCTCAAAATTCTCCAAGCCAGGCTTCAGCAGTACGTGAACTGTGAACTTTCAGATGTGCAAGCTGGTTTTAGAAAAGGCATAGGAACCAGAGACAAATTGCCAACATCCACTGGATCACTGAAAAAGCAAGAGAGTTCCAGAAAAACATCTAATTTTCTTTATTGACTATGCCAAAGCCTTTGATTGTGTGGATCACAAACTGTGGAAAATTCTGAAAGAGATGGGAATACCAAACCAACTGACCTGCCTCTTGAGAAACCTATATGCAGGTCAGGAAGCAACAGTTAGAACTGGACATGGAACAACAGACTGGTTCCAAATAGGAAAAGGAGTACGTCAAGACTGTATATTGTCACCCTGCTTATTTAACTTATATGCAGAGTACATCATGAGAAACACTGGGCTGGAAGAAGCACAAGCTGGAATCAAGACTGCCAGGAGAAATATCAATAACCTCAGATATGCAGATGTCACCACCCTATGGCAGAAAGGGAAGAAGAACAAAAGACCCTCTTGATGAAAGTGACAGAGGAGAGTGAAAAAGTTGGCCTAAAGCTCAACATTCAGAAAACTAAGGTCATGGCATCCAGTCCTATCACTTCATGGCAAATAGATGGGGAAACAGTGGAAACAGTCGCTGACTTTATTTTGGGGGGGCTCCAAAATCACTGCAGATGATGATTGCAGCAATGAAAGTAAAAGACACTTGCTCATTGGAAGGAAAGTTATGACCAACCTAGACAGCATATTAAAAAGCAGGGGGGGGGGGGGGGAGGAGCCAAGATGGCGGAGGAGTAGGACGGGGAGAACACTTTCTCCCCCACAAATTCATCAAAAGAGCATTTAAACGTCGAGTAAATTCCACAAAACAACTTCTGAATGCCGGCAGAGGACATCAGGCACCCAGAAAAGCAGCCCAACTCTTCGAAAGGAGGTAGGAAAAAATATAAAAGACAAAAAAAGAGACAAAAGAGGGAGGGACAGAGTTCCGTCCCGGGAAGGGAGTCTTAAAAAGAGAGAAGTTTCCAAACACCAGGAAACCCTCTCACTGCCGAATCTGTGCTGAGCTTTGGAAGCACAGAGGGCAACATAAAAGGGAGGGGAAAAAAAATAAACAATTAAAAATCGCGGACTGTGAGCCCTACGGTAACTCCCCCAGCGGAGAAGCAGCGCAGAGGCCTGCACACGGCATTAGCAAGCGGGGGTTGGGCAGGGAAGTGCGGTGCGGGCTGTGTCCCTTAGAGTAAGAATCGGCCCGAATGTCCTGAGCGCTATCTGAGCGAAATAATTTGGGCTAGCAAACCAGACTGTGGGATATCTACCACGCGAAAAGCCAGCCCTAACCTAAGACACTGCCAGGCCCGCGCACAGAACAAAGGACTGAACAGAGATAGCCGGCTGCAGACCTTCCCCCTCCGGTGACAGGCAGCCAGAGCCGGAAGGGGGCAATCGCAGCCCCAGAGAGACACTATCTATAAAACTGTAAGCAGGCTTCTTTGCTAACTAAAACTTCTTGGGGGTCTGGACGGTCAACATCTGCCTGAGAAGGTGCGCCGGTTTTACACCCAGATAACTGAGTGGCGGGGAGGTGATAAGTCGCAGCATTGGCGCCCGCCAAACACCTCATCACCTGAGCTGCTCGGATCTGGGAAGAACACAAAACGCAGGTCCAACCGAGTCTGCGCCTCTGAGGACTACCCGAGTGCCTGAACCTGAGCGGCTTGGACCTGGGAGCTCAGCCCAGGGCCGGCCTCTGATTGTTCCCGGCGGAACAACCTAGAGCCCGAGCAGTGTGGGCAGGGAGGCTACACGCGCCGTGAGTGGGGGCAGACCCAGTGTGGCTGAGGCACTGCGAGCGCACGCCAGTGTTATCTGTTTGCAGCATCCCTCCCTCCCTCCCCACAGCGCGGCTGAACAAATGAGCCTAAAAAAAAATAAAAAAAAAGTGTCCTCCACCGTCCCCTTTGTGTCAGGGCGGGAACCAGACACTGAAGAGACCAGCAAACAGAAGAAGCTATAACAGAGGGAAACGCCTTGGAAGCTACAGGCCATAGATTAAAACCCTGTGGTTACTACGGATTACATAGGAAGGGGCCTATAGATCTTGAGAAATATAAGTCGGACTAAGGAACTGCCAAAAATGAACTGAACCCACAATACTCACAACAAAACCAGAGAAAGACCTAGATATATTTTTACTATTTTTACGATCAATCTTTCTTTTTTTTTTTTAATTAAAAAAAAATTTTTTAAGTCCTCTATTGTCCTTTAATTTTCACTTTTATAACTATTACTTTGCAAAAAAAAAAAAGACCCTATTTTTTTTTTCTTCTTCAGCAAACTTCATATATATATTTTATAATTTTTTGACCGTTTTTTTTTCTTTTTTTTCTTCTTTTCTTTAACATTGTATTTTTTAAATTCCAAACTCTACTCTAGATTTTTAATTTTAGCCTTTTGATATATGTTATCAATTTTGTACCTATAGTTTTTTTCATAATTTCTGTGACTTTTTTTTTTTCCTCTGTTTCTTTCTCTTCTTCTTTTATATAACATTGTATATCTGCAATTCCAAACTCTACTCAAGATTTTTAATTTATGCTTTTTGGTATTTGATATCAATTTTGTACCTGTATTTTCTTTATAATTTTTGCGACATTGTTTTGTTGGTTTGTTTGTTTTCTCTCTTTATTTTTCTTCTTTTTTTTTTTAACGTTGTATTTTTGAAATTCCAAACTCTACTCTAGATTTTTAATTTTTGCTTTTTGGTATTAGTTATCAATTTTGTACCTGTAGTTTCTTTATAATTTTCACGACCTTGTTTGTTTTTCTTTGTTCGTTTTTTTCTCTCTTTCTTTTCCTTCTTCTTTTCATTAACATCGCATTTTTGAAATTCCAAACTCTACTCTAGATTTCTAATTTTTGCTTTTATGTATTTGTTACCAATTTTGTACCTTTAAGAACCCAATCTTCAGGACCCATTTTTCACTAGTGTACAAGATTACTGGCTTGACTGCTCTCTCTCCCTTTGGACTCTCCATTTTCTCCACCAGGTCACCTGTATCTCCTCCCTAACCCCTCTCTACTCTACCCAACTCTGTGAATTTCTGTGTGTTCCAGACGGTGGAGAACACTTAAGGAACTGATTACTGGCTGGATCTGTCTCCCTCCTTTTCATTTCCCCCTTTTATCCTTCTGGCCACCTCTGTCTCCTGCCTCCTTCTTCCCTTCCCTGTATAACTCCGTGAACATCTCTGAGCGGTCCAGTTGTGGAGTGCACATAAGGAAGTGACTACTGGCTAGCCCACTCTCTCCACTATTGATTCCACCTCATCTCATTTGGGTCACCTCTAACTCTCTCTTCCCTCTTCTCTTCTCCATGTAACGCTGTGAACCTCTCTGAGTGACCCTCACAGTAGAGAAACTTTTCATCTTTAATGTAGATGTTTTATCAGTGGTGCTGTATAGAAGGAGAAGTTTTGAAACTACTGTAAAATTAAGACCGATAACTGGAAGTAGGAGGCTTAAGTCCAAACCCTGACTCCAGGGAACTCCTGACTCCAAGGAACATTAATTGACAGGAGCTCATCAAACGCCTCCATACCGACACTGAAACCAAGCACCACACAAGGGCCAACAAGTTCCAGGGAAAGACATAACAAGCAAATTCTCCAGCAACAAAGGAACACAGCCCTGAGCTTCAAGATACAGGCTGCCCAAAGTCACCCCAAAACCATAGACATCTCATAACTCATTACTGGACATTTCATTACACTCCAGAGAGAAGACATACAGCTCCATCCACCAGAACATCGACACAAGCTTCCCTAACCAGGAAACCTTGACAAGCCACCTGTACAAACCCACACACAGCAAGGAAACGCCACAATAAAGAGAACTCCACAAACTGCCAGAATACAGAAAGGACACCCCAAACTCAGCAATTTAAACAAGATGAAGAGACAGAGAATACCCAGCAGATAAAGGAACAGGATAAATGCCCACCAAACCAAACAAAAGAGGAAGAGATAGGGAATCTACCCGATAAAGAATTCCAAATAATGATAGTGAAATTGATCCAAAATCTTGAAATTAAAATGGAATCACAGATAAATAGCCTGGAGGCAAGGATTGAGAAGATGCAAGAAAGGTTTAACAAGGACTTAGAAGAAATAAAAAAGAGTCAATATATAATGAATAATGCAATAAGTGAAATTAAAAACACTCTGGAGGCAACAAATAGTAGAATAACAGAGGCAGAAGATAGGATTAGTGAATTAGAAGATAGAATGGTAGAAATAAATGAATCAGAGAGGATAAAAGAAAAACGAATTAAAAGAAATGAGGACAATCTCAGAGACCTCCAGGACAATATTAAACACTACAACATTCGAATCATAGGGGTCCCAGAAGAAGAAGACAAAAAGAAAGACCATGAGAAAATACTTGAGGAGATAATAGTTGAAAACTTCCCTAAAATGGGGAAGGAAATAATCACCCAAGTCCAAGAAACCCAGAGAGTCCCAAACAGGATAAACCCAAGGTGAAACACCCCAAGACACATAGTAATCAAATTAACAAAGATCAAACACAAAGAACAAATATTAAAAGCAGCAAGGGAAAAACAACAAATAACACACAAGGGAATTCCCATAAGGATAACAGCTGATCTTTCAATAGAAACTCTTCAAGCCAGGAGGGAATGGCAAGACATACTTAAAATGATGAAAGAAAATAACCTACAGCCCAGATAATTGTACCCAGCAAGGATCTCATTCAAGTATGAAGGAGAAATCAAAAGCTTTTCAGACAAGCAAAAGCTGAGAGAATTCTGCACCACCAAACCAGCTCTCCAACAAATACTAAAGGATATTCTCTAGACAGGAAACACAAAAATTGTGTATAAATTCAAACCCAAAACAATAAAGTAAATGGCAACGGGGTCATACTTATCAGTAATTACCTTAAACGTAAATGGGTTGAATGCCCCAACCAAAAGACAAAGACTGGCTGAATGGATACAAAAACAAGACTCCTACATATGTTGTCTACAAGAGACCCACCTCAAAACAGGGGACGCATACAGACTGAAAGTGAAGGGCTGGAAAAAGATTTTCCATGCAAATAGGGACCAAAAGAAAGCAGGAGTAGCAATACTCATATCAGATAAAATAGACTTTAAAACAAAGACTGTGAAAAGAGACAAAGATGGTCACTACATAATGATCAAAGGATCAATCCAAGAAGAAGATATAACAATTATAAATATATATGCACCCAACACGGGAGCACTGCAGTTTGTAAGACAAATGCTAACAAGTATGAAAGAAGAAATTAACAATAACACAATAATAGTGGGAGACTTTAATACCCCACTCACACCTATGGGTAGATCAACTAAACAGAAAATTAACAAGGAAACACAAACTTTAAATGATACAATAGACCAGTTAGACCTAATTGATATCTATAGGACATTTCATCCCAAAACAATGAATTTCACCTTCTTCTCAAGCGCACATGGAACCTTCTGCAGGATAGATCACATCCTGGGCCATAAAGCTAGCCTTGGTAAATTCAAAAAAATAGAAATCATTCCAAGCATCTTTTCTGACCACAATGCAGTAAGATTAGATCTCAATTACAGGAGAAAAACTATTAAAAAATCCAACATATGGAGGCTGAACAACACACTGCTGAATAACCAACAAATCACAGAAGAAATCAAAAAAGAAATCAAAATTTGCATAGAAACGAATGAAAATGAAAAGACAACAACCCAAAACCTGTGGGACACGGTCAAAGCAGTCCTAAGGGGAAAGTTCATAGCAATACAGGCACACCTCAAGAAACAAGAAAAAAGTCAAATAAATAACCTAACTCTACACCTAAAGCAACTAGAAAAGGAAGAAATGAAGAACCCCAGGGTTAGTAGAAGGAAAGAAATCTTAAAACTTAGAGCAGAAATAAATGCAAAAGAAACAAAAGAGACCATAGCAAAAATCAACAAAACCAAAAGCTGGTTCTTTGAAAGGATAAATAAAATTGACAAACCATTAGCCAGGCTCATCAAGAAACAAAGGGAGAAAAATCAAATCAATAAAATTAGAAATGAAAATGGAGAGATCACAACAGACAACACAGAAATACAAAGGATCATAAGAGACTACTATCAACAATTATATGCCAATAAAATGGACAACGAGGAAGAAATGGACAAATTCTTAGAAAAGTACAACTTTCCAAAACTTGATCAGGAAGAAATAGAAAATCTTAACAGACCCATCACAAGCACGGAAATTGAAACTGTAATCAAAAATCTTCCAGCAAACAAAAGCCCAGCTCCAGACGGCTTCACAGCTGAATTCTACCAAAAATTTAGAGAAGAGCTAACACCTATCCTGCTCAAACTCTTCCAGAAAATTGCAGAGGAAGGTAAACTTCCAAACTCATTCTATGAGGCCACCATCACCCTAATACCAAAACTTGACAAAGATGCCACAAAAAAAGAAAACTACAGGCCAATGTCACTGATGAACATAGATGCAAAAATCCTTAACAAAATTCTAGCAATCAGAATCCAACAACACATTAAAAAGATCATACACCATGACCAAGTGGGCTTTATCCCAGGGATGCAAGGATTCTTCAATATCCGCAAATCAATCAATGTAATACACCACATTAACAAATTGAAAAATAAAAACCATATGATTATCTCAATAGATGCAGAGAAAGCCTTTGACAAAATTCAACATCCATTTATGATAAAAACTCTCCAGAAAGCAGGAATAGAAGGAACATACCTCAACATAATAAAAGCTATATATGACAAACCCACAGCAAACATTATCCTCAATGGGGAAAAATTGAAAGCATTTCCTCTAAAGTCAGGAACAAGACAAGGGTGCCCACTTTCACCATTACTATTCAACATAGTTTTGGAAGTTTTGGCCACAGCAATCAGAACAGAAAAAGAAATAAAAGGAATCCACATTGGAAAAGAAGAAAAACTCTCACTGTCTGCAGATGACATGATCCTCTACATAGAAAACCCTAAAGACTCCACCAGAAAATTACTAGAACTAAACAATGACTATAGTAACGTTGCAGAATATAAAATCAACACACAGAAATCCCTTGCATTCCTATACACTAATAATGAGAAAACAGAAAGAGAAATTAAGGAAACAATTCCATTCACCATTGCAACGGAAAGAATAAAATACTTAGGAATATATCTACCTAAAGAATCTAAAGACCTATATATAGAAAACTATAAAACACTGGTGAAAGAAATCAAAGAGGACACTAACAGATGGAGAAATATACCATGTTCATGGATTGGAAGAATCAATATAGTGAAAATGAGTATACTACACAAAGCAATCTATAGATTCAATGCAATCCCTATCAAGCTACCAACAGCATTCTTCACAGAGCTAGAACAAATAATTTCACAATTTGTATGGAAAAACAAAAAACCTCGAATAGCCAAAGCGATCTTGAGAAAGAAGAATGGAACTGGAGGAATCAACCTACCTGACTTCAGGCTCTACTACAAAGCCACAGTTATCAAGACAGTCTGGTACTGGCACAAAGACAGAAATATAGATCAATGGAACAAAATAGAAAGCCCAGAGATAAATCCACGCACATATGGACACCTTTTCTTTGACAAAGGAGGCAAGAATATACAATGGATTAAAGACAATCTCTTTAACAAGTGGTGCTGGGAAATCTGGTCAACCACTTGTAAAAGAATGAAACTAGAACACTTTCTAACACCATACACAAAAATAAACTCAAAATGGATCAAAGATCTCAACGTAAGACCAGAAACTATAAAACTCCTAGAGGAGAACATAGGCAAAACACTCTCTGACATACATCACAGCAGGATCCTCTATGACCCACCTCCCAGAATATTGGAAATAAAAGCAAAAATAAACAAATGGGACCTAATTAACCTCAAAAGCTTCTGCACATCAAAGGAAACTATTAGCAAGGTGAAAAGACAGCCTTCAGAATGGGAGAAGATAATAGCAAATGAAGCAACTGACAAACAACTAATCTCGAGAATATACAAGCAACTCCTACAGCTCAACTCCAGAAAAATAAATGACCCAATCAAAAAATGGGCCAAAGAACTAAATAGACATTTCTCCAAAGAAGACATACAGATGGCTAACAAACACATGAAAAGATGCTCAACATCACTCATTATCAGAGAAATGCAAATCAAAACCACTATGAGGTACCATTTCACACCAGTCAGAATGGCTGCGATCCAAAAGTCTACAAGTAATAAATGCTGGAGAGGGTGTGGAGAAAAGGGAACCCTCTTACACTGTTGGTGGGAATGCAAACTAGTACAGCCACTATGGAGAACAGTGTGGAGATTCCTTAAAAAACTGGAAATAGAACTGCCTTATGATCCAGCAATCCCACTGCTGGGCATACATACCGAGGAAACCAGAAGGGAAAGAGACACGAGTACCCCAATGTTCATCGCAGCACTGTTTATAATAGCCAGGACATGGAAGCAACCTAGATGTCCATCAGCAGATGAATGGATAAGAAAGCAGTGGTACATATACACAATGGAGTATTATTCAGCCATTAAAAAGAATACATTTGAATCAGTTCTAATGAGGTGGATGAAACTGGAGCCTATTATACAGAGTGAAGTAAGCCAGAAAGAAAAACACCAATACAGTATACTAACGCATATATATGGAATTTAGAAAGATGGTAACAATAACCCTGTGTATGAGACAGCACAACAGACACTGATGTATAGAACAGTCTTATGGACTCTGTGGGAGAGGGAGAGGGTGGGAAGATTTGGGAGAATGGCATTGAAACATGTAAAATATCATGTATGAAATGAGTTGCCAGTCCAGGTTCAATGCACGATACTGGATGCTTGGGGCTGGTGCACTGGGACGACCCAGAGGGATGGAATGGGGAGGGAGGAGGGAGGAGGGTTCAGGATGGGGAACACATGTATACCTGTGGCGGATTCATTTTGATATTTGGCAAAACTAATACAGTTATGTAAAGTTTAAAAATAAAATAAAATTTAAAAAAAAAATAAAATAAAAAGTAGAGGTATTACTTTGTCAACAAAGGTCCATCTAGTCAAGGCTATGGTTTTTCCAGTAGTCATGTATGGATGTGAGAGTTGGACTATAAAGAAAGCTGAGCACAGGAGAATTGATGCTTTTGAACAGTGATGTTGGAGAAGACTCTTGAGAGACCCTTGGACTGCAAGGAAATCCAACCAGTTCATTCTAAAGGAAATCAGTCCTGGGTGTTCATTGGAGGGACTGGTGTTGAAGCTGAAACTCCAATACTTTGGCCACCTGATATGAAGAGCTGACTCATTGGAAAAGACTCTGATGTTAGGAAAGATTTAAGGCAGGAGGAGAAGGGGACAACAGAAGATGAGATGGTTAGATGGCATCACTGACTCAATGAACATGAGTTTTGGTAAACTCCGGGAGTTGGTGATGGACAGGGAGGCCAGGCATGCTGTGCTTCATGGGGTCGCAAAGAGTCGGACACGACTGAACAACTGAACTGAACTGTTAAAACTGTATTGGAAATATTTTTGATATCTTTTTACCTGTGTAAATTTCTAGGATTAGGATCCTTGTCGTTATCTTATTGAACCTCTTCATTATTGGCTAAAAGAAAGAATAAACACATTCTCAGTATTCACCAACACAATAATCATATAATGCTTTTTTAATGAGCCAAATATTTGCAATATAACCTTGTGGTTGTAGGAGCAGTAAACAGATTTGAGAAAAACTGCAGGAGGCAAAATTACATGAATTTGTATATAAACACTTGAATACACAGAAATTTGCTATGCACAGAATGTATGAGTGAGAAGCCTGATTCAGACTCATGAATGATGATGCAATCATGATGAATAATGAAACCTATCAAGGTCACAATCACAATAAAGGCAGCTTTCTAGTAACCTCTGGTACCTCCACCCCCTTAGCTAAATTCATCTTGTATATTCTCAATGATAAGAAATCCTAGATTTTATTTTGCATTGTTTTATAGCATTTGTGTTTCTCTGAAAAGGCTTTTTGAGAAAGGTCTTGGCCCTACCTGAAGGTATTACTGTCATAGACTTCCAAGGATAAGAAATACTAGTTCAGCTCTTTAATTATTTCATCAAATGTCAGTGTTGCCTAAATTCTAAAGCAAGTGGGCTGCCTTTCAATCAATAAGACAGAATATCTACACTTGACCAATTCCCATCAGAAAGGCCACGGAGACAATTACTGCTCCAGATAAGGACAGGCTAGCTATTTTCCCCTCAGATTCTCTAGTTTTCATCTGTTTATCAGGTCAGATTATGAAAAAGAAATACATTTATTACAGTACATTAACTCTTCCCACACAGAAATGTCTTCTCGGAACAACTGAACACTGAACCTTGAATTTTACCCGGACAGTATATGAAATAGTGAATATGGCTTCATTTATTATTGTTTATACATGATAAGAGTTTATTATAAACTTCTATCTCACTTAATAATACATATGATATATTTTTCTGGGTTCAGAACCAATACATATTGGCTATTTCCAGTGACTTGGCATCATTTATTAAATGAGAATTACTCAGTTATACACTTTTTCTTTTCACTCTGGCTGATAGAAAGATAAGTGATACTTTCTGATCTTCTCTTCAGTAGCTTTCTCCACTTCCCAACTCTTAACATTCCACCCTAATTTTCATTTTATAAAAATTCACTTCGTCTCTCTAATATTACAAAAGGCTTCACATATTTGATGGGAATAAGCCCTGGGCATATTTGCTGAGTTTAACTACGTGGTCATCTGCAGCATTCATGAGAACACACAGGCAAAAAGCCAGATGGAATATATGAAATGAGGTTCTCAGAGACTAAGAACAAGTCAGACATCCAAGCAACAATGGTCATAAAATGAAATATGAAAAATAACAGAAATAGGTTTAAGATGCAGTGGGAATATAGAAGGAAAAATGTCTGTGGTTTGATAGAAGCAAAAGAGAAGACCTCACAAAAATGTAAACTTTTAACCTGAGTTTAGAAGAATAGGGGGGCATTCACAGGGTGTTATGTTTGTAATGTATGCTGCTGCTGCTAAGTCACTTCAGTTGTGTCCAACTCTGTGCGACCCCAGAGACAGCAGCCCACTAGGCTCCTCTGTCCCTGGGATTCTCCAGGCAAGAATACTGGAGTGGATTACCATTTCCTTCTCCAATGCATGAAAGTGAAAAGTGAAAGGGAAGTCGCTCAGTCATGCCCGACCCTTAGCGACCCCATGGACTGCAGCCTACCAGGCTCCTCCGTCCATGGGATTTTCCAGGCAAGAGTACTGGAGTGGGGTGCCATTATAGTAAGACATGAATCCCAGTAGCTCAGATGGTAAAGAATCTGCCTGCAAGGCAGGAGACCCAGGTTCAATCTCGGGGTGGGGAAGATCTCCTGGAGAAGGAAATGGCAATCCACTCCAGTATTCTTGCCTGGAGAATTCCATGGACAGAGAAGTCTGGCAGGCTATAGTCCATGGGGTCACAAGGAGTCAGACACAACTGAGTGATTAACATACATATGTTTACAGTGTATAGTGAGACATGAATCCCAGAGCATAAAAGCAGGACCTATGAAACATAATCATTTTTCTATAACCAAGTGTATCTCATTATATCCTAGTCCTGTCTTTTAATCTGAGTAATTTGGTCTCTCTCCTACCAGCCTAGAAAATTTTCATCTGATCTGGGGAGTTCAAGAAAAAACAATGCCTCTGATTTCATATTCCTCTAAATATAATAATGTCTTTTGCCTGGATGTGGCCTT
Source organism: Bubalus kerabau (assembly GCF_029407905.1). Lineage (NCBI taxonomy): Eukaryota > Metazoa > Chordata > Mammalia > Artiodactyla > Bovidae > Bubalus > Bubalus kerabau. The sequence continues at coordinate 67,984,970 of NC_073635.1, forward strand.
TTGAAACTCAAAAGTCAGATATTTGATTCGTTTCCTTCTCTTTGTTATTTTGCTGTGTTGTCCCTTTTCAGAAACAATAGCAGCAAGATGTAACACTGCAAGAAAGAGGGAAACCAGGTACCAGAGGACCTGGGATGGAATACCATATGGAATAGCATCCCTTACCTTAGATGAAAGTAGGAAAAGGAATCTTAGGTATTTTCTAAGTCACCTCTTTCACTCTCATTTTATGGAATAAAAATTTGAAGTGAAAAAAGGCAGAATGGTGGTCCCAAGCTCACCCCAGGTATTGGAGTGGTAGACTGCACTTCTGACTCCTGTTTAAACAATGTTCAAGGCCTCCTTTAATCTGGAGAACAAATGAATTGCCAAGGGAGTTTGTTAACACGTGCTGATTCTCCTGTTAGAGATTCAAGGATAGAGAGGAAAGCCAGAAACCTACATTTTAAACAAGCATCCTACATTTTAAACTAATGCAAAGAACCCACCTTCCAAAAAGACTGCCTTAGAGGTTGAACTCAGTAAGGGCAGAGGCCTATTTTTCTTCATCTTTTCTTATCCCCGTTGCCTACGGAGCACTTAGTGTATAAGAAATGTCTAATGTTGAACAGATGAGTAAACCGTATTTCTAAAAATACACGCCACCTTTAAACCTTGCTGTTTGTTTCTATCAAAAACACTGCCCAATTTGTCCTTTACTGGAATATTTTGAATTGTAATGTTTCTGCATTTCATCAAAGATCAAGCTTTTCAATACAAAATGCCAGCAACCACAACAAAATCCCAGGAAGCAAGAATTCAAGTATTGAAAGAGAATGCTTTGTTTATGTTGTCAATATTCACCCTTTGAATATGTAAGATGCAATTCCAAACCAAAACCCAACTTACATTTTTGGTATTATGTGATTTATTGTAGCATTATCTTCATTTAAGAGAAAATATAAGAGGGTTCCTCCTGCCCCCATTAAATATCTGACTACTAAATATTTAGGTGTAGAGACTCAATTTCTCTGTATTTTATACACAAAATATTTTAAAAATCAGAAGCTTTTTTAATTTCACTTTTTATAGTATGGGATCACTTATATGTGGAATCTAAAAAATGGTATAAATGGAACCCACTTGCAAAATGGAAATAGAGTCTACAGATGCAGAAAACAACTTCATGGTTACCAAGGGGGGACTGGGAGGAGGGATAAACCAGGAGACACAATACTATCTACAAAATACACACTACTACATAAAAAAAAAAAAAAAAAAAAAAGATAACCAACAAGGATCCACTGCACAGCACAGGGAACCCCACTCAATACTATGCTAAGTTACTTCAGTCATATCCAATTCTTTGCAACCCCGTGGACTATATAGCCCACCAGGCTCCTCTGTCCATTGAATTCTCCAGGCAAGAATACTGGAGTGGGTTGCCATTTCCATCTCCAGGGGATCTTCCGGACCCAGGGATTGAATCCACATCTCTAATGTCTCCTGCATTGGCAGATGGGTTCTTTACCACAAGCGCCACCTGGGAAGTACTCAGTGCTATGTAATGACCCATATGGGAAAAGCAACTTTTTAAATAAATGAAGACTACTGAGGATGATAATATGACACAGAAAAAACACATTCATTGGCTTCTTCTAAGCACTATTCTATTCTATAAAATGAGTGACGGTATTTTAAAATTACATCTGGAAGAAGCTGCCATACATAAATAGCTCATTAAGAAATAAGTGTACATGAAAATATCTTGAGATGGGAATTTTTTCAACAGAGTCACATAATCCACAGAATAACCAGTGTATCTTCATTTCGTAAAAACAAAGAGAGAGTCTCAGACTAATCGGCCTCTAAGATCTTATCTCCTAAATAGCCGTGTTCTGTGTCTCACACCACATGGCCCTTGCCTTCCAACTTTAATTCACATAATCTGGTTATCTGGTTCTGTAAGAATTACAAAAGTCCATTTCACTGGGATAACTGCAGGTGAGTGATATCCAAGACTGAGAAAATGTAGATTATTAGATTTAGCAAAATGTTATAGCATGATTCATATTTGTTGATTGTGAAAATGCTTTGGGGAGATTGAATTAGCAGCAAGAAGACCTTTTAGGAGGCTCAGAGGAAAGAATCTCGGGAGTCTAATTTTGGAATGAATTAAGTTATTTGTGGATCTAAATGAGCATGTCTGAAAATTAATATAACAAAAGAAAAGTTGTACATAAGAGCAGAAAGTCAGAACACAAGCCAGATTGGTTTTGACATTTGACAAGCAATTATTACAGTGAAAGTAATCATGAAAACTCAGGATGACTATGTTTCTAGTGATTAATTCTGGCTAGAGTTTAACACAATTATCCAGATACTCAAACAAAGGCAAAAATGCTAATTTTCTCAAAACATATTTTTTTTGTGTATTGTTTGGATAATTTCCCTGTATTACTAAATTTTCTCCAGATGGCTCATAATTTTAGTTTAGGAGTAATTGTTTTTTAAAAAACGTCCACCTTTTCTCATAAAGCATCATTCATGGCCTGAGCCCAGAACATAATACTAAAATCATAATTTTTAAAGGTGTTCTACTTCAAGGGTACATCTTCATTTCAATTGGTAATAAGTCTCACATAATGGAGTGGTTCTAAAGTTATTTAAAGTGAATTACAGACTGGCAGAATTGGTACAGAGGGAGAGGCCTTTGGAACAGGCATGAATTGCAGCTGAAAGCTTCACTGCTTCGGTCATAATTGGCCCTGGTATTTGGGACTATCTAGCTTACCCCACTCCAGTACTCTTGCCTGGAAACTCCCATGGACGGAGGAGCCTGGTAGGCTGCAGTCCATGGGGTCACGACTGAGTGACTTCACTTTCACTTTTCACTTTCATGCATTGGAGAAGGAAATGACAACCCACTCCAGTGTTCTTGCCTGGAGAATCCCAGGGACGGGGGAGCCTGGTGGGCTGCCCTCTATGGGGTCGCACAGAGTTGGACATGACTGAAGCGACTTAGCAGCAGCAGCAGCAGCTTAGATAAAGGGCTTCCCTAGTGTCTCTGATGGTAAAGAATCCGCCTGTAATGCGGGAGACCTGGGTTCAATTCCTGGGTTGGGAAGATCCCCTGGAAGTAGGCATGGCAACCCACTCCAGTATTCTTGCCTGGAGAATCCCTATGGACAGAAAGCCATGGGGTCACAAAGAGTCGCACACAACTGAGCAACTAAGCATCTATAGCTTAGATAAAAGATACCTTACTACAGATTTTGACAGTGACTACATTGGACCAGAAGGTACTAGTAAGTGATGAGACTTCACCATCTAGCTGTTTGGTCACCCACTCTGCAGCGTTCCCTAGCACTTTGAATGGAAGACCCTAAGCCCACTCTCTTTCACAGAGGAAACAAAATTGCCATTTTGGGTAGTGAACCAAGTCATTAGGATAGGAGATGACCTTATTCTTCTACACTGTAGCATTCTTTGTACTAAAACAATATAAGGAAAAACAACTGAAGAAAGGGAAAATATCTGTATTGGGTTAATATGCTCCAAAGGAGAATTATGTACTGAAAGAACATAATGTTAGTCCATAAGATCTGCTATACAATAAACAAAACTCATATTTTTCACAAAAGTGTGTTTATCCACTTCATAAATTAATAAGTATTTAAAGGTAAGTAATGGTGGTGGGGGGAATTCTTTAATCTCAATAGATAGTTCAGGGAGGGAGGTTCTTTCTCATAGAAGCACAAAAAGGTGATTTGTGATGTGTTTTGTTCAATTCCTTCCCTATGAATATTATCTCTGTAAAATGAATCTAAGACATGCATTGCCCTTTTATGCTGACTGCACACGTGCGTATGCATAAAATGCCACATCTCCAATTAGAATGTGTATATTCAGGAAGAATGACGTATCAGGGCTGTCAGACTAAAAGCCCCAGAGCTTGGGAGAATTTTCCAATCATTCATGGGCCTGCCAAGATTATGGGACTATCCTTTCTTATCTCTGATTCCATCTCCTCTCTCTCAAGCTAGATGTTGTATTTTTCAGATGCTTTAGAAATAACGTGACTTGGTGATCTCTTACTAAAATTTCAGTAATGCTTTGTTTGATCCCAGTAAGGTGCACTCCCTGTTGTTTCCAATATGGATTAGTTTCCAACAATTGGCTTTACCTCTTCATGTAAAAAATGTGCTGTTAACAGGCTACTGAACAAGATTGCTTTCTGTGGAAGGAATTCCAGGGGGAAATTTGTATTGAAGGTGAGCACTTGATGGTGTCTACTTGGAAAATCTTAAACATTTTGCAAGTGAAAATGTCACAACATCACTGTGACATATTAGTGATACATGGTTTTAGCAGAATGACACCTAACAGGATAATAATGTGAGAGTTTCGGAAAGACATTGTAAATTTTCGAAATATAAAAGGCGGTGTTTGGGAATACATGGTATTTTCTGAAAATACCAAATCCTCATGTTAGTAACAATGAAGGAAAAGTTAATAGGATAAATGGAGAGATGTTAGTATCGAATTTGAATGTCAGTAGAAACACAACTTGTTTGAGTAGACTGCTTTCAGAAAGTTATGAAAATATTCAAAAGCATGACTCAGATTTCCTCTAGGTTCAACTTACTGGTACTGTATTAAATTATAAGGTCTAAGGTAAGAGACCCGGTGTGTTGGTTCTGTAAGCTACATGGCTAAGGGAGAAATTACATGCTGTTTTTTGAAAGCCTGGATGATTCAAGCACCACAGATATAGACACCTCCAAATGCGTCTGAAAGCATCATTCACATTTTATTACCCCAAGAGAGTTAGGTAAGATCGCAGAGCTGGAAGAGACACAGTAGATGATCTGGTCCATTTTTCCTGCTATTTGAGGAATAATTACCATATTTTTTTTTCAGGCTGAACAATCAATAATGTCGTTCTAATGCTTTCCATTTGGTTCTCTACAATATTGGCTTTAATGTCCTCATCTTGCTGTTAAAAGTTCCTTTTCTCTAGTTTTCTAATCGGCCCTAGTTGATCTTTATAAAAGGAAAGAGGCAATAACTAGCTAATTGACAAAACACATTTGCTCTCCTTCAAAGCATATTATAGAGAGCAGCTCAGCCCTGAACCACTTAGTCCTTCTGATGATTTCAGGGGAGGAGGAATTTTTATTATTCACAGGGGGAAAACCTAGGAATATGGACAAGAGGATATTTTCTCCAGGCATATTTATTCCACATAAACGTAGGCTGACATTTTTTGCATGCGTGTGCATGCTCAGGCATGTCTGATGCTTTGCAACAACATGGACTACAGCCCATCAGGCTCCTCTATCCCTGGTATTTTCCAGGCAAGAATACTGGAGTGGGTTGTCATGCCTTCCTCCAGGGAATCTTCCACTTAAGACTGCCTATTTTGTGTATCTGGTAAGTTTTGACAATATCATTTTAATACCACAAGAGCATTTAAAGGCATTAGTTTGTTTGTTTATTTATTTATTTATTTATGGCTATATCTGCTCTTGGTTGTGCCACTCAGGATTTTCAATATGGCATGCAGGTTCAGTAGCCCCACAGCAGGTGGGATGTTAGTTCCCTCATCAGGGATCGAACCTGCGTCCCCTGCATTGGAAGGTGAATTCTTAACCACTGGACCACCAGGGAAGTCCCAAGGCATTAGTATTATTAAAAGCTTAGTGAAGCACGATTTGTTAACCCAGACATAGCATGTTTAGTTTTGTTTGTTGTATAATTGATTCTTGCTTTGTAAATATGCAGGCTTTCTTGCTGGATTGACAGAGTACAGAAAAGATTAAATGACCTCTCAGAAATAACAGCTCAATTCAAATCAGAAACCCAGATTACAACACTTTGCTTTAAGCTCCAGGCTATGCAGCATCCTAAATTCTTAAAAAATGGTATTTTGTGCATTAAGTGAGAGAGAGCACAATTTACCTTGCTGTTACTTAATGCCTTTGCTTTTTTGTTTCTTATAGAAGGATGTGCAGTCACAGATTGAAGTTGGCCATAAAAAGTTTTTTTTTAAATGCAGCATTATATCCCAAAATAAAATGTAGTGCCTATAATCAAGATGCATATAGATTTTAAAATTCTCACCACACTAAGATGAAGAAACTACTTTCACAAACATCAACTGAGAAAATTCCAATGGTTCCATGTCCCCAGAAATAATACCAAAGGATGTTATTTCTAAGCCATTTTGAATAAATAATCAGCACTACTTGGGCTTTATAAAAGAAACAGTTAAAAACTGATTATTGTCCTCAAGGAACTTACAATCACCAGTACAAGTCTAGATATGATTAAACTCTAAGTTCTGTTTAAGAGATAAAAGGTCAATCCTGGCCATTGGAATAACTGGGAATGTTTACTTAAAGTTCACATTTAACCTCCATCTCAGTGGTTGGATACATAGATAGAGAGATAGAGGAGAGTTGTTCTAGGTGGGAGATGGGAAAGTAAATGCGGGGTGCTTCTGAGACAGTAAAATGTATTTATGACAGAGTGACTAAAATGAAGCTTACATGCTCATCTGGTCATCAATTTAGCAAATATTTATGGAGATCCTACTATTCTAGATTCTTGGGATATATTTAGCAGTGAAAAGTGAAAGTCACTTGATGGTGTCCAGCTATTTGTGACCCCATGGACAGTCCATGGGATTCTCCAGGCCAGAATACTGGAGTGGGTAGCCTTTCCCTTCTCCAGGGGATCTTCCCAACCCAGGGATTGAACTCAGGTCTCCCACATTGCAGGCGGGATTCTTTACCAGCTGAGCCACAAGAGAAGCCCAAGAATACTGGAGTGGGTAGCCTATCCCTTCTCCAGCGGATCTTACTGACCCAGGAATCAAACCAGGGTCTCCTGCATTGCAAGTGGATTCTTTACCAACTGAGCTATCAGGGAAGCCCTAGTTAGTAGTAAGAAACAAACCAAAAAAAAAAAAAAGGGGGGAAGATAAACTTCTGTATCACTTACAGTCTCAGCAGGAAACACACACAGAGCTTATTTGAACAGGGTGAGAGGGAAGAGTACAATCTAAAGACTCTTGTCAAAGATTTGAGCAGGTTTTAAGGTAATTAGCAAAGGATAATGCAATACCCCCAGGCTAATAGATGGGGAAGCAATGGAAACAGTGACAGACTTTTTTTTATGTGCTCCAAATTCACTGCCTATGGTGACTGCAGCCATGAAACTAAAAGACACTTGCTCCTTGGAAGAAAGTTATGACCAACCTAGACAGCATATTAAAAAGCAGAGAGATTACTGTCAACAAAGGTCCATCTAGTCAAAGCTATGGTTTTACCAGTAGTCAGGTATGGCTGTGAGAGTTGGACTGTGAAGAAAGCTGAGTGCCAAAGAATTGATGCTTTTGAACTGTGGTGTTGGAGAAGACTTCTGAGAGTCCCTTGGACTGCAAGGAGATTCAGCCAGTCTATCCTAAAGGAGATCAGTCCTGGGTGTTCACTGGAAGGACTAATGTTGAAGCTGAAGCTCCAATACTTTAGCCACCTGATGCGAAGAGCTGACTCATTTGAAAAGACCCTAATGCTGGGAAAGATTGAAGGCAGGCTGAGAAGGGAACGACAGAAGATGAAATGGTTGAATGGCATCACCGACTGAATGGACATGAGTTTGAGTAAATTCCAGGAGTTGGTGATGGACAGGGAGGCCTGGTGTGCTGCAGTCCATGGGTTGCAAAGAGTCGGACACGACTGAGCTGAATAGTCATGGGAAGCAGTTAATATCTCAAGGTTTGAAGGAAGCATGGAAGGGAGCAGTTATCAGAACCTAGGAAAAGACTCAGGAAAGGGGCTGCCTGACAAGAGGTGTGGCTTTCAATAAAGGGTCATTATCAGCCTGCAGTGCCAGCTGGGAGTGACTCTGGTGAATAAATACCCCATCTCCTGATCTCAAGTTCTTCCAACTCACTCCCATCAGCTGACTCCAACTAGAAGGCCAAGGAGGCCCCCAGTGCAGTCAGACCGGGGCCATGCAGGGCTACAGAGTATGGCGAAGATCAGAGAGAGATCTGAAGGGGCAAAAAGTTCAGCATAGTCTCTCCTTCAGTCAGGGTCTACCAGAGAAACAGAACCAGTAGGATACACACACCCACCCCCAGAAATTTATATAAATATGTATAATTTATATGTCATATAAAAATGCATTTATATTTAATTTAAATATATAAATATCTATAATATATTTAAAATATAAATACATGTAGCATATACATATGTGTTGAAATACACATTTATAATGAGATCTGTCTCAAGACATTGGTTTTGCAAAACCAAGGGACTGCGAAGTCCAAAATCGACAAAGCGGGCTCAAAACTCTCCAAGAGAAGCTAAAGTCCATAAGTAGAATTTCTTCCATATTTAAGCCTCAGTATCTCGCTTAAGGATCATCAACTGTTTGGGCCAGGCCCACCTGCATTATAGAGGAGGCTGGTCTCCTTCCTTAAAGTCAGCTAACCATCATAATCATAATACCTTCATAGCCACACACTGATTCATGTTTAATTGAATAACTAGGTACTACAGCCTAGCCAAGTTGACCCAAAAAACCAACTCCCACAGTCTCTATTCTATTGTAGTAAAGCAAGACAGAAAACAAAATTTGATACCTTCTAGGTGACGATAACTGCTAAGAAAAAGAATAAAGCAGACTATACAGATAAGGTGTGATGGGAGGTACTATGTTTTAGATAGAGTTTTCCAGTGTTCTTGCCTGGAGAATCCCAGGGACGGGGGAGCCTGGTGGGCTGCCGTCTATGGGGTTGCACAGAGTCGGACATGACTGAAGTGACTTAGCAGTAGTTCCTAGAAATAACTGGTCTCTGTGCTGAGGCCTAAATCAAGTCAGGAAGTGAGTCCTATGGATATCAGGGGATATTATTCCAGGAAGAGCTCCAGATAAGTGTTCAAGCTTGACCTGTTCAACGGTTTAGTAAGAAAGGGAGTTTTGGAGCTGAGGTAACAAAAAAAAAGAGTAGGAGAAGATGAGATTATACAGTAGCTTGGGGTCAGACTGGGAAGAGCCTTTTAAGCAAGATGAGAATTTTGGGTTATATTTTGAGTGAAACAGAATGCAGCTAAATCATTTGGTGCTATAAAGTAATATAACATGATTCTGACTGTTTTGGATTGTTTTTTGTTGTTTTGTTATTTTTAAAGAACTGCTGTGGTCTTTGGGTGGAGAAAAGATGACAGGCATCAGGGCATGGGAAAGAGGAAATAGATGGGTGCTGATGCTGTGGCCTCCGTCCAGATGGACTAAGAGTTGTGGCTGTGGAGACTGTAATATAACTTGAAGGTCGCATCAACATGATTTGCTTTGTAGATGTGACACAAACAAGAAGGAGAGGTGTCAGGAGGCCATGATGTTTGGCTTGAGCAACTGAATAAATGAAATTATTCTGAGATGTACAAATAAGTGATTTATTCAGATAAGGGAAAAGACTAGGAAGGGACACGTTTGGGAGTGGGAGGATGAGGATTCTGGTGCGGTGGTTTGGAAATGACAGAGTGGTTGTATACTGATCATCCAGTTGGACATGGCGAGTAGAGGCTGTTAGAGCCTGTGGTGCAGCCAAGAGGTTAGGGCTATACATGTCAACCTGGTCGTTACCAACATACAGATTCGGGAAGAACAGGAAAGAACTATCAACAGTTGTAACAGGGGAGCTTATGATAAAGGTTTAGTGAGTGTTAACAGAGAGAGAAAAGCATAGACTCTGATGATTCCTACATTAGCAGCAGGAACATCTGCCTTATTTACTACTCTGCAAGCACCTTCACAGAAGAAACTATGCCTTAATCATTTTGGAAGCTTAACACACAGTTAAGGTCTGTCTAGTCAAGGCTATGGTTTTCCAGTAGTCATGTATGGATGTGAGAGTTGGACTATAAAGAAAGCTGAGCACCAAAGAATTGATGCTTTTGAACTATGGTGTTGGAGAAGACTCTTGAGAGTCCCCTGGACTGCAAGGAGATCAAGCAGTCCATCCAAAAGGAGATCAGTCCTGGGTGTTCATTGGAAGGATTGATGTTGAAGCTGAGGCTCCAATACTTTGGCCACCTCATGCGAAGAGCTGACTCATTTGAAAAGACCCTGATGCTGGGAAAGATTGAGGGCAGGAGAAGAAGGGGACGATAGAGGATGAGATGGTTGGATGGCATCACTGACTCAGTGGACATGGGTTTGGGTGAACTCTACGAGTTGATGATGGACAGGGAGGCCTGGCGTGCTGCGGTTCATGGTGTCGCAAAACGTCAGATATGACAGAGAGACTGAACTGAAGTAGCCAACACTGGATGGCCTCTTGGTAACTACAGATTGAATGAATACAGAATGAGTTAAGGGATTGAAGGCCACCGAGTGTCAGGAGCAGAGGCCTGGCATGAGCCAGTCCTTCCCGCTGCCCCCAGGAAACTACACAGAACAACAGTCTTCACCACAGATTGCTTGGCAGTTGCTCAGCTGACAGAAGTGTGGAGTGGAAGAGGCAAGGTCCTTGAAGGTGGACAGGCTTGAATTGCAGCCCCAGCTCTGTTACTTGTTTGCCATGAGACCTTGGCAACGTATTTAGCGTTCAGAAATTGTGGTCTCAATAAAATGTATGAGCATTAGAGCACAGTGCTTGGCATATAAAAAGCGTTGAGTAAAAATTAATCTTCAGGAGCTCATTAAAAATACCTGGAACTTCATCACTTGTGAATTTTGAATAACACATTATTTCATGGGCTACGGAGCCCATGAAACTAGTCACAGCTCTAAATCATGCAGATTTCGCTTTGTTATTTAAGCAAGTCAGAACTCATTTAAATCTGCTCATCTAATTAATATCATTCCAGTGATTCTCAAAGTTCTCATTACTTTTTCCTCAGTGGAGGCCCCATTTTGCATATTCAAATAACATTTATTGAGAGCTGACTATATGCTATATAGTGCTCAAAGCATGGATACAATGGGACTCAAGTCCCATCTCAGATTCAACTTGTCAGTACCTGCACCTCCAGTTTATAAATTATATTTTTCAGTGGTTACAATAGAACAAATAATTTGCTGGTTAATTTTAGGAAATGACTTTCTACTTCCTTCACCTTTATATAAAAGAGAACAACTATTCTCATATCACAGAGTTTTAAAAATGTATGCCCTTGAGGAATAGAAAATAAAGTTACATATGGCTATACTTTATACAATAGGTAAAAACAGAAAGATGCAACAGTTGTCCTCAAGGAGCCAACAGTCTTGTAGGAAGGATAGGACAGGAATAAACTCCATGAGATAGCATGTGATACACATGAGAATTAAGATGCTTAAACTAGGCATTGGGTAAATGAATGAACAAAAGAGAAAACAAAGTAAATGTAATAACTTACAGGTGCATATGATTCATTTCAGCTGAAGTCATCGTGGACTGCCCTATGCAGCAATCCCCAAGCTTTTTGGCACCAGGGAGTGGTTTCATGGAAGACATTTTTCCACAGACCAGGGTAAAGGGGATTGTTCAGGGATGATTCAAGTGCATTAACATTTATTGTGGTCTTTGTTTCTAACCTAATACTGTGGCTGATCTGACAGGAGGTACCCATCTGACAGCCGAGAGTGTGGGGATCCCTGCTTTAGAGGACGTTACGATTTTAGCTAGAACTTCAAACTTTTATAACTTATGATTGAGAAACATTTTAAACAATGAAACTGGAAGCCATAGTTAATACTCTAACGGAGCTAGTATACAGGGGAATAAGTCAGGAAAGGGGCAGAGATATCACAGGCCAAGGTAAAAGTCTGGATTGTATTTAATAGGTAACTTTAAATAAGTATCGATTCAATATTTGCTTTGAAATTAATTGAAAATTCAACTCAAGCTTAAAAAACACGAAGGAAATTAACAACCTTCCTACCTGGAGGTCGGGCGATTCTGGTTATGGTTAACCCCATGATTCCATCTTGGATCCCCTTCTGGCTCTACCCTCCTGTCTGCTCCGGCTGTATCCTCAGGCTGGCTGTTAAACCACTACCACTGTTCTGACTTCACAATCCACTCATGACAGCGTCCAGGGAAAAGGCAACGGTCTTTTCAGTACGTGACGCTCTCTTAGGAGTAACGGTTCCAAGCCGTTCCAGAGCAGTTCCAAGCAGTTCCAAGTCGCGTCCAGAGAACTCATACTCACATCTTATTTGCCAGATTAATTCACCTGCCTTCTGCAGAATTAATCCCCCCCCCAACGTCATCAGATCCAAGGCCCTTATTGGCTCAGACCTAGAACCCTGACCAATCCCTAGCAAGGAGAACGAGATTACTGTGATGAAGTTAGACACCTGGGGCTGCCCGTAGAGTCGAAGTCCGTCACCCGACCGCTCAGCGGCCACACCGGGGTGGGGATACTGGTGGGCGTGGGGGAGGGTGGGGATGGAGGGGAAATAGATATAGAGGAGACCTCATTATTCATCCACTACAGGGAATTATTGAACTGCTTTATACATAGGAGTCACGTATGCAAATAATTCTACTGAATATTCATTTGATGATGATTCTAAAGATTTACAGAAAAATAAACTAAAAACTCTCTACTCATAAATATATCACCAGGGACTTCCCTGATGGTCCAGTGGTTCAGATTCTGAGCTCCCAATGCAGGGGGCACTGCTTCAGTCCCTGGTCAGGATAACATGTGCCACAAGAAATGGCCAAAAAGAGAAAAGAACTTTACCTGCATAAATATATCTCCAAAATAACCCTTTAGGTGAATACCTATGTTATCTAAATATTGCTAATAAATAAGTAATTTAAAAAAATAAAACCTTATGAGAAAAACAGTTAAACTAAAAAAATGAATACATAGTATAAAATACGAATGTTCTATTTACAGGAAAAAGCATACATACTCCACCTTATAAATCTGTGAATGAAAACGTGCAAAAATTTAAGGTTTTCCCTCTAAATTAGATTAAAAAAAATAATACCTATTGCTACTGTGTGGTGGTTGAAGATTAAAATACTGTGATCCTTCTAGAAAGCATTTTAGTATTATGCTTTAGGATCTTTATCGATATAATTACACCTACAGGTGTGTGTCTTAAGGAATAATTAAGAATGCAATTAGAGTTCATGCATAAGGACTCCCAGAGCAGTGTTCTGTATAATAGCTAAAACCTGAAATGACCATTAACAGCCCCAAACAGGGAAAGGCTGAATAAGGAGTAGTTCACACAAAGGAGAACTATGCAGCTTGAAAACTAATTTTGACGATAGAGGAAAATGTTGAATAATAATATTTTTAAAAGCCCTGGGATCTCAACTATATACTTTTTAAGTTAAGCAGTGTTTTGAAGGGGAGAGAGATTTTTAAAAGCATGATGCTTTAAAAAGTCTCACTACATTCTAACTTACTTTGACTAAGTGCCTGCCAGGAGAAATGGCAATAGTCTTTCACCTTGCTGAACATCATAAGTGAGTGATTTTTTAATACAATCACAATAGTAACTTTTCTACAGCCTTTCCTTTAACTTTTCAAAATGCACTCTTACAAAGCAAGCAAAGACCTCTCTTGGATTATAAAACAGCAATATTATTAACACAAAAGTATTGAGTCTCCCATGAGCCTGGCATTATTCTCAGTGTGGAATATTTAAGTATTAACAAATTTATTGTTTGCTCATTTGATGTCAGGCTTACTGTCCTTGAATCATGAAAGTGGTTATTTAAAACACTCTACAATGTTGATTGTTGGACCAGAGTGATGGCTACAGGAGAACTGATTACATTATTCCAATTTGGGGTATATTTTTAAATTTTCATGATAAAAATTGTAAAACCAAATAATTCACATGGAACCAGTGAAAGCATGTGTAGTCCACAATATTTAGTTTTCTAAAACTAAAATTCTAAATCTTTCTTAATTATTATATGTACACTTTCCAACTAACAGTTTGAAAATATAATCTTTTATTTAAATGCAGAGAAATAATATACTTGCATAAACATAAACTGTGTTCAAGCCACAGATGCTATTTTAGTCATATGCATGTATCAACCTTTGTATTAGAAGGAGCCTTTTTTTGACACTGGAAAATAATTTGTATAAAAAAGTTGTATTTGGTACTTTCTGGTGGTCCAGTGGTTAAGACTTTGCCTTCCGAGGCAAAGGGTATTGGATCCCTGGTCAGGAAGCTAGGATCCCACATGCCTTGCAACCAAAAAATGGAAGAAATAAAAATAAATAAAACAGAAGCAATATTGTAACAAATTCATTAAAGACTTTTAAAATGGCCTACATAAAAAAAATTTTTTTTAAGAAAGAAAAGTTGTATCATATTAAAAGATTCATCTTTAATCACCTGACATTTTAGGATCAAAATCCTTTCTTGATAAGCAAACTCCTTCTATTAGGTCTTTCCTTGTATGCTTTTATTATTAAATTTATCTGCAATGTGACAAGCTATTTGATTTTCCACAGTTAATACACCTTAATTACCATAAAATAATACAATAGAGTTATGTAAACCTTAGAAGTGATCTAAACTATGAAATAACTGAGGATAAGAGCCAATGACTTCTCATCATTGCATTCCTAATTATGGGCTTTTAATTAAAATATGTCACATTGACTGGATTTAGTCTACTTTCCACACAGGGAAGGGCTCTTTCCCATCACACTCTTAACTGATGGTTCTATTAGCCTTGATACAAACCCTCTGGTGATAAGGAATATTAAATACACCTGATATCGACAGCAAAGTACCTGAAGCTGGTGGGTTTTTGCTTTTGCTTTTTTTTCCCTCTACACCACGTCTTCCTTGCAGCATTCAGGATCTCCTATTTTCCTTGCAGCATGCAGGATCTTTTGTTGCAGCATATGGGATTTAGTTCCCCAACCAGGGATTGAATCACAGCACCCTGCATTAGCAGCTCAGAGTCTTAGCCACTGAACTACCAGGGAAGTCCCCAAACTGGGTGGTTTAAAACAATAGAAATATATTTTCTGAAAGATCTGGAGGTCAGAAGTGCAAAATCAAGGTGCCAGCAGGGCCAGGCTCCCTCTGAAACCTGGAGGGGATAATTCTTCCTTGCCTCTTCTAGTTTCTGGTGTCTGTCAGCAATCCTTGGCATGCCTTGGTGCACAGCTGCAGCATTTTGATCTCTGCTGCCGTCATCGCATGGTCATCTCCCTGTGTGTCTCTGTCTTTATACGGCATTCTTTTTCTATGCCTCCATGTCTTTACATGATATTCTCCTGAGTCTGTGACCAAATTTCCTTCTTCTAAAGACACCAGTCATCTCACATTAGGGTCCACCTTAATGACCTCATCTTAACTTGATGACATTTGCAAAGATCTTACATCCAAATAAGGTTACATTCATGTTCACCGGGGTTTAAGACCTCAAATATCTTTAAGTAAGTAAATGTTAGTCACTGTTGTCCAACTCTTTATGACCCATGGACTGTAGCCTGCCAGGCTCCTCTGTCCATGGAATTCTCCAGGCAAGAATACTGGAGTGGGTACGCATTCCCTACTCCAGGGGATTTTCCTAACCAAGGAATCAAACCCGCATCTCCTACATTGCAGGCAGAGTCTTTACTGTCTGAGCCACCAGGGACGCCCTTGCATACCTTTGAGTGAATATGAAAGTGAAAGTTGCTTAGTCATGTCTGACTCTTTGGGACCCCATGGACTATACAGTCCGTGGAATTCTCCAGGCCAGAATACTGGAGTGGGTAGCCTTTCACTTCTCCAAGGGATCTTCCCAGCCCAGGCATGGAACCCAGGTCTCCCACATTGCAGGCGGATTCTTTACCATCTGAGCTACCATTCCCCCCTCATATAGGATATTGAAACACAGACAACTGTAGGAACTAGAGAGTAAGCTGTGGTCAGGCCCTTAAATTTTCTGGAATGAGATTTATCTCACTTTATGTGATTAAAATACTTAATAGTAAAACATAGTAACACCTACCAAGGGCTGACCAAGTGCTAGGCACATGTTCAGAGCACTGAAGAATAACTCCCTGAGTTTTCACAAAGACTTACTCCTAGTAATATCAGTCCTTAATAAAAGGCCTTTAAATATTTGATAATAGCTGTTATAGTCCTACTAAATCCTTTCTTCTTCAAGGTAAACATTATCCATCCCTTCAAACATTTTTTATGTTGAATCATTTCTAATCTATCAATCTGAATAATCCTGAGTTGACTGTTCAGAAAATTAGAATTGTTTGCATTACCTGCCTTCTAATTAAAACTTAAATCTAGGTCTACATACATGGGTATGTATGTATATGTATGTCTACATATATATTTGGAATATATATACTTAGGGAAAAAAATATATATATACATATATATTTGCTCAAAGACTCTTGCTTATCCAGAATTCATAAATTTTGTGGCAGGAATTGAATAAATGTATTTTCATAAATTCCCCACCAGTAGCACTAAGAGTAGAGAAGGCAATGGCAACCCACTCCAGTACTCTTGTCTGGCAAATCCCATGGACGGAGGAGCCTGGTGGGCTGCAGTCCATGGGGTCGCTAGGAGTCGGATATGACTGAGCGACTCCACTTTCACTTTCATGCATTAGAGAAGGAAATGGCAACCCACTCCAGTGTTCTTGCCTGGCGAATCCCAGGGATGGGGGAGCCTGGTGGGCTGCCATCTATGGAGTTGCACAGAGTTGGACACGACTGAAGCGACTTAGCACACAGAGCTTCAGTTAAAAAGGTTTTATAATACATATTGATAATACTATTATACTTTGAATACTAGGCAATTCTGAATATTTTTAAAGCATTCATAATAACTATCACTTCTTTGCTTACCAACTGGTAAGGAGTTCAAGTATTATAAAATGAACTTGAAAGGCCCTAGGGATTATTTTCATAGGGTACTGCAATGCCCCATTTTAGATCCCATTTCTGTTCACCAGAAATTTCTCAGAGGATTTAGTCAAACATGAAACTTTTTGCTCTATTTGTAAGTAATGTACTTTTATTTCAAAATCAAATCTAATATGCTGCTTTCTATTTCAGATCTTAAAAAAATAGCTCAAAAGGTTATTAGATCTTCACTTTGATCAGCATATGTGTGTCTGCAATTGGATTAGATAAATTGGAACTTCATGAAAATGAGGTAGAGTTAAACTATTTCATCGTCTGGTTTCTTATTAAGAAGTAATAAAATTTTATCACGGGTCCATGGTGTCCTGGTGCTAGACTAATACTGAAGCCAACTGCAGGCTTTTATCAAAAAATTAAACTTTGACTTACAGCCAAGATTCTGGTTTTCAGCTAAGATACTTTACATCTATGGCAGCTTTGTACTTCATGGATTAATTGTCATAATACGTGATTATTGATGCAGAATCCTCTGTAATTTCTTTTGATCTGGTAGTCTTGTATATTGATAATTGAACCTTTAACATGTTTGATAGTACAAGTAACTAAGTTGTCAGAAATTTCCTCCCTTAAATCCTGACAGCCTTGTCCTCCTAAAGTAAGGATGTGAGTGCTAAGTCGCTTCTGTCATGTCTGACCTCTTTGCCATCCTATGAACTGTAGTCCACCTGGCTCCTCTGTCCATGGGATTCTCCAGGCAAGAATACTGGAGTGGGCTGCCATGCCTTCTTCCAGAGGAGCTTCCAGCCCAGGGATGGAACTCATGTCTCTTATGTCTCCTGCACTGGTAGGCAGGTTCTTTACCACTAGCACCACCTGGGATACTCCTTTATTTCCATTTCTCCACAACACTTCTGCCTTCTTACCACTAGCAATGGCCCAGATTATCAGTTGCTGGCATCTGGTAAATTCAGTTCTTACTGGCCCAGAGAATGTACTAGTTATATCCCATAGCTAATTAGAATGCAGTCTCTTCGCTAGAGAACAGTTTATTTAGCTTATCAATGAATAAGACTTGGTTTGAATCTTGATTTAAAAATTAAAGGGAAATGGAAACAGGGTAAGAAAGGGGAAAATATTTTCTTCAAAGCAGGAATTTCTGTTAATTAAATTAAAAAAAATAAATATGGATTTTGTATAAGACTGGAAGGAGGGGCTTTAGGCTAAAACACTAAACCTAGAAAAGTTAAAAATTTCACCTGCATTTCAAGAATCTTATTATGAAATCTAGAAGTACATTATTTTCGTAGTCTTTTAATTTTTAAATATTTTAATATACATAAAAACACATATGTACTCAACTCCAGGTTCCATCAAATACTAGAAACAAGTTATTTTAAAATCTCAGCATAGTTGTAGGAGATTTGTCAATGACCTAATTTGAAAACTAGTCAGCCTCTAGAAGTAGATGGGGCAGGGTAATGTTTTATTGATGAATGTTTCATGAATAACATGCATGATTCAATATTTACATTTGGTTAAATGCTTTTGAACAGTCAAATTTCTATAATCTGTATTTATGTTAATTGTTTACACAGGATTTATCCAGGAAAAGATACAGTTCTTCATATTAACACAACTTTACCATGAATTTAGAGGCAACACCATCTCAGGCAGGTGTTAAACACTGAAATATATAAATAATAGATACAGTCACTTTTTTCCTCTTTACTTTCATAATCAAATCTGATCACCACAAGCAGCATAAAAAGACATTTCCATGCTAATTTTCAGAATTGTTCCTAATTTACCTCGACTAATTCAAATGTGAAGCTCCGTAACACTTTAGGTCAGTGGTTCTCTCAGTCTGGCTGCAGTTTGGAATAATCTAGAGAAGCTTTCTTTTTTTTCCCATTGTCATGGAAATTTTTCTAAAGTTTTTAATTTTTTTTCAATTGGAGTATAATTGCTTTACAATGTTGTGTTAGTTTCTGCTATATACCCTTAGCCACATCCCCTCCTACTTGGTCCTTCCTCTCAACACCCCATCCCCATTTCCCACCCACCTAGGTCATCACAGAGCGCTGAGCTGAGCTCCCTGTGCTATACTGCAGGTTCCACTAGGCTAGAGAAGCTTTAAAAACATACAGTATTGTCCCCACCCCCTTGCCAGTTCCCACACACTTATTCATTCAGAATCTCTGGGCATGGGACCCAGGAACCACACATCTTTAAGTCTCCCAGGTGATTCAAATATGTATGTAGGATTGAGACTAATCATTCTTTGGGAGTGTTGATACTGAAAGATTGGGAGGCCCTAAGAAAGTCTGTTGAATTTCCTTAAGAGCCAGATAAAAACAGAAAATCCATTAATGAAAAGAATTAGTTTCAGAAAGTGAAAGTCACTCAGTCTTGTCTGACTCTTTGTGACCCCATGGACTATACAGTCCATGGAATTCTCTAGGCCAGAACACTGGAGTGAGTAGTCTTTCCTTTTTCCAGGGGATCTTCCCAAACCTGGGATTGAACCGGGGTCTCCTGCAGGTAGATTCTTTACCAGCTGAGCCACAATTAGTTTCAGAGGTATAAACAAACTCAGAGATACTGTCTGTATCCTATCCTGGCAGAGCTTTGTAAGGGGTACATGGATGCCTCCGAAATGCTGATGAAAAGCAGGCACATCCAGAACACATGACACTGATGCAGAAGGTGTTATGTTTGGAGGAGAACCAGAATCTCAAGAGAAAAATCCCTGAACTACAGCAAAGAAAGAAATGTTCTTCTCAGACACAGAAAGGCTAAAATCAAGAAATGATGCCCAATTACTGTATGCACTGGGCCATGCAGGCAGAGATTACAGTGAAATATAAAGGTCTGTGAGATAGAAAAACTTTACCCAATGACATTTACTTGTCTCATTTTAAGAGAATACATATATATATAAGCTTCAGTCTTTGCTGAATCTAACATGCTCTCCTCCTGATCACCGCACCTTATACCCAAAGTGAAGACACATGCATTGCTCATTCTAGTGTAGTGTCCTGAACTCTTTTCTAAAAAGTGTTACAAATTTCCTCTCTTTCCTTTCCTTTGAATAATATTAGACTGATGATGCTAAAGTAGATCCCCAAACTTTAAAGTCCTTTAGATTTCAACCTCAGAATACTAAAGGATATATTAGCTGTCTCCTTCAAGGTCTTTTTTATAATTTGAATTTTATTTCATTCTTTCTCTCTAGAATTTCCACTCAATGCACCCTGATTTTCTTTGACCCAATCTTAGATGATCTCATTCAAATCAAGTTCTTGAAATTTTCTCAATCCACCTTTTAAAATTACAACCCTGAAAGTGTAACTTAGGTGGTAAAATCAGTCCTGAAGCTATTCCAACTATGTTCACTCAGCCTAATAAATCTTATTCTGTGCTTTCGCTAACATAAAATTATTAAACTATTAGGTAGTCTTGAATAAAAGGATTCCTTAGAAGTTTATCCACTGGGCTGTATAAGTAGACCAAGTTATATCAATATGTTGCAAAAGTTAAGGCTATTTCAAGTTTCCTATTCAAGCTGTTTTTAGGGTCTTTCTATTCAAGCTGTTTTTAGGGTCTTTCCATTCAAGCCATTATCCTTGATACTATTATTCATAGACAGGCAGCAGACAAGGTTCACATCAGTGGCACATTGAACATCATGGCATGTGATTACAACACAGGCAGGGATGAAGAACTGATTCGAATACTAGGAAAGTAAAATCCACAAGATAACAATGCATGTCTGTGTAACAATATGTCTACACAGAAATGTATTGCAGGGGATCAGTGAAAAAGTTCTTCATCAGACAATAGAATATCTAAAGAACACTGAGGGACGGTTTGGCACACAGAGCACAGTGTTTCTATTTCTGTTGTACTTGTAGGTGGCATGTTGGATTGGATATTAAAATATCTGTGTCACTGCACATCATGAAAAACTTCATTTAAATTACAACTAAAATCTGTTCCTCTGGTTACTAGATTTAATTTTATTGAAGCCATTAATACTGACTAGTCCCCTTAGCTGATAAGGATACTTCTGTAAATTTGTATTCATCTTACTTAAAATTAGGCCGCCTACACTGTAACTGATATAATCTTGATATTATAGTTTACTTTACTCTCCTTAAACTCGATCCACTTCAGCTTTGTAAACAGATATATTTCTTTGTTTGCATACTCAGTCGCTCACTTGTTTCCAAATCTTTGTGACTCTATAGACTGCAGCCCACCAGGCTCTTTTGTCCATGGGATTCTCCAGGCAAAGAGTACTGGAATGGATTGGTGTTTCCTCCTCCAGGGGATCTTCCTGACCCAGGGATAGAACCCGCATCTCCTGGATCTCCTGCATTGCAGGTGGATTCTTTACCACTGAGCCACCTGGTTGGAATGTTTGTTTATTCTACACAGTTTCAGATATGGAATATGAGTGGAAGTCCATTGGAACAAAACTATAAAGCTTGTATCATCCCAAAGTTACCCCTAAGGAGCAGAAAAACAATTATACATATAAAATTTCACAAGCAGGGAATGTTCATTAAATATTTAAAGGAAGGACAAATTAAGATTCCCTCTCACCAATATACCCAATGTATGAGCATGCTCAGTAACTTCAGTCGTGTCTGACGCTTTGCGACCCCATGGACTGTAGCCCACAGGCTCCTCTGTCCATGGGATTCTCCAGGCAAGAATACTGGAGTGGGCAGCCATGCCCTACTTCAGGGGATAGTCCCTACTTGAGGATCAAACCTGAGTCTCCCATGTCTCCTGCATTGCAGACGGATTCTTTACATACTGAGCCACCTGGGATGCCCAATATGTCCAGAGTAGTTCAAAAGAGCATTTTAAGACTTCCATAAAATGTACCAAGAATTTCTGGAAGACAATTTTACCCAAAGCATCATATATCTTTTATTATCCATTTTCCTTTGCTATTTATAATCATCTAAACAATGGTATGATACCAAAATATGAAAGATCATATAGCTCAGCAATTTGTCACATCTTGTATAATGCTTCTAAACAGAATTTGCCAAATTTTGATCTTATCAGAAATCTAAGCTCAAATTTAAGACTCTTTCCTTTCAGCAGATCTCATTTTGCTCTTTCTGAGCCCACTGTGCTACATGGTACACATGAGTCACCACTTTTGCAAGATACAGCCTGCAGTAGGAGTTGCGAGCTCAGCCAACAGACTATAATTACATTATTCAGTGATCTGCAGCATGTGCCTCAAGCAACAGCTCAACATGCCACTAGTGGCCATGAAGGCTGGAAAGCAATGAACAAAAATTAAAGCAGAGAAAAATAAAATCAAACGTAAAAATTTCTTTTGCCCAATGGGGTTCAAGTTAGAATTAAAGTTGCAACATCCAAAATCATATTCGACTTCAAATTTGGGTAGTAGCAAGAATCCAACAGAAAATTACATGTTGAAACTATTTGAGGTTGTGGATAGTTGCAGGAATTTTAAATTACTGTCACCTAAGCCAAAAACAGAGCCATTTTAACTCATGGCGGCTAGTCTGCCAATTTCAAACTTGAAACGTTGAAATATAAATAATGCCTAAAAGGGGGCAATTTAACAGAAGTAATCAATATTTGATTTATACAAGGAGCAATATCCCCTACCAGCCAATAACTGCTGCTGCTAAGTCGCTTCAGTCATGTCCGACTCTGTGCAACCCCATAGACGGCAGCCCACCAGGCTCCGCCGTCCCTGGGATTCTTCAGACAAGAACACTGGAGTGGGTTGCCATTTCCTTCTCCAATGCATGAAAGTGAAAAGTGAAAGTGAAGTCGCTCAGTCGTGTCTGACTCTCAGCGACCCCATGGACTGCAGCCTACCAGGCTCCTCCGTCCATGGAATTTTCCAGGCAAGAGTACTGGAGTGGGTTGCCATTGTCTTCTCTGAGCCAATAACTAGATTTCTGAATACAGCCAGGTAAGCATATACTGTTACCAAAGAGTCATTCATCAATTTTAAAAATTTATGTAAATTTGGCCAAAATATTTGTTGGGTTTTTCCATAACACCATACAGAAGAACACCAATGAACATTTTGCCCAATGCAATATATATACATATATATGCATATACATACACATACATGCATATACATACACATATATATTATGCATATACAATAATATTACATTACTAATCAAAAGAACTACTCATCTGCTTAAATCAGCCAGCAGCCTAGTAGAACTAATCACATATATACACATGTTTGTCACTCGGTTGTGTCCAGCTCTTTGGGATCTCATGGACTGCTACCTGCCAGGCTCCTCTGTCCATGGAGTTCTCCAGGCAAGAATACTGGAGTGGGTTGTCATTCTCTCCTCCAGGGGATCTTCTCAATACAGGGATCAAACCCAGGTCTCCTACATACCAGGCAGATTCTTTACCAACTGAGCCACCAGGGAAACCCCACATATATACACATACATATATACATCGATAAGTTGTGTCCAACTCTTTGTGACCCCATGGACTGCAGCACTCCAGGCTTCCCTGTCACTCACTATCTCCCAGAATTTGCTCAAACTTACATCCATTGAGTCGACGATGCCATGCAACCATCTCATTCTCTGTCACCCTTTTCTCTTTCTGCCCCCAATCTTTCCCAAGGTCTTTTCCAAAGAGCTGGCTCTTCACATGAGGTATAATAATATTACAATATAAATCAACAGAAATACTCGTCTACTTAAATCAGCCAGAAGCCTAGTAGAACTAATCATGTATATCAGTGCAGATTTCAAACATGGGCAAAGGAACAACCTTTGTTTGCAGCATAAAAGAAAACTGCCTGGTTGGAACACTGCCATACCACTAAGTGATCGATGGATAACTGTGGTTCAAAATACTTCCATCATCAGATTCCTTCCTTTGGTAGTACTATACATACTTTGATGTTAAGATAACATGTACTCTTCATGTGCAAGATATAATGAAAGCAGAAACTGCTCCCTCGATTAAACCAGTAGTTATTTATGAATGTTGAGCTGTGCAAAATTGTGGTTATTTGCAGATCCTCATTAATAACACCTCAGACTATTTCTGCAAAGGCAAATGCACTTTGACATTCAATATTTTTTTTCTCCATTATTTGAATTCCCTCTGAATAGAAGTAGAAAATAGGTAATTGTACCCATGGTTCAAATAGCAATACAGTTTATTTTAGGACTGTTTTGCGAGTCAATGGGTTCTTTGTCAGCTTCAGTGTTCGAAGAAATAACATTGCTTCTTTTCCCACAATATAAAATGCCAGAATGGTGTTACTTTCCTCAGGGAGATTGTGCAAAAGATAGTTCTATGATTAAAAATCCGTTAAGTGTTTCAGACTCTACCAATGAAATTTAGTTGCTCTAAGAGAAAAAGAAAATCTATAAAACATTAGAAGCAGGGATAGATAACACTGGAAAATTACAGCCTCAGTAACAGTCTAGATAGAATCAGCGCAAAACTAAATGCTTTCCTTTTGTAATATTAGTTTCAATTTAAGTTCCACATGAAGCATTTGGGGGTGTTCATCAAAGAACTGCTTAGTCAAAGTGTTTGGAGGATTATAGACACGATTATCAACAAGGTAAAGCATCTAGGCAGCACCTTGCCCCCCACCATACTTATGGTCCTTCATCCCTTCACAACCTCCAGGGCTCGATTCCATCCTTATCTGCCTAATGTCTCACAATAGATCTCATCACATACGTTTCTGTCTCTGAAGATACCATTTCTCCAAGTTCTTGTTTGTCTGTCTTCTTCTTCATGAAAATATCCATGACCTGAACTCTGTTCCCAAAGAACATGTGGGTGAAATTCAACTTCCAGCTTCTTTCATTCATTTACTCTGTCAAAGAAACTGTGATTAAGATGAAAATTTTCCTTATGCCAATAAAGATATTTATGAATTTAGACTATATAAACTACATACTTATTACTATAGACATTCTTTTAACGGCTTAATAGCCATCATGAAGGTCTTCCCAGATGGCTCAGTGGTAAAGACTCTGCCTGCCAAGCGGGAGAGGTGGGTTTGATCCCTGGATTGGGAAGATCCTTGGAGAAGGAAATGGCAACCCACTCCAGTATTCTTGCCTGGGAAATCTCAAGACAAGAGGAGCCTGGCAGGCTACAGTCCCTGGGGTGAAAAAGAGCCAGACACAACTTAGTAACTAAACAACAACAACAAGCCATCATGAAACTATAGTCTGGAGAGAACTGTCTCTTATTCATCTGTGAATGGTGCCTAGTATTAGCACATGGGAGTCACTCAGAAAAAGTTGCTTGAACTTAACTGAGTTGCCTCCAATTTAGTCCAATATTTTGTATCATTGATAAAGAAACTTTGCTCTCGGTAATCGTTAATACTTCTGACAGAGTAAAAATTTTAAGGTTTTACTAGATGGTTTGGAAGAATTATTAACTATCCAGATAGTTACCCTGCAACCCTCTGAAAAACACATGACTTAGCTACCCTCCATAAAGGATACTTGGCATTATACCCATTGCAGCTTGTAATACTTCAACATCTGTTCATATGACTTCAATTTTGAAAACTTATAGTTGAAATTGTTATTTGTTCTCTTTGTCCACTTGCTTAATGCATGCAGTGTATAAGAACCTGCAAGTAGCAGACTTTGATTCCAGTCACTCTGAGGGATGACTTCTTACCTACCAGCTCACCTTCCATTGCCATAAATTAATTATGTATATGCCAGTACACCACACAACTAGTATCTAAGTTAGATACTACACACAGACACACACACATGCCCTCTGTATTAGGGTTCTCCGGGAGTTGGTGATGGACAGGGAGGCCTGGTGTGCTGTAGTCCATGGGGCGGCAAAGGGTCGGACATGACTGAGCGACTGAACTGAACTGAGAGAAAAACAACCAACTGTATGTGTGTGTGTGTGTGTGTGTGTGTGTGTATATATATATATATGCTGCTAAGTCGCTTCAGTCGTGTCCGACTCTGTGCGACCCCATAGACGGCAGCCCACCAGGCTCCCCCGTCCCTGGGATTCTCCAAGCAAGAACACTAGAGTGGGTCACCATTTCCTTCTCCAATGCGTGAAAAGTGAAAGTGAAGTTGCTCAGTCGCGTCCGACTCTTAGCGACCCCATGGACTGCAGCCTACCAGGCTTCGCCATCCATGGGATTTTCCAGGCAAGAGAACTAGAGTGGGGTGCCATTGCCTTCTCATATATATAATGCATATATATATATATATACATATATATATACAATGCTTTCACAGAAACACTTAGAATCATATTTAACCAAATATCTGGGTACTGTAGCCTAGCCAAGCTGGTGGATAAAATTAACTATCACAAACTCAAAATGTTTGGGTTCTCCTATACTTCATTAAAAGATGAAAAAATTTAATTTTGTTCATATAACAAAATCCTTCATCAGTCTTCCTATAAAGCTGCCCCAAATCTCCCTGGTCATCATTGACTGATATGGAGCTCAGGAAAAGGACAATATATGGCTTTGGTTCCATATCATCATTTTGATGGAAATACCTTTAAAGGCAAACACACGAAGCTTGTAGAATTAAGTTGCTAGCATAAAGACTGTCATATTTTATGATACATACTAGAAGAGTCTGCTCTTCTCATAACATTTGTTTCTTAACTAGCTGCAATAAAATTTCTTTATTATAGAGTTCATAAAGCATTTTCACCTCCTAAATTCACTTCTTAAAGTAGCCATTAAGTGCCAACAATGTACCCATTTGTAATGCTATTAATAGCAATTATGATGCCATCTGTAGCCAGCAAGAGGGTGAGATGCAGTGAAAATGTTATCCTAAAGAACTTATACACTGTAGTCTTCTCAGTGATGGTAGAATTCTCTGCTCTATATACAGAGCCAGAAAATATAAAGCTTTGTCCTTCCAGTTTAATTTATAAAACATGTTTTCTCTGAAGATACAAAATCTAGGTAGGAAAGATACATAAGGTGATTCTCACCACCCTCAGCCATTTGCCTCAAATGTACCTCTGATCATGTCAAGTGACTGTTCAAAAAAATCTTTGATAGAGTCTCTCGGTCAGCAAACTATACCAGATCCAGTCTGTGACCTGTTTCTGTGCAGCTTGAGAGCTAAAAATGGGTTTTACATTCTTAAAATGTTGTTGAAAAAAAATAGCAAAGAAGATATCTGACAGAGAATGCTTGTGAATACAGAGTCTAAAATATTTCCTGTCTAGCCTTTTACAGAAAAAGTTAAGAAGTTTGCCAACCCTTGGTTGAGAAGATGAAGTACAAAACCCATAGTGTGATGCTTAAGTCCTCCCACACTCTGAAGACCAGCTGATAGACCAACCATCCTTCACGCATTTGCTGTCTTGGTGCATCCTTCTTTTCCTCTCCTGTTATCTAAATTCAGCTGTCCATCAAGATGATGCCCAAGTTCATCTTCTCCATGAAACTTTATCATGCTGCTCGATTTTGTAGTAATCTCTCCTTGGAACACTTGATAGACATCAGTACTTGCTTTACTCACTGATGATCTTGCTTCTCTTTATACACATGTTTTAATCTAAACTTATCTTCCCAACAAGAATATGATTCCTTGACAGTGTTGGGCAGATATTAGTATCAGCAAGTCCTAAGGAATTTCTAGGTTCTGTCTGATTTCTTTTTCGTCAATAACTAATTACCATGATTCATGACCAATTACTATTTCCAAGCGTCACCAAACCTACACATAAGTTTTTATCATTTAATTCTTACAAAATGTTAGGTGATAGTATAATTCTCTTATTTTTATACACAGACTGGTATTAAAGAGAATAGAGGGGTTCCATTCTCCATACACAAGAGAGCACAAAAGCCAGGGTGGAGTGGGAAAGATAGATTGAGAGAGAGTGTACTTTCCCCTAGATTATACAATAGAATTGTTTCTAGAAATAGTAGAATTAGAGTAAGGAAACTTTATGAAGATTTTGTTGGTGAAAGGACTTCCCTAGTAGCTCAGTTGGTAGAGAATCTGCCTGCAATGCAGGAGACCCAGGTTCAATCCCTGGGTCAGGAAGATCCCCTGGAGAAGGAAATGGCAACCCACTCCAGTATTCTTGCCTGGGGAATTCCATGGACAGAAATAGTAGAACTGCAGTGAGGAAACTTTATGAAGATTTGGTTGCTACTTAACATTTAAAACATTCAGTCAACAAAAATGGAAGTAATTCATGAGCTCTAGATTCTGTGAGGAAGATAAATTTGACAGAAGTCCTTCATTATATTGGATTTAAGTAATATGTTGGATCTGACACCAAAAATATAGGCAATAAAAGTATAAAGAGATGAATCAGGCCAGAGTGACAGGGATACACATGGCGGCCAGATCCTAACACTCTCCATCTAGGGACCACCGCGAAGGACCCTGCCTCTAAGGAGTGGAAACCAGGGCCTCCACTTTCTATCCCTTTCTTCTCCGACCACTACCAGCAAGGGGTTGTCACCCGCTTCCACATCCAGGATGCAGAACTATAAAGCAATGGACAAAATACAAGAGGGAATGTTTTCTGAAGTTACTAAGATGCAGAACCTGAGAGATGGCATCTGCCATGCATGTAAACAAGTGAAACAGCATTTTGAAAGCATTGAGCAAGTGAACAATCTGCGAAGGATACAAGCACTGAGATGCCTCAATCCACACCCAAACATTCTCATGCTGCACAAAGCGATTTTTGACAGAAAATCTGGTTCTCTTGCACTAACAATGTGAACTTAATGGACATGAATATTTATGAGGGAGACGACACCTATTATCAGAAAAAAAAATAAAATTATGCACTATATGTACTAGTTGTGTAAGTCTCTGGGTCACATGTCCAGAAATGGAATATTTCACAGAGATATAAAACCAGAAAACGTATTAATAAAGCAGGATGTCCTGAAATTAGGGTACTTCAGGTTGTGCCAGTGTCTACCCTAAGCAGCCTTACATGGAGTACATCTCCACCCACTGGTACCAGCCCAAGTGTCTCCTCACCGATGGCTTCTACAGCTACACGATGGACCTGTGGAGTGCGGGCTGCGAGCTCTACAAGATGGCCAGCCTGCAGCCTCTCTTCCCCAGAGCCAACGAGTTGGTCCAGATCTCAAGGATCCACGACGTCATGGGCATGCCTGCGGAGAAGACCCTCGCCAAGTTCAAACAGTCCAGAGCTGAGTTTTTATTTTCCCTTTAAAAAGGGATCAGGGATACCTCTACTGTCCCCGCAATGGCTCTCCCTCCTGCACGGAAGTGGTGGCCTATGAGCCTGATGAGAGAATCACTGGCCACCAGGTCCTGCAGCACCCCTACTTCCAGGAGCAGAGGGCTGCTGAGAAGCAAGCTCCGGCCAGGGACAGGCGAAAGGCTGTCTTCTCTGAGCGCCCCATGGCACCAGAACTACTCAGCAACACCTGGCAGACGGCACAGAAGGGCCAGAGGCAGAAACAGCCCCTCCCCGAGGCCTGAGGAGGACCAGCCCCGGAGACAGGGATCCACCTACCTGATGGAGCTGCCCAGGTTCAAGCTGTCGGGAGCAACCAAGCTAGCCTCGTACTCCAGCCCGGCACTGCAGTCAGTGTTTGCCCGAAGGTGCCACTGCTGAGACCCCTGAAGCTCGTCGGTGGAGCCCAGAAGACAGACATGCAGAAGGACACCAAGCCCAGCCTGAAACAGTACTGCCTGCCCACAACAGAGCAGAGAGGTGGGGGCTACTGAGTGCTGCGGCTCCCTGCTTGGGATGCACCTGAGCCAGGGAGCAGGGCCGGGGACTCCAGGGGGCCTGGCGTCCTGTCCCAGGAGAGACCCCCGTCCCAGGACCTGCACCACCACCTCAGCCTGGAGCTGCTGGCTGGAGGCAGCCATGTCCAGAGGGCAGCTTTACTGTGTGTTCCAGTCTAATATATCTGTAAAACCACCTCGTTCTAGGGTTTTATTTCATTTTCATAATGTAAGGATTTGGGGCAGGGAATATTTTGTAGTTTTTGTATGAATCAGAACAGAGAGATTATACTGTATTATGTATTATTTAGGCTGGTTTCACCAAGGGCTCCGCTGGCCTGCAGTCCATCAGCGATAGTGTTTAGCA
Source organism: Bubalus kerabau (assembly GCF_029407905.1). NCBI lineage: Eukaryota > Metazoa > Chordata > Mammalia > Artiodactyla > Bovidae > Bubalus > Bubalus kerabau. The sequence goes on from NC_073635.1 coordinate 68,014,963, forward strand.
CAGTTCTGCTTCCAGATTATACCCCTGGAGACCCCTGATTTTATTAAAGAATAAGATGTCAGAAAAATAAAGAGATAAATCAGACTCCATCAAAATTAAAAAGTTCTATGTATCAAAGGACACAATGGACAGAGTGAAAAGGCAACCTATGGAATGGGAGAGAATATTTGCAAATTATATATCTGATAAATGGTTACTCTGCAGAATATGTAAAGAATGACCAGAACTAAACAGAAAACAAACAACTCAGTTAAAAAGTGGTCAAGAGGCTTGAAGAGACGTTTTTCCAAAAAAGATACACAAAAGTGACCAACAAGCCCAAGAAAGGTTGCTCAAATCATCTGTTGTTCAAATCATCACACATCCTTGCTGCTGCTAAGTCGCTTCAGTCGTGTCCGACTCTGTGCGACCCCATAGACGGCAGCCCACCAGGCCCCGCCGTCCCTGGGATTCTCCAGGCAAGAACACTGGAGTGGGTTGCCATTTCCTCCTCCAATGCATGAAAGTGAAAAGTGAAAGTGAAGTCGCTCAGTCGTGTCCGACTCTTAGCGACCCCATGGACTGCAGCCTACCAGGCTCTTCCACCCATGGGATTTTCCAGGCAAGAGTACTGGAGTGGGGTGCCATTGCCTTCTCCTCACACATCCTTAAGGAGATGCAAATCGAAACAACAGTGAGATACTACTCATTGATGGCTAGTGTCCAAAAACAAACAACCAAAAAACAAGTGTCAGCAAGGATGTGGTGAATCTGGAATCCTTCCTCACTCTTGATAGGAATGTAAAATTATGCAGTCTCTGTAGAAATCAGTATGATGGTTCCTTAACAAATTAAAAACAGAACTACCGTATGATACAACAATTCCACTTCTGGGTTTATGTCCCCAAATGAATGAAAGCAGTCTCCAAGAGATATGTATACACTGTTTATATCAGCATTTTTCACAATAGCTAAAAGAAGGAAGCAGCCCAAGTGTCCATCAACAGATGAATGAATAAACAAATGTGGTCTATACATGCAATGGAATATAATGCAGCCTTAAAGAGGAAGGAAATTCTAACATATTCTGCAACATGGATGAACCGTGTGGATATTATGTTAAGTGAAATAATCTAGTCACAGAAGGACAGATAAGGTATGATCGCCCTGATGTGAAGTATCTGGAGTAGTCAAATCCATAGGCAGACAAAGTAGGTTGGTGATTGGGAGCGGTTGAATAAAGGAAGGGGGAAATTGTTTACTCACTCCAGGGTTTCAGTTTTGCCAGGTGAAAAATGATTGGAGATTGTACAACAATGTGAAGACATTTTGCAAAACGGAACTGTACACTTGAAATGATTTGGATGACAAATTTTATGTTCTGTATATTTTTAATAAAAACAGATTTCACAGAAGTCTTGTCCTGAAGGAATATTCACCACTTTAACAAAACAAAGTGGCTATATGAGATGGTGAAATCATAAGTACAACCTAAGATTTCTAAAATGGGCCATGTGCCCAGGCACCTGAAAGAAGTTAGAATCTGCTTGTTTTTCACACCTGTGGAAACGCAGAAATGTTCATGTGTTCTCCAGTAAGGTTAAAAAATTGCAGCTTTAAAAAAGTCTTCTTTTCTCCAGCAAACAGTGGCTATGCGCTTGCATGAAAGTATAAACATGATCTCATGATTTAATCAATTCACCTCATTTTTAAAAAATCTTTTGCCTTTTACAATATAATAGAGAAACTATGCAGAAATCCAAGTTTTTGTTATTGTTCAAGGAATTAACTTAGCGCACAAATGGAAACTAAACAGTAGTTGGCATTTGTCGATTTCCTCCAGGTGACTTCACAACGGGGACTTGAGCTGCTGCTGGGCATCATTAGTCATTAGGTGTGTCAAATAATTTCTCATCATTAGTTAATTCAAATTTCCATGCCACAAAATAATCAGATTATCAAATTGGTGTTCTGTGCAAAACACAAAGGCTAATTGAGATTCAGAAAGGGCTTCATTTCTACTTGAAAAAAACTTTTAGGAAAGTTGGAGAGATAGTTCTATACATGAAAAGTTAAATAGCAACACAACACTGAAAATATAAAGAAAACCAGGAAAGGGAGGTCTTAAGGACATGAGTGTTTAAATACAGAGATTACCAATAAAGGGCTGTGGTTTTTGCAGAGACCTCGAAAAGATTTGCAAAGACTTACAGGCGGGGATATATGAGAACAAAGTTCTCAGCTGAGAGTAGTTGGCTCCCCTGAAGATGCTGAGCAAGGCAGGCTTGGCAGTATTTTTGGCTGTCACAGTTGGGCGGGGGAGCGCTACTGGTGTCTCATGGCTAGATGCCAGGGATGCTGCTAAACATCCTATGATGCACAGGATTGTTCTCCACAAAAAAAGAATTATCTGGCCAAAATGTCAGCAGTGCTAAGGTTGAGAAACCCTGGACTAAAGCTAAGCCGTTTTCATAAAAGGGATTTTACTAAAGTGCTAACGAATGAAAGAGAAAAGATATGACAGAGGGAAGTAAAGAATCATGAATACAAAGAACTAAAGAGCAGAAGCATTAAGGGGTGCTAAGTGGATCAGTTTAACTTGAGTGAAGGGCTTTATACAGGCGTGGCCAGTCTTTAAATACAGGCTGGAAAGAGCATATGAGATGCGGAGCTCTGCTATTATGAGACTTTGAACAATCATTTGTCTCCTTGGTGCCTGACTTTTCTTATCTATAAAATGAAGATAGCATTTACCTCCTGTATTGGTTGTCAAGGTCAAACCAGATAACATAAAAGTGCCTCCTGTGCTGGAAGGACAATAGGAGAAGATACATAGGAACAGGGGAAAGTCAACCCTTTCAATTATCTACACTGCATGGATTATTGGGGTTCAATTTTCAGTTACTAATTGAAATGACTAATTTTCAGTTATTACCACAATCAATTTTCAGTTACTACCAGATCATGGCATCTGGTCCCATAACTTCATGGGAAATAGATGGGGAAACAGTGGAAACAGTGGCAGATTTTATTTTTGGAGGCTCCAAAATCACTGCAGATGGTGACTGCAGCCATGAAATTAAAAGACGCATACTCCTTGGAAGGAAAGTTATGACCAACCTAGATAGCATATTGAAAAGCAGAGACATTACTTTGCCAACAAAGGTCCGTCTAGTCAAGGCTATGGTTTTTCCAGTGGTCATGTATGGATGTGAGAGTTGGACTGTGAAGAAAGCTGAGCGCCGAAGAATTGATGCTTTTGAACTGTGGTGTTGGAGAAGACTCTTGAGAGTCCCTTGGACTGCAAAGAGATCCAACCAGTCCATTCTGAAGGAGATCAGCCCTGGGATTACTTTGGAAGGAAAGATGCTAAAGCAGAAACTCCAGTACTTTGGCCACCTCATGTGAAGAGTTGACTTATTGGAAATGACTCTGATGCTGGGAGGGATTGGAGGCAGGAGGAGAAGGGGATGACAGAGGATCAGATGGCTGGATGGCCTCACTGACTTGATGGACATGAGTTTGAGTGAACTCCAGGAGTTGGTGATGGACAGGGAGGCCTGGTATGCTGTGATTCATGGGGTCGCAATGAGTCGGACATGACTGAGCGACTGAACTGAACTGACTGACTGACCACAATCAACCGAAACCTGATGAGTTAAGCTTTTATTATCTGTTTACACCCTTTCCTTCATTTACTCAACAGATATTGGGTTGGCCAAAGAGTTCCTTTGAGTTTTTCTATAAGATCTTACGGAAAATCCCAATGATTTGTTTTTGGTTTTTTTTTTGGCCAACCCAATATTTCTTGTTTTCTTCTTTTCAGGCAATGTTCCCTTTCCTTAATAGAGTCTTCAATCTCTTAGAGAAAAACAGATTTATTATTTTTTTTATGAAAGGAAGTCTTACAAGGCCTCTGAATGAATAATGTACAGATGACTCCAAACTTGTAACTCGTTTCCTTAACAAGAAACATAAAGGGATCTTAAGTCTGGAGTCTCCTGTGATGATACTTGCAATTTACCCTGATCTCTGATATTACGGATACATCTGAGCTCTCCCTTAATATGACCAAATTTTCTCCATGTAAGCTGAAAGCTCTTTTGCTGTTTTACCATGTTCCTGTGCATGCAAACGTGCTTAGCCACATCTGACTCTTTGCAGCCCCATGGACTGCAGCCAGCCAGGCTCCTCTCTCCCTGGAATTTTCTAGGCAAGAATACTGGGGTGGGTTGCCATTTCCTCCTCCAGGATTTCTTGCTGACCCAGGAATCAAACTGTGTCTTCTGCTTTGGCAGGCAGATTTTTTCCCACTAGTGCCACTTGGGAAGCCCAATCTTTGTTCTTAAATACATACAGACTTTCTCACATACAGAGTACCTTTGTTAAAATCATTGCCTGATTCAATGGTGTATAGATTGCTCCTATTGCCTAGACAAGCATACAATTTTTTATAAATAGCCCTGGCTGTGACCACTGTCCACGTGGAGTCCTGAGGCTGCAGTAAACAAGCGTTAGTCGTCACTTCCAGTACAGGGTGTAGCCTTGAATGTGGAAAGGTAGATGGCAGAGAGAACTTGAGATATCATGAACTGCCTAAAACAGAGCTGCCTAAAACATCTCTGTGAGGGCACAGAATAGAAAATAGTCAACACTGGCCAAAGCAAGTAGGAAATGATATCATTTGGAGTGTTTGAGGTAAGAACTGAAAGATGAGTAGGTGCGTGCGTGCTAAGTCACTTCAGTTGCAGTTGCATTCAACTCTTTGCAACCCTATGGACTGCAGCCCACAGGCTCCTGTCTTTTGGATTCTCCAGGCAAGAATACTGGAGTTGGTTGCCATGCCCTTCTTCAGGAGATCTACTCGACCCAGGGATCAAACCTGTGTCTCCTCTGGCTCCTGCCCTGCAGGCAGATTCTTTACCATTGAGCCACCGGGAAAGTCCAAGTAGGTGCTTGACAGACAGACAAATGAGGGGCAAGTATTCTAAGCAGAATCAACAGCTGGCAGATTAAAGATTTACAGGAGGAAGAAGGCTTGGAATAGGTGGAATGCCACAGGTGGCTCCCCACGGCTGGATCATGAGGGAGGTGGGTGAGTGGAGAGGTCACAGAGGCACAGTGGCCTGAATACAAGGTCAGGTGTGCCACACACATGGGTTTAGATTTTTGTAAGGTTATGATGAGTTATTAAATAATCTTACAGAAGAAGGTAATATCATATTTGTGCTTTTAGAAAGCCCCTTTGGCTGCAGTGTGCAAGATGAACTAGAAAAGGCAAGACCAAAGAATAACTGTTGCAAATATCAGCAGAACCATTTCTTGACTTCCATACTTGAGCTTGTGACCTATGTCTTGAAACAAATAAGATGACAAAAAGGGGGTCCCCTGTACACAACATTATCTGGCGAGAGGCAATATTTCTTGCTTAGTGTTTTAGTTCAGGGTCCTCCAGAGAAAAGGAAGGCACAGGATTGATAGATGATAGTGAAAGATAGATAGGTAGATGATAGATTTTAAGAAATTTATTTCAACAAATTATTCTAAGAAATTTGCGCAAATGATTAAGGAGGCTGGCAAATCCAGAATCTATAGGGCAGGCCAACAGGCTGGAGACCCAGAGAAGGGACAGTCCTGCATGTCAAGTCAGAGGCCTTCAGGCTACAGATCCAGGAAAGAGCAACAATGCAGTTCATGTCTAAAGGCCTTCAGGATGGAGACACAGGAAAGAGCCCATGTTGCATTTCAAATTCAAAGGAAGTAGTAGGAATAGAGAAGTGGCTGTTAACTAGATATGGGCTTGTTTGGCCAGATATTTCTGAAGCTAAATTCTCTGCACTGTGGCTTAGGGATCACAAACACGAATTTAAATGGAAGAAGAGCCAGACACATAGACACTCACAGTCACAAGCCTTAATAACCTCCCTCTTCCTTTTTTTGACATCAAGGATAGTCTGACAGTTTAGGATGTCCTAACCAAATAGGTGTGTCTAGTCAAGGCTATGGTTTTTCCAGTGGTCATGTATGGATGTGACAGTTGGACTGTGAAGAAAGCTGAGCACCGAAGAATTGATGCTTTTGAACTGTGGTGTTGGAGAAGACTCTTGAGAGTCCCTTGGAATGCAAGGAGATCCAACCAGTCCATCCTAAAGAAGATCAGTCTTGGGTGTTCTTTGGAAGGAATGATGCTAAAGCTGAAACTCCAATACTTCAGTCACCTCATGTGAAGAGTTGACTCATTGGAAAAGACTCTGATGCTGGGAGGGATTGGGGGCAGGAGGAGAAGGGGAAGACAGAGGATGAGATGGCTGGATGGCATCACCGACTCGATGGACATGAGTTTGAATGAACTCCGGGAGTTGGTGATGGACAGGGAGGCCTGGCGTGCTGCAGTTCATGGGGTTGCAAAGAGTTGGACACCACTGAGCGACTGAACTGAACTGAACTGAACCAAATAGGATGTATCTGGGTACCAGTAAAAGCGAATTTTTCATTATTCTCTGTACACAATAATGTGATCACAGGTAAATGATCCTGTTAGCTAAGTCAATTTTTTTTTAAATAGGTGCTTATTTAAAGCATGAGTTATTATTGTTCTCCAAGGCCTAATTCTCTGCCCACACACAGTAAGTCTTTCTCAAGTAAGTTACTTAAGAAATTCTTTCCCATCACTGGTAATTAATTTTTGGAAAGCCAATCTTAACATATACAGTATTGCGTACAGTCTACATTCATGATTCTCTATTAATGAACAGATATAATCGAAATAATGCATTAGAGACCATTATACCTTTCAGATAATTTTTTTTTGAGATTGTTGTCAGTATTCCAGCAAGGATAATTAGAAACTAATGAAGATAGTGACAATAGAAAGAGAAAAAAAATGGGACCAATGGAAAAGACATTGCAAAGCTCAGATAGAACCTGGTGACTTAACACAAATGAAGGGACGATTACCCTGAAAACAGGAAATAACAAAAACAGTGGGTCAAATATATTGGGGAGAGTTCTACTTTATAAATGCTAACTTGGTATTTCCAAAATCTTATCCAGGAAGAAATGTTCAAGCTATAGAGTAGAAGCAGCCTAGGATCAAGAACCAGAATTTGAAATGAAATATTTTTTAATGAAATTAATTTGGAAGAAAGCTACAGATTTGGAAAATCTCTGAAAGATGAGCTAATAGAGAAAAGAATAAAACTGAAGATGAAAATAATCTGTCCTATCTTTAGGAATAGAGAGCAGAAAATTAGATAGGGAAGGAGCAAGGGACCAAAGGTTGAGGTTGAGAGAAGAAAATTTCACTTGACCTTGTTTATACCTCCCTTAAATTGGCCAATTTATCCAAGATGTCACCCCAATTCTCCTTTTATTTACATCAACATTTTTAGAAAATAAACATTTTACCACATGTCCTAATAGCTGACATCCACTTGAACTTCTACCCATTGCATAGGAGCCATATCCCAACCACTCCCTTGAAAGTGCCCTCTAAAATCTCAGGGTGTCTGATGGCTAAAATCTAATTGGTTTTCAATTTTTTTTCTTACTTTATTTCTCTGCATTCTTTGGCACTATAGACCACACCTTTATTTTAAAATATTTCTTAACTTGGTTTATTAAAACCAATAATTTCTAGATTTCTAAACACTGGGGCATAGGAATTTCTCAATCTCTGTCTTGTTCTTTTAGTTCTTTGACTCTAAATACATTCTCCACGTTTCTTTCAACTCACCTCTTATATTTTTAGCAATCGCTAGGCAGTTTCTCTTATACATATGAATTCAGTCTATAGAATGTGATGACCTCCAAGTCTATTTTTTTCTACTCGGATCTTTCTTCTGATCTCTGACCAATAATACTTGATTGCCCACAAGATATGTCCAACTGGTGGACTCATAAACATCTACAGGTTTACATTCTTCAAACATAATGCAAATCCTTCCCCAAATCTGCCATTCTTCCACTGTTTCTGGTCTTAAAGGGCCTCCTTCTATCCAGTGGTCTAAGCTAGAAACCTAAGAGTCATTTTAGGTTTCTCTATCCTCCAGTTGGTCTTCCCTGGTGGCTCAGAGGTTAAAGAGTCTGCCTGCAATGAGGGAGACCTGGGTTTGATGCCCGAGTTGGGAAGATCCCCTGGAGAAGGAAATGGCAACCCACTCCAGTAGTCTTGCCTGGAGAATCCCATGGACGGAGGAGCCTGGTGGGATAGAGTCCACAGGGTCGCAAAGAGTTGGACACGACTGAGAGACTTCACTTTCATCCTCCAATTAGCATAATGAAGCATAGAGTTGGGCATGAATTCTTGACTATCTAAGTCTTTTTTAATTACCCCCCTTTTTACCATTTTAACTGCCATTACCCTACTTCAACATAGTTATCTCTTATCTAGAATCCTGCAATGAGCTACTAAATGATCGATCTATTTCTTATTTTACCTTAGATCTCTGTATCACTCTGCTTCTCCATGTCTTTCTCCAGTATGCTCACCCCAAATACATCCACCCTACTGATCTAAAAGGTTTCATGTCATAGCATTCACATACTTGGAAAATTCTTTTCATAACCTACAGAAACAAATTTCCAACATAAATTCTTCCATGACTTGGCTTCTGCCTATCTCAATAATCATATCGTTCAGCCTCGGATCCCTGTACCGTACATAGTCATTCAGTCATGCCCGACTCTTTGAGACCATATTGGCTGTAGCCCACCAGGCTCCTCTGTCCATAAGGATTCTCCAGGCAAGAATACTGAAGTGGGTTGCCATCCCCTCCTCCAAGGGATCTTCCCCCACCCAGAGATCGAACCCAGGTCTCCCGCATTGCAGGCAGATTCTTTACCATCTGAGCCACCAGGGAAGCGCATATATCCAGACAGAATTCCCCTATACCCTGAAATTCCCAGCCAAGCTTCCATTAACAAAGCGCTTTCTTTGCATGGAACATTTTCTCCTCGTGTCACAATTCTCTTTTGTGACCCATGTCACCATTCCCTCCTCAGTTCAAATGTTACACTCCTCTAGTACCTACTGCATGCCAAGGACTGTACTCAATGCCAGGACTATAAAAACAGTGGACTCCACGTGGTAAATAGCCAATGAATATGTTCTTAATGAAACTATAAAACAGAAACTAAAACAGGTTCAAAAAATGATTTCAAAATACAACAAAGCACATTGCAGAGGAACATGGCTGGTTCTTCCCTTGAGGAGTAGGGGATCAAGAAATGTGGTCTAGGAGCGATGACCACCTTAGAGTTCATGTTCTCCAAGTAAATAGAATTGGAAGAATAATTCCCCCACAGAAGATTAGCCTGAACCACAAAAGAGCATGGCATGCAAGAGGAAGTTGCAAATGCTTCCACTGGACTGGTACACAGAAAGTTACATGGAGAGGTGAAAAAGGCCCAGGTTGAATAGAAAGAGCTGGAGAGGGAGCATTCAAATGATAACGCTGAAAAAGATGGTTGGCTGAAACCATGGAAGGATGTGGACACAAGCATCCAATTACTAAGACAATAGGAAAACTGTATGGAAATAGTTTTCAAAGAAGGATGGGGTATGAAGGACAAACCAGAAGATTAGGTCACAGATGATTGTGGGGGCCCTATAAGTAGAAGGTGAGCACATGAATTCATCAGAAAAGATATGGTGAAGAGGAGAAACAGATGTGAGAACTATTAAAGAAGCAAACATGAATGAACTTGCAGTAGACCGTGTGTGGTTTGGGGTGAGGAAGAGCGAAGGAGTCCATGTTGATTCCTGCTTTAATGAGTCAGGTGACTTGGTGGGTGTTAGTATGACAATTCAATCTTTTTTCAGAAACAAAAAGTTTTATATTTTACTAGTGTCATTGTTTTTTAACTAACCACTGTTACTAAAGATAAGCATATTTGAACATGTCATTTTCTTGACTTAGCAAACCTAAAGACTCCAACACATAACAGTCTTAGTTAATATTTATCAGTTGTATTATTTTACAAGTTTTCTCCTTGCTGCTAGCAAACACCAGAGGCATATTATTTTTTGAATTCATTCTTGAGTCTCCAAGGATTGGATTAGTATATTCTACTTTTTTTGTTTTCAAAAACAAAAATGTGAAACTACTTTCTCTTCTAAAAAAAATACAAATTTTAAGAATCTGTATTGATTAAATGTCTTTAAATAGCAACTTACTTGTGGTATATATCCCACTGACAAGAAAATCTGTGATTTTGTTGGTCACAATAAAAAACCGTACACTATTCCTTTCTACAGTGTTGGTTTAATTGCACAACTTGTTCTTTTTCCTTTTCAGTTAACAATGCCAAAAACATATGTGGTGAGTTACCAGCCAAAATAATTGAAATCTGGGATTCTTGGCTGCCAGTAGGGCAACACCAAACCTCAGGAGCTAACAAGAGGTGTCGATGATTCATTAACAAAACATAAAATTGTGAGATGGGTAGCTAAGCATGCAGTAAGAGCCTGCCTTTGGCTGGAACTGCCAGTCAGCAATCTCACCATTGGCTGCCATTCTCAGGAAAGTTGATGCTTGCATATCAGAACATTTGGGCTATTTGCATGGAGGTGAAAGAGGCCAGTGGATTACAAAGTTTCCCTACTTGTCATCACAATATTAATCTAGAGGGAAATTAGGCAAGATCTCTAGTGCAGAATGTTCTACAATCTTCCATAGTAATGACAGACACCTTATGCTTTGAATGGCGGGTTTGTTTAAAGAACTTTCACACCCATTTGATCAGCACAAGTTGAATATTCATAAGTGTATAAACTCCTAAGTAAGTGTTAGAGATGACAAGGAAACTGATACTTAGGAATATTTAATGTCTTGCCCAGAATCCAGTTTCCCAATTCTAGCCCCTGTTCAGTAACCTAAATTAGCATCTCTACACAAGCACTCTAAATTTTATTAGAACAGTAACTTGTTTATTAACACATCCCCAGCTTAATAGCTTTTGACATAAAAGGGAACTGCTTTTCAATCACTTCTATTCCCATGAAAAACAGTATTTATAATCTGTTAACATTTCATGTCATGTGCTAAAAAAAAAAAAAGAGATCCCAATCCAGTTGCTGTCAGCCAGCACTCCAGAAGGTAAAATGGAATACCCCCGGATTGTTGTATTTCATGCCATGTCTGCTGCTTCACAGCACACAGCAAACAGAGAAGATCGATGATTATGTAGTGTGGCCAGACAGACAAATGATGCAAATCAGACTAAACAACATCTCCACATATTACTTCGCAGTTCAAATATTTAAATTTCCTTCACACACCTTATCAATTTTCTATTTCCCCCCTTTAACTTTGATCTGTAGATTTTACCTATTATAGATATTTTCCATTGAAATTATCTTTAATTATTTTTCTTTGTACATTAATTAAACATTTATTGAGTGCCCATTATCTTTCAGACACTGAATATCACTTGAAATGGAGTTAACTGGTATCTTGAGGTCATTGTAAGGTACAAGTTTAATAATTATTACCAAAGAACTCAAATACGCAAATAATTTAATTCCTACTGTTATTTTAATCTCCTGAAGGATGGCATGCCCAAATGTGACTCATGTTCTGTTAATAGATTATAAGAATATGCCTGACAGTTATATGTCTGTCACAAATTGTCTCCATGGATGAACATTAAAACTGAATGAAACTCTTGGGAAAAACATCCAAATGAAAAGTGAGAAGTCTTGTCAACCATCTGGAACTTTCCTACATGACGCCAAACATCCAGATTCTTGTTCAAATCTGGATGGGAATTAGCTATCTTTTAGTTACAACTTGAGCTATTTTTTTTTTCAACATTCAGATGGTTCTTGTAAATATTGATTTCTAGACTGTTATGTATGCCTAAGACAGCATCTCATCAACAATATGAGGGTTTTAGTTTTAGTTTTTATATTTCTGAACAAAAGCAGATCATTAACCACTTTTGTAGTAATACAATATAGGCAAGTGCTAATCCACTTGTAGAAGTGAAGTGAAGTTGCTCAGTTGTGTCTGACTCTTTGCGACCCCATGGCCTGTAGCCTATCAGGCTCCTCCATCCATGGGATTTTCCAGGCAAGAGTACTGGAGTGGGTTGCCATTTCCTTCTCCAGGGATCTTCCCCACCCAGGGATCGAACCCGGGTCTCCCACATTGTGGGCAAAGCTTTTACCGGCTGAGCCACCAGGGAAGCCAACGCAATGGCAACCCACTCCAGTGCTCTTGCCTGGAGAATCCCATGGAGGGAGGAGCCTGGTAGGCTACAGTCCATGGGGTCGCAAAGAGTCAGACATGACTGAGCGACTTCACTTCTTCACTTCAATCCACTTGTAAGGAAAGCATCTCAGCTGAAATTGTCATGTCTGAACTGAAGACTGGGTTTAACTTTTGTAGAAATATAAATGTAGAAGTTTAGACTATCCTTTCTACCTTGTTTATAAAATAGAAAAAGAAGATTAACATCTCATGTTTATGATTAAACTTGATAAACTTGATTAAACAGAGTTCTCTCATGAAGACATATTTTTGTCACCTCCTCGCATAAAAAAAAAAAGTTTGAATGAATTGTTCAACAAATGTATGATGTTGAATGTTGAGTTTCTAAAGTTCTTAAAAAATCAAAAGTTACCCTTAGTTCCACCCATAAATTTTCTGACAGATGATCTAATCAATATTTGGTATTTAATGTGATTTTTTTACCCTGATGTAAGGTAAGATCTTTACAGAAGATGAGTGTTGAATTTCTTTCTCAAAGAGAATATATTCTATGTTTTCAGTGAGCTTCTTGCACTAACTTAAACTGCTTTTTCAAGGTAAATATTGATATTTTATTTGTATAGTATAGATTTTTAAGAAAATAGAAATATTATCATGAATTTGCAAAGTTAGTATTACCTGCTGCCTTAAAACAAAATGTATGATTCTAAGCAGAAATAAATTTGAACAGTTTTATTTAAAAAATTTTATATATGTAGAAAACATATATACCAGAAAAATCTTAATGCTTTGCTGACATTGGTAAATCTAGAGTTCCTTTTTAATGTATATAATATTCCTTTGAATTTTATATAATTAGTGGTGGTTTAGTCACTAAAAAGTCATGTCCAACTCTTGTGACCCCATGGACTGTAGCCTGCCACGCTCCTCTGTCCATGGGAATCTCCAGGCAAGAATACTGAAGTGGGTTGCCATTTCCTTCTCCAGGCAATTTTCCTGACCCAGGGATTGAAACAGGGTCTCCTGCACTGCAGGCAGATTCTTTACCAACTGAGCTAGGAGGGAAGCCCATATAATTAATACTGTCATTAATTCAATGGCATGAGTTAATAAATTTAACCAACTTAAGTGTAGTTTTGAAATTGATATTCTTTTGCCTCAAAGTTTCAAAATGAAATCATTTCTTCTAAAAGAGGTAAACCAGCTTGATCAACATGGATGCAAATATTACAGGGGAATGTTTTCTTGATACTCAATGCAGTTAAAAGAAAGTGAAAGTGTTAGTCACTCAGTCATGTCCTACTCTTTGAGACCCCAGCCTAGCTCTTCAGTCCATGGAATTCTCCAGGCCAGAATACAGGAGTGTATAACCATTGCCTTCTCCAGGGGCCTTCTCAACCCAGGGATCAAACCCAGGTCTCCTGCACTGCAGGCAGATTCTTTACCTTCTTTACCCTCTGAGCCAGGTTTGGAAGAAGTTGAATGAGTGAGTGAAAGTCACTCAGTCATGTCCAACTCTTTGCAGCCCCATGGACTATACAGTCCATGGAATTCTCCAGGCCAGAATACTGGAATGAGTAGCCTTTCCCTTCTCCAAGGATCTTCCCAACCCAGGGATCCAATCCAGGTCTCTTGCATTGCAGGCAGATTCTTCACCAGCTGAGCCACAAGGGAAGCCCAAGAATACTGGAGTGGGTAGCCTATCCATTCTCCAGCAGATCTTCCCAACACAGGGATAAACCTGGGGTCTCCTGCATTGCAGGCAGATTCTTTACCAACTGAACTATCAGGGAAGCCCTGAAACAGGTTAGGAACGTGAACCTACTTTTCAACTGCAAAGCTTTTGAAGTCTAAATAGAGATCAAGTATTGTTGATGAAAATGAAGTGGCCAAACTGAGATGAACAAGATGATCTATGTTCCACTTAGCATTTTTAGGTGTTATTGAAAAATTTACATAAATGCAATATTATATACACATATGAGTACCTTGAATTATGTGCTCAAGTCCACTGTTAATTCCCCTTTTTAGCCCAAACATTAAAAAAGCTCACAGATGCTATCAAACTTGCAATGATTGCAAGAAAAATCTCAGATGTGGAATGGGCATTGGCATAAACTTAGCTAGTTGGCATCAGCATTAGTAACAGGTGGCAGAGCAGGCAGTGAAACTGCAAAGGCAGAACAGTTTGCATTTCCTGTGTCATCTCAACCTTTTTTTAGTAAGTAAGTTTAATTTTGGTAATTGGGAACAAATTTGTTTTTTTAACAGAACTCCCAAAACCTTAAAATATTTATTCATTATTGTTAATATTTAAGTGCATATAGGTTTTTAACTTATCATTTGAGAAATAGTAATGGTGCCTTTACATATCCTGTAATAGTATACAATTTTTTCACATGGCTCATTGTATTTTTCCCCACTACCGGGCATGAATCTGAGAGCTCAAAGAATAAAATCCAATTATATTAACAACTTCTATCAACTAACTTCAAAGAATAAAATCTAATTATATTAACAACTTCTATCAACTAACTTCCTCATTGTTGCACACTTGATTTTAAAAAGTGTTGCCCCATTTTTACAATGTCCCTACTACTGAAACTTTATTAATCCAAATAATTACCATTGCCAATTTCTAAAAAATATCTACTATATGATATAAATTTTTGCAATTTTCTTTGGGCAACAATATTTCTATTTGGATTATGACTTACAATGTGTTTTAGATTTATTGTTTATAGTTTATATTTTTATTGAAATTAGAAACACAAGTAGAAAAGTCTTTAGTATTATGTAAGTATGATTAAAAGTAATGCCAATTATTCATAAAGATGTAAGTGTTCCTTTTAATTTTAAGTCTAATAGTAAAGAAAAATAATTAATTGTTCTGGTCATGAAAAAGTGTAGGTTTTAGATTGAGATAAACTCTGCCTTTTATAATTCACTTATCTCTAAGTTTTACTTGAGTAAAAGACAGAATAGTTTTTATTTATAAGGCTGTGATGGTAATTAAATGATTCTTTCTGAGGGCTCTGAGGGAAGGACCTGTTCCAGAACTCTCTCTTTGTCTTGCGGGTGACCATCTTCCTCCTGTGTCTCTTCATGTGGTCTTCCCTCTCTGCATATTACTATGTCCAAATTCCCCCTTTATATGATGACCCAGTCATTTCAGATTAGGATACCCACTACTGATCTCATTTTAATATGATCCTCTCTGGGAAAGACCCTATGGCCAAATAAGGTCACATTCTGAATTATTGGGCATTAGGACTTCAATATATGAATTTCAGGGATGGACACAGTTCAACCCATAACAGACACCAACTAAAAGGAACTTAACCTTGTTTAAGAGACCAAGAATCCAGACACTGTTATTGAACTGAACTTGGGTTCCCTCACACACCACACAGCAAAGCCAGTTTACTAACACTTGGTTGTAGTGAAGGCAAGTACATGTTTATATGCATGGCACCAAGCAAGGAGAATCCCATGGACAGAGGAGCCTGGTGGGCTACAGTCCATAGGGTTGCAACGAATTGGATACAACTGAAGTGACTTAACACACAGGTAAGGAATACAAGCTTCTTATGTTCAGAAGACTAGAACTCCCCTCTGGTTTTCAGGGAAGGGTTTTAAAGACAACATATAGGGTGAGGCCTGAAGGGTTCATGACTTTCATCTGATTGGTTGGTGGTGAAACACTGAGGTGATGTTTTAAGAATTCCAATCATCAAGCTTCTGATTTCAATGGGTCTAGGATCTACAGGTGCTTATGGTCAGATGTAGTCACCAGCCTCCATCTGAGCTTGGTAACAACTCCAAAGTATCTGTAAGATTATGTATATCTCTTGAGGGGGAACTTTGCTGTTGTTTAGCCACTAAGTCATGTCTGACTCTTTGCGACCCCATGGACTGTAGCCCACTGGGCTCCACTGTCCATGGCATTTCTCAGGCAAGAATACAGGAGTGGGTTGCCATTTCCTTCTCCACGGGATCTTCCCCACCTTCAACTTCTGAATTGCAGGTGGATTCTTTATGTCTGAGCCACTGTGGAAGCCCCTGAGGGGGAACTAGGACTCTGTTTTTTATTGAGTGAAGAGGAACTAAAAAGCCTCTTGATGAAAGTGAAAGTGGAGAGAGAAAAAGTTGGCTTAAAGCTCAACATTCAGAAAACGAAGGTCATGGCATCTGGTCCCATCACTTCATGGGAAATAGATGGGGAAACAGTGGAAACAGTGACAGACTTTATTTTTCTGGGCTCCAAAATCACTACAGATGGTGACTGCAGCCATGAAATTAAAAGACACTTACTCCTTGGAAGAAAAGTTATGACCAACCTAGATAGCATATTCAAAAGCAGAGACATTACTTTGCCAACAAAGGTTTGTCTAGTCAAGGCTATGGTTTTTCCTGTGATCATGTATGGATGTGAGAGTTGGACTGTGAAGAAGGCTGAGCACCGAAGAATTGCTGCTTTTGAACTGTGGTGTTGGAGAAGACTCTTGAGAGTCTCTTGGACTGCAAGGAGATCCAACCAGTCCATTCTGAAGGAGATCAGCCCTGGGATTTCTTTGGAAGGAATGATGCTAAAGCAGAAACTCCAGTACTTTGGCCACCTCATGCGAAGAGTTGACTCATTGGAAAAGACTCTGATGCTGGGAGGGATTTGGGGCAAGAGGAGAAGGGGACGACAGGGGATGAGATGGCTGGATGGCATCACTGACTCGATGGATGTGAGTCTCAGTGAACTCCAGGAGTTGGTGATGGACAGGGAGGCCTGGCGTGCTGCGATTCATGGGGTCGCAAAGAGTCGGACACGACTGAGCAACTGATCTGATCTGATCTGATTGTTCTAGCTATCTGGCTTAACTGCTTGTCCTTTGCTTCTGCATTCCCTCACTTCCCTAATTAGTAACCATTTGAGCCTTCTCCTTGGAACTCAGGAAAAGCCAAGGAAACTAAAGCCGTTTTTTTAAAAAAAAAAAAGAAATGAGGGACCCAGAAGAGGGTTTTTGTACCTGGGAGGAGCCCCACAGGGTCCAGCTTAGTTTTAATACCAAGTACAGTTTCTATCTGGCTTCTTCCTTCAGCAGGATTATTTGAGTGCTCAGTTAAAGTTGTATTTCCATCAATTAAGACAAACGGCTGCCCTACTAGAGCTAAACCTCTCTATTGGAGTCACACTGAGGTTTGTCATAATTCATATCTCCTGTTTTCCTTTACCAAGTTTTTAATATTTTAATTTTACTATCGTCCTATTCTTCTTTCTCTATCTCCTTATAAATCACTTGTACCTAAT
This sequence comes from Bubalus kerabau, assembly GCF_029407905.1. Lineage (NCBI taxonomy): Eukaryota > Metazoa > Chordata > Mammalia > Artiodactyla > Bovidae > Bubalus > Bubalus kerabau. Next base: position 68,032,459 of record NC_073635.1, read on the forward strand.
AAGCTTGAATTTCCCCACTTTGGATAATAAAATTAATTTAAAATCAAATGAAATACTAGTATTTAAGCCTTTCATGAACATTTTGGCTCATATCCATGTCATTGGTCTTAGTGACATCCAGTGGCCATGACAAGTCAGTGGCAGGATTTCAGGTCATTCCAGAAATATCTTTATGTATTTCTTATTTAAACATAGGAAAAAGACCACTGATCATTTTAACATAAGTGTAATAAAACTCTACCATGTCACTTGTCATTCATAAACTGAACTACCTTATATATCAGAAAAATAAAAATTATAACATTTAGTTTTATTTCATTCTACCTTCATTAATAAATTAATATCCCTTACCACTTAAATAGATGACCAGTCCAAGTTTGATGCATGAAACAGGGCACTCATAGCCGATGTACTGGGACAACTCAGAGGGATGGGATGGGGAGGGAGGTGGGAGGGGGGTTCAGGATGGGGTGGGAACACATGTACACCATGTCTGATTCATGTTAATGTGTGACAAAAACTACCAGAAAATTGTAAAGTAATTAGCCTCCAATTAAAATAAATTAATTAATTTTAAAAATATTTAATCTACAAGTTATTTTTTAAAGTTTGAAACAGTATGGCTTGTATTATTGGTAATATTTTTTCACTTATCTTTGGTTAGAGTACTGTAGAGGATGAGGTGGTTAGGTAGATTACCGATTCAATGGATGTGAATTTGAGCAAACTCAAGGAGATAGTGGAGGACAGAGGAGCCTGGTGTGCGGTAGCCCATAGGGTCACAAAGAGTGAGACATGATTCACAAACATAACAACTGTTATTTAAATTAAAATGCACCATTAATGAATGGTATGTGCTATTCTAAACAATCAACATTTTTTCTTTCTAGGTTCTTTTGAGCTAATGATTTAAAATATTACATAATTCATTCTAATGAAGGAAATTTGTGCTGAGACACCGCTGTTAAGGTCTGACTAGGCCCCAGGTGCTAAACTCAGAGACCAAAGAATCAGACTACAGCTCTAGTTTTTTAAAAGTCTACAAAATCTGTGGTACAAAGTTTTGCACCTTGAGGCAGTTATTTAGTTCTTTAGGCTGAGTTTCTGATAACAATGATGCTGATAGTTATGAGTGTTAAGCTAAGAACCAACTGCAAATAATGATTACCTAGTACTTTGTGGTTTAAAAAGTCAATCATGCAAATCGGCCATGCAGAAAGCCTAAGGGGAGTCAGAAAGTAAGCCCTTCTATCTTTCTAAATAATAGGAAAGTAATCCATCTCAGGCCCCCTTTCTTATGCAGCACAAGGCTAGGAGCCAGGGCCAGATGGAATAAGCCATAGAGGGCTCATTCAATGCATATTTGCAGTAAATAGAACTCAAGAATCTGATACTTATATTTCACTGGGAAACTGATATACATATATGAAATCTTTACAAAGGGCTCGGTTGAGTACATAATTTAATGATAGACTCTAACAGAGTTATAGAAGTTGAGTAGTGGAACAATGGCAGTGGGTTGCAGTAATAAGTAAAAGCTTCAGGCGAAAGGAGTATTCATCCTAACAGAAGCACAGGCATTTGATTATCAAAGAAAAGTATGAAGAAAGGTGAAAAAAAAGCAACAATTTAGTTTAAGGCAGGGATGGGAGTCAGACATGGAAGTGGGACACAAGTAGATAGGAATGGTGAGAGAGTAATCCTGACCACAGGTGCAGCTTTTTTGAGGGGGAAGTGGGGGGTGCAGGACATTTGAGGGGCCAGTTGATACATACTTTAACCAAAGGCTGATGAACCTGATCACCAAGAGGAATAAGGAATCATGACAGACTTTCAGAACTCGATGACATGATACAAGCAGCATGGCAAGAAAAGTAAACTGCTGTTTGAAACAAAGATGCATTGTTTTTCTTGTAAGGTGACCGTTCAGTTCAGTTCAGTTCAGTTATTGAGTTGAGTCTGCCTCTTTTCGATCCCATGAATTGCAGCATGCCAGGCCTCCCTATCCATCACCAACTCCTGGAGTTCACTCAGACTCAAGTTGATCGAGTCAGTGATGCCATCCAGCCATCTCATCCTCTGTCATCCCCTTCTCCTCCTGCCCCCAATCCCTTCCAGCATCAGGGTCTTTTCCAAGAATCAACTCTTCGCATGAGGTGGCCAAAGTACTGGAGTTTCAGCTTCAGCATCATTCCTTCCAAAGAACACCCAGGACTGATCTCCTTTAGAATGGACTGCTTGGATCTCCTTGCAGTCCAAGGGACTCTCAAGAGTCTTCTTCAACACCACAGTTCAAAAGCATCAATTCTTCAGTGCTCAGCTTTCTTCACAGTCCAACTCTTACATCCATACATGACCACTGGAAAAACCATAGCCTTGACTAGATGGATCTTTGTTGGCAAAATAATATCTCTGGTTTTTAACATGCTATCTAGGTTGGTCATAACTTCCTTCCAAGGAGTAAGCATTAGAGAAAACCAAACATAGGTTCATAAAAGCAGATAGTAACTTAAAAAAGAAAAGAAGGATTCAGAGATTCCAAAGCACCAAATGAGCCCAGTGATCAGCAGCTTGTGGAAGGCACAGATCAACAAACAAGCCAAAAAAAAAATTTTTTTTCAAGATATTGACTATGAATAATGCTGCTCCAAATAAATAAACAAGTAAGTAAATACAAAGGGAGAGAAGGTAAGAAGGGGAATTTTTTGATAGGAAATTTTTACATTTTCAAAGGAAGAATTCAGTAAGTATCTAGACATGTTAGGGATTTGGACCAAAGTTAAGATTTTGAGTCAAATGTCTAGTGTGTGTGTGCTCAGTCATGTCCAACTCCTTGAGTTCCCATGGACTGTAGCCCACCAGGCTCCTCTGTCAGTGGGATTTTCCAGACAAGAATACTGCAGTGGGTTGCCATTCCTTCTCCCGGGGATCTTTCTGACTCAGGTATCGAACCTGCATCTCTTGTGTCTCCTGCACTGGCAGATAGATTCCTTACCAGTGGCACCACCAGGAACACTCATTCATCAAGACTAGATGGCTATATCCTTCAAAGAGTAATGGAATGTGAAAGCCAAAGATGAAGCTTGGGCTGGGAAGGGAGTGGACAGAACAGTTAAGTTTAGGAGAAAAAAATACGAAACTGAAGTGCCCAGAGAACTAGAAACAATAGGATATAGTATCTCAGATGTCAAAAAAAAAAAAAAAGTATTTTTTAAGAGAGTGGAAAAGTAAGTAGATACAATTACAGCAGAGAAATCAAGGAGAATCAATGCTGAGGACAGGCATTCAGTGCAGTTACAACAGGAAGAGAGGAGAGATGGAATTTGCCACAACTAGCTTCAGAGAAAGCAATTTCATGGAGTGATTGGATGCCCATTCAAACGGCCAGAAATTTTGAAGGAAAGATGTTAGGAAATTTATGAACTGCACTGAATAAAACCATTTATTCAAAGAACATGATTGATAACATAGATAGAGAGCTATTAGGAAGAGGAAACAGGAAATGTTTGAGAAAGATGAAAAAAACAGAGAAAAACAGAAAATGTTAGTGCATTTTTCACTAAACATTTCACTTTTATAGAGATGATTGAGACAACATTCAAAGCAGAAGGAAAGGAGTCCAAGCTTGGGAAAGGGCGAGATTAGAAGAGGGCAGGAAAAATGAAAGGGAAAGGGAGGAAAGAGAAGAGTCAAACAAGCTCCTTCAGAAGCATAAAGAGATGAGAGCCAAGAAACAGCAGACATCTGGCTGGAAACATCAGACAATTTTTGAGAGAAGGATATATCTTCTTCAGAGACTTGAGAGGTGGATAAACATGAATAGGTAGGTAGATCAAATTAAAGGTGAGAGATATGATGAAACTGAGGTCTTAAAGAAAGGAAAAAAAAAAAAAAAACAAGTCCTGGAAATTTATGAAGAATAATCCAGGGAATGAATAAGGGATAAATAAAAGGAAAGCTGAGCAGGAGGGGCTGGCCAAGTTGAAATTGTACAGCAGGCTCTAGCAGGGCGCCAGCTGTATGAAGCCACAGGACTTTCTCTGGGAGCCGTCTGCAGTCTGCAAGCAGAAGGCTCACCATGGAGCCATCCAAGGCTGGAGATGGGGAGGGCACACCAGGGAGTCCGAAATGCTGGCAGGAGCACTGAAGCAGCTGACCGCTTAGTACATGGTGGGAAAAAGTCAACTTTGGTTTGCTGAGAGAAGTTTGACCTCAGCCAAAAACGACTGGGATGAGTAATGTCTTAATTCCCATAGCAGAAAGCAAGTTTCAACCATTGCAGAAAAAGGAGACACAGAAAATGTTCAGAAGAGCTGAATTAGACACTTTTGAGTGACTGGGAGCTATGTTTTATGATAGGAAGTTACCCTCATGGTTGACATTTCAGGGAGGTGATATTGACCATGAGATCAAGGGTTCTGATAGTTAAGAACTTGGATGTCATTTTGGATGAGAAAATGAAACGGTGAAGAGAAAGGCCATAAGATGGATTCCAGTGGTTTAGGTAAATGAAATTTGATTTTTTCTCCCTTCTTTATAGTGAGTGAGTGAGTAAGTGAAGTTGCTCAGTCGTGTCCGACTCTTTGCAACCCCGTGGACTGTAGCGCACCAGGCTCCTCCATTTATGGAATTCTCCAGGCAAGAACACTCGAGTGGGTTGCCATTTCCTTTTCCAGGAGATCTTCCCGACCCAGGGATGGGTTCTCAAACCATGGGCTTCATATTGGCACCATCAGCAGACAAACTGAAAAAACTAATTTCTTGGCCGCCACCCATCTATTGAATCAGAAACTCAAGATGAGATTCAGCAATCCAGGTTTCATTAGTAACAGGCCCTCCAGGTATTGATGCATGTTCAAGTTTGAGAACAGCTATCTTAAAGAACAGATCTAGGAAGATAAGATTGGATGACAAGGACCTTATCTATTAAAAAATGGAGTGAGTGAGGCTTGATCAATATTCTGAAACAGTCATATAAACACAGATAATATAATCAAGCAATAAGCACTTCCTTAAACTTGCATTTTACAGGTTTCTTCAAATATATCTATATTTCTATACAACAAAGGAAAGACCTATGGATCAGAAGAAAATATTTGCAAACCAGATTTCTGTTAAGAAAGAAAGAAAGTGAAGTTGCTCAGCCGTGTCCGACTCTTTGTGACTCCATGGACTGTAGCCCACCAGGCTCCTCCATCCATGGAATTTTCCAAGCAAGAGTACTGGAGTGGATTGCCATTTCCTTCTCCAGGGGATCTTCCTGACCCAGGGATCAAACCCAGGTCTCCTGCATTGCAGGCAGACACTTTATCATCTGAGCCACCAGGGAAGCACAAGAGGTTAATATCTAAAATAAACAACAAACTCCTAGAATTTAATAGCAAAAAGCACAGATAGCTGATACAAAAGTATGGGTAAAGGAACTGAATAGACATTTGTTCAAAGAAGATATAAAAGTGGTCAATAGATATATGAAAAGATGCTTAACATTAGGGAAATGCAAATCAAAACCACAACAGTATCCCATATTGAAATTCTGTACCTGTTCTTCAATGATAATTTTATGAAAAAAAAGAAATGGAATGTTTACCAATAGTTCATAGAAATAATTGAAAATTACAAGGAATGCATGTGAAGGTTAGCAATGCTACATTTTAACAAGATAGAAAATAACTAGTTCGAAAGGGAAGAGTAAATTATAGGAAAGTGTAATTCAAAACATTATAAATATTGGTTGCTTTGTGATTTTCTAACAGCAAAATGTTAGCAAATACATTCTGAAGAACCATGACAAATTAGATACGTTACAATTTGCTGATAATCACTTTATGAAAAATATGATTATTGTTAGATGATTGACATAAAAATTATTTATAGTGTTGTTTGAGTTTATTTAATTATTTGAATTCCAGACTATGTTCTTTACAGAAATCTTAGTAAAATTATAATTTCATTAGTAATTAGAAACAATGATGCTTATTAATTTCTCTACTGTACACTTAGCTGTATTCTAGTCAGTCTTAAAGGAAATCAACCCTGAATATTTATTGGAAGGCCTGTTGCTGAAGCTGAAGCTCCAATACTTTGGCCACCTTATGTGAAGAGCTGACTCACTGGAAAAGACCCTGATGCTGGGAAAAAGTTGAAGGCAAAAGGAGAAGCGGGTGACAGAGGATGAAACGGTTAGATAGCATTCAATGGACATGGATTTGAGCAAACTCCAGGAGATAGTGGAGGACAGTGGAGTTTGGCATGCTGCAGTCCATGGGGTCACAAAGAGCTGGACGTGGTTTAGAGACCAAACAATCAATAACAACGATGGCTGAGGTGGGATCCATGTAACTGACAATGGCTGATGCCTTAGGCTCAGCCTGCACCCAACTAGGAAAAAGTTTGTAGATGCCCTCACGTTCACCCAAGCCTGTGTATTCAATTTAAATGATCCTTGACTTATACAATATAAATGCACTGCCAATGTGGTCCCTTAATATATCTGTTGACATTTATCTCAAAAAATTTTTCAAAATTTGCTTGATTACAAAGGCAATATGTCTTTGTTGTCTAAATGCAATCTGTGTGCATTGTAGAAAGTAAGGAAATTCAGATAAACAACAGCAAGAAGATAAAAATGCCATATTTCTACCACCCACATATTACCACACACACTCTTTGGACTAGACCTTAGGGTCAAACTTCCAAGACATTTTGGTATCTCACACACACACACCCCACATGTTTTTCTTAGTTGCTTAATCGCTACATTTCCTTATTAACTTTTCATCTTACCTAATCTACAGTCCATATTCTAATTTCCCCAACTGACCCAGAAATACCCACTACATTTGGTTTATTTAAACCAGAACAGATATTGGTGTCTGTTTTTTAACAGCCCTTGAATCTCTTTTTTTTTAATTAACACACTTTCCCCTTCTGTTATTTCCCTTCCCAGTATTGACTTGTTGAGGAGACCTTGCCAGTTCTCCTGAAGAATATTTCACCTTCTAGATGTGCTGTAGAGTAATTTAGCTTGTTCTTTTCTCTTGAATTTGGCTCCAAATGGTTGGTGGATTCAGAATACACCATAGAAGATGCAGTTCACATCATCACATCAGGAGACGTCTGGATGACTCATCATTCAGGACACTGAGATTTGCCACATGATTAACCACATGAATTTAGATCACAATAGTCTGATTCCTTCAAGTACAGCTACTTCTCTCCCTTAGGACGTGAAAGTTATCTCTGTGGTTTTATTTTTGTTTGCGAATCACTCAGTCATGCCTGACTCTTTGCAATCCATGAATTGTAGCCCACCATGGCTCCTCTGCCCATGGAGTTCTCTAAGCAAGAATACCGGAGTGGGTTGCCTTTCCCTTCTCCAGGAGATCTTCCCGACCCAGGGATCAAACCCAGGTCTCCTGCATTGAAGGCAGATTCTTTACTGTCTGAGCCACCAGGGAAGCCCTGGTTTTACTTTGGCATTCTTCAAACATCCAGTCTTGGGGCTTCCCTGGTTGCGCTAGAGGTAAAGGAACTGCTTGACAATGTAGGAGACTCAAGTTTGATCCCTGGGTTGGGAAGACCCTGTGGAGGAGGAAATGGCATCTCATTCCAATATTCTTGCCTGGAAATTTTCATGGACAGAGGAGCCTGGTGGGCTACATCCATGGGGTCACAAAGAGTCAGACGCAACTGAGTAAACACACATATCAAACCTAATAGTCTACACTAATTGATAATCCTTGGCAGAACTAGAGTTTAATTAGGAGTTGCAAATTGCTGCTGTTTAAATCGTTAGAATTCAGAAAGTAAAATTAGGTAGAATTATTATTGTTTAACTTACTGAGTGTTTGCAAAGTGTCAGGTTCTGTGCAATGATCTTTGTAAGTACGGAGTCATTTAAACCTCAATCCAATCTTTGGAGATACGTAATATTTAGCCCATGGAGCCAATGAGGAAACTGAGACTGTTAGAATGAGACTCTTAAAGAGAAGTTAAATTGTAAGTTCTTGCTAGCAGCTCATTAAAGCCTCAAGGCAGAATCTAAGCCCAATATCTGTCTGACTCCAAAAAATATATGATATTTACCATTAAGTAATATTGCTGCCTCCAACCACAAATGGGCTTTTTTGTTAAAAATTAATTCACTCATTAATAATAATGTTAAAAATGACATCATGAAATATAATCTTATATTTCTAGGAAACAGTCTTACTCTATCAAGTGGACGTAGTTTATGCTATCTCATCTGAGTTCTCTCTGCCCCTCATTCTCACTCTTTAGCACTCAATTTCTGAAATCTTTTTAGTTAAATTTAAAATAGCATTGGAATTTTTTGAAATTTAAAATTGGGGGTTGGGGAGAAGAGAGGAGAGAGACAATGGTAGAGACCTTGTGAGAAACCTCTCTCTGTCTGCTTGTTTTCCCTATAATAACTGATATGCACCTACAGCAGAAGGGAAGTGAAGTCACTCAGTCATGTCCAACTCTTGGCAACCCAATGGACTATAGCCCTTCAGGCTCCTCCGTCCAAGGGATTTTCCAGGCAAGAATACTGGAGTGGGTTGCCATTTCCTTCTCCATGGGATCTTCCCAATCCAGGGATGGAACCCCAGTCTCCAGGAGTGCAGGCACACTCCTTACCATCTGAGCCACCCCAGTCCTGCGTATAAGCAGAGAGAACAACCAATAAAAGACCCTGGTGCATTCAAGGAACTGTTGAAAATTCAGGGTTGCTGAGGAAAGTCAACAGAAGAGGAGAAAATGCAGTCAGAAGGGTAGCACAGGGCTAGATCCTGTCAGACCTCCTGAGTGAGATAAAAAACAGTGTAAGAATTTTAAGAAAATCTACATTTCAGCAGAATCATTCTGTCTGAAGTGTTAAGAGGGGAGAGGATGGGGAAGGGCAGAAGCAGAGAGACCCTCTGAAGCATATTACCATGATGTTGTTTAAAAAATGTTGAAAGCTTTGATCAGGTGTGGTCATGGGGATAATGGAGATGATGGTTGTACATGCATTTCTGGAATCCAGCACTTGGGAGTCATCAACATGTAGATAATATGTAAAGCCCATGTGTCTTGAGTACATCACTTTAGGTAGGAAGTGTGTCTAGAAAAGAGAAGATGTCCAACCATGCCACCCTGGGATTCTCCAATGTGTAGAGGAGATGAACAGGAACCAGCAAAAGACAATGAAAACAAGTGGCCACAATGGTAAGAGGAAAACCAGACAAGTGTGGTGTTGGAAACCAAGTGAAGAAAGTATTTCAAGATATTTTCCCATTAACAAAAACTAACATGATGGGAAATAAGGAAATTATTCTCAATACTCCTTAGAACCACAATATTAAAGCATCAATGATTGAAAATAAGTAACTTGCAGTATGAATGGAAATTTGCACTTAATGTATCAAAACAGTTTATATAGTAATAATAATAAATGGTACCATCCTTTGGAAACCATGCATAAATTTTAAGAAACTATTACAAAGAGATGATTATGAACTAATTTCTGTCTCTATCCATACAAAGCTACAAATTGATTTGTTTTCTGTCTCAGAAATAAAATTTACTTTTCTTAGCACAGAAATCAAGATGACATTCTTTTATCAGCATGCAAGAACACATTTTAAAGTGATGTGTGCTAGAAAGATGAATTTATTTGAAATAAGTTTTTATGTATAAGATTATGTATATACCAAATATGTATGACTTTGTTTTTTATTTGAAAATATTTTCCTCTCACATATCCTCATGGTCTCTCCTGCCCCATGGATTGTCTCCTATTTGCTTCACAGCAGTCGCTCTCACTATATTTCCATCCAAATCACAGTCACAGGAACAACCATAGTCTAGGAGAACCTGGCTCTTCAAAAACTTCTTGCACTCAAGAGAAACCAAGGAGAATAATATCTGGTTTCCCACATAGCTGCCAAAGGGGCCAAATAATGCAAACTACAAGTGCAAGGGAATTGATATCTCATGCAGTGAACTTCGCCCAGTGGGGCAAGAGACAAAAACACATCAGTTCTATAAATTCCCTCTCCTTTGCCAAGGTTCTACCTCAAGGCAGTTTCTCTGTGGATCTCGCCTGGGGATAACCTGTAAGGGGTCCCCAACCTCTCGGATCTAATACCCAATGGTCTGAATTGGAGCTGATGTAATAATAATAGAACCAAAGTGCACGAGAAATATAACGAGCTTGAATCATCCTGAAATCCTCCTCCCAACCCATCCGTGGAGAAATTGTCTCCCACAGAATCAGTCCCTGGTGCCAAAAAGTTGGCGACTGCTGCATAAGATGTAAGAGACCCCCCTCACCAAACAGACAGCTGTCTCTTTTGTAGTACATCATGACACAGGGCTAGCATCACACTGCTTCACCTTGCACTGCACCTATCTCACTTCCCTTGGCCCTCACTCTCGTTTGCTAGAACTGTACCTCACAAATCAAACATCAGCACTTAATCCCTGCATTTGACATAATTCTTAAAAGACCACAGGGTAAAACTAGGGGAAGCAAGGTCCAAAAAAAAGCAGAGGGACAGAAGAGATCCTACATAGCAAACATTTATGCAATCACAACCCAAAGTGGAAGTATTAGTTGCTCAGTCATGTCCCACACTTTGCGACCCCATGGACGATAGCCCCCCCGGGTTCCTCTTGCAATAGACTTCTCCAGGCAAGAATACTGGACAGGGTAGCCATTTCCTTCTCCATGAGTTCTTCCCAAGCCAGGGACTAAACCTGAGTCTCCTGCATTGCAGGTAGACTCACCACCCAAGTTAAATATTAAATCAAATTTTAGAGGCTTCTACCTGTGCCCTTCAAAAATACATAACGAGACTCATTATTCAGTTAACATACATTTAAGTCTGAGTCCCTTCTCCTTGGAGCAGCAATAAGTGAAGCCTCATCATTCTCGGGGCTTCAATTTCCTTGTACTTGGGGGGGAAATGGTGCAAAAAATCAATCTCTTTAATCACAGGACACACGAACTTTGGACACTGCAGACACCAGAACTCTCTCGTTTTGTCTAGTTTTCTTTACAAAAGCAATATCTCTGCACCTTAGCAAAATTGCTTCAATTGCTCAGGGTTTTGTGGAACACAAGCCAGAAAAGTGTTTCATGGGCCATGTCTACTTAAATCCATTTATGCCCACTTGTGATAAACGTGCTCAAAGGCAACACAGTAGAAAATATTTGTAAAACAATCTTTCAAGGATACATGTAAAACTAGAGAGGAGAAAATATGGGTGTTTATAAAAAAAAAATCAGCTCTGTGTATAATTAAAAAACAATTCTAATCACCTAGAACCAGACATCCTGTAATGCGAAGTGGGCATTAGGAAGCATTACTATGAACAAAGCTAGTGGAGGTGATGGAATTCCAGTTGAGCTATTTCAAATCCTGAAAGATGATGCTGTTAAAGTGCTCACTTAATATGCCAGCAAATTTGGAAAACTCAGCAGGGGCCACGGGACTGGGTAAAGGTCAGTTTTCATTCTAATCCCAAAGAAATGCAATGCCAAAGAATGTTCAAACTACCGCACAATTGCACTCATCTCATAGGCTAGCAAAATTCTCCAAGACAGGCGTCAGCTGTACATGAACTTACAGGTGTTCAAGCTAGATTTAGAAAAGGCAGAGGAACCAGAGATCAAATTGCCAACATCCATTGGATCATCTAAAAAGCAAGAGAGTTCCAGAAAAACCTTCTTTTGCTTTTTTGACTATGCCAAATTCTTGACTGTGTGAATCACAACAAACTGTGGAAAATTCTCAAAGAGATGGAAATACCAGACCACCTTACCTGCCTCCTGAGAAATCTGTATGCAGGTCAAGAACCACTGTTATAACTGGACATGGACAACAGACTGGTTCCAAATTGGGAAAGGAGTATGTCAAGTCTGTATATTGTCACCCTACTTATTTAACTTATGTGCAAAGTACATCATGAGAAATGCTGGGCTGGAAGAAGCACAAGCTGGAATCAAGATTTCTGGGAGAAATATCAATAACCTCAGATATGCAGATATGCAGAGGCATACCCTTAAGGCAGAAAGTGAAGGAGAACTAAAGAGCCTCTTGCTGAAGGTGAAAGAGGACAGTGAAAAAGTTGGCTTAAAGCTCAACATTCAGAAAACTAAGATCATGGCATCCAGTCCCATGACTTCACGGCAAATAGATGGGGAAACAGTGGAAACAGTGGCTGACTTTATTTTTTGGGGCTCCAAAATCACTGAAGATGGTGATTGCAGCCATGAAATTAAAAGATGCTTGCTCCTTGAAAGGAAAGTTATGACCAACAGCATATTAAAAAGCAGAGACACTACTTTGCCAACAAAGGTCTGTCTAGTCAAGGCTATGGTTTTTCCAGTAGTCATGTATGGTTGTGAGAGTTGGACTATAAAGAAAGCTGAGTGTGGAAGAATTGATGCTTTTTAACTGTGGTGTTGGAGAAGACTCTTGAGAGTCCCTCAGACTGTAAGGAGATCCAACCAGTCCATCCTAAAGGAGATCAGTCCTGGGTGTTCATTGGAAGGACTGATGTTGAAGCTGAAACTCCAATATTTTGGCCACCTGATGTGAAGAGCTGACTCATTGGAAAAGACCCTGATGCTGGGAAAGATTGAGGGCAGGAGGAGAAGGGGACAAATGAGGATGAGATGGTTGGATGGCATCACTGACTCAACGGACATGAGTTTGGGTAAACTCCAGGAGTTGGTGATGGACAGGGAGGCCTGGCATGCTGTGGTTCATGGGGTCGCAGAGTTGGACACAACTGAACGGCTGAACTGAACTGAAACCCCCGTGTAAACAGATGAAGAAATAGAACATTGCCTGTGACTTTCAAAAACAGCTAGCATGCACTCTCTCCCATAGACCTTTTATTGTAGTCCTTTTCTTCCTTTTCTATACACTTGTCAGGATACAACTCTAAACACATGGTTTATTTAACCCATTTTTTAACTTTATATAAATGAAATTGTATAGCACATCTTTTTTGACTCTGGATTCTTTCAACAATATGTTTATAATAAGCATTCATTTTATTCCATATTTTACCTGTAGTTAAGTTCATTCATTTTCTTGAATAGTATTCCATTGTAATTATAAACCACAGTTCATGGGCCCACCATATAGTAGATATTCAAATTATTCCTAACTTGGGCGATTATGACTGTTACTATGAGTATTTGTGTATGTTTCCTCTAGGAAAAATCTGTTAACACCTCTGCTGGAAATTTCCTCAGTATAGAATTTATGAGTAATAAGGAATGAACACATAAATTCTATACTTAGGATGAGGTGGTTGGATAGCATCACTGATTCAGTGAACGTGAACTTGGGCAAACTCTGAAAGATAGTGAAGGACAGGGAGGCCTGGCATGCTGCGGTCCACGTGTTGCGGAGATTCCGACATGACTTAGCAACTGAGCAACAACTACAACAAACTGGTTTCCAAAATAGTTGCACCAGTTTACACTTCATCAAAGCTGTATGAAAATTCCTATGGATTCACATTTTTGGCAAAAAAAAAAAAAAAAAAATTGGTATTTTCTGGCTTTTTAAAATCTTAGCCATTCTGGTAGGATCTAATGAGATCTCACTGTGGTTTTATTTTATGCTTCACTATTACTATTAATCGGAGAAGGCAATGGCACCCCACTCCAGTACTCTTGCATGGAAAATCCCATGGGCGGAGGAGCCTGGTGGGCTGCAGTCCATGGGGTTGCTAAGAGTCGGACATGACTGAGCGACTTCACTTTCACTTTTCACTTTTCTGCATTGGAGAAGGAAATGACAACCCACTCCAGTGTTCTTGCCTGGAGAGTCCCAGGGACTGGGGAGCCTGGTGGGCTGCCGTCTATGGGGTCGCACAGAGTCGGACACGACTGAAGTGACTCAGCAGCAGCAGCGGCATTACTATTAATAAAATAGCACCACATATGCTGTTGAATAGTTATTGCACAATGTGGCCATTTTACAAATTGTCTGTTCAAGTTTGTTGCCCAATTTTCTACCAGATACATTTTCCTTATTGATTTTTATGAAATACTTATGAAATCTGGGCCATATGTACTTATATAGGTCACAAATATCTTCTGTTATTTGGCTTAATACTCACTTTCTTAAAAGATTATCTTAAGGGATGCAAGGTTTTACCTTTAATACAGTCAAAATTATCCATTTTTTATAGCTTTTTCTTTTCTATTGAATAGTATTTTCCTAATCCTCCAGTATAATATTGAAGATAAGTGATTAATAGCAAAGATCCCTGCTTTGTTTCACTCCCAAAGTGAAAGCTATCAACATTTTATCACTAAGAATGGTGCTGAGTTCAGGAATTGGAGTTTATCATATTCACAGTGTTCCCTTCTATTCTTAATGTTATAAAAGTGTTTTCATAACTAAATATCTAATATCAAAGCTTTTCTGTAGCTATTTTGGCAGCTATGTTATTTTTCTCCATTATTTTGTTCATGGGGACTAGAGGGAATAGTGTAGGGAATGTTGACTATTGAACAAACTTCACATTCCTGAAAAAGCATACAATTAACCTACCACATGGTATGGAGTTAAATATGTTTCTGGATTCAGTTTGTTGGTATTTTAGTTAGAATTGCTGCATCAGTGTTCATGAGTCAAATGACTGGAATAGACATTATTTAGTAATGTTCCTGTAAGTTTGCTCTCCAAGTTATGTTGAGTTCATCAAAAGAGATAGGGGATGTTTTATACTTTTCAAGTCTCTAGAAGAATTTGGTGTTGTTTTTTCTTTTTTTCCCTTAAATGTTGAGAGCTGCCTGTCTCTGAAAGTCTGCCCTTAAAGTTCTGATCCTCAGCTCAGGGAGATGGGCATGATCTGCCTTTGGAGCCCCTTCTCTGCATGAAGCTAAATCTATTCTCTGTTACTTCATCATAACTAGAAGCAAAAGTCAAATTATTCAATAGTTACTTTGTGCATTAAGTCTTTGTCAAGAAAATTATCAATAAGTTTTTGGAAAAGAGCTTCCTATCCTTATGCTTCTGTAAAGATAAAAAAGATCCATTTCATCAAGGGTCTCAGATTTTCTAGTGCAGGAATAAGCAATTTAATCTAAATTTTGTGGTATTTTGTCTTTCCACTTGTCTTTCTTAAGACAATTGAATGTGTTTTTAATGAACTTTCTAACCCAGAGAGAACATGGAAATTATTTAGAGATTATAATTTAAAACATTTTAACTATCTTTTTTTTCTAGATTTTGGATTTTTCCTTAAATCAATTTTGGTAATTTATATTTCCCAGAATTAAATTAGAGTCTTCCACTCATCTAGAATTCATGCTTTTAAACTTTGTTTTACAAACTGTAAGATAACACATGCTTTTGAAAACAATATTAGGATTCAAAATTTTTTTTCTAATTTGTTTTATCTGTTCTCCTCCCAAATATGCTTCCTGCAATCTCTCTCTAAGTTGATTAGATTCATCAGAAAATATTATTTTATTTGACATTTCATTCTTTTAAGAAAAATTAACTCTTGGAATTACTCATCATTTAATATATATTTCTATTTTTTAATTTAATATTTTCTTTATATTTCCCTTACATAGCTTTTCAAAAATTTCTCAGTTCTTCATTTTAATGCTTAGTTTATTTATTTTCAATCTTTCACTAACATATGGAAAATATTTTCATTATGAATTTACCTCTGAGTGTTACATTAGCGCTGCCACATATATTTTGAATAACAGTATCTTGTTATTGACTATATGCCATTATCTGCAATTTAGGTTAAACTCTTGAGCAGTGAAAATAAGGACTTATTTATAAAGTACACAGTTACTACATTTTTTTGTTTATCATTTTATTTTTTAATTTATTGAACTGAAATTAGTGTCCATACTATAACTGGAAATATTAATAGCTCTCAGTCTTCTAATACTAATTAATTTAAAGAGTTTTATGATTATTTAAAATCATAAGCTCAGTTCATTGAACATAAAATATATTTCAAAAATCATATGCCTCTATATTAATTCTTTATTTATAGAAAGTCAACCCTTAAGGTCTTTATTTTTGCTAGTATGATATGCCCTTGACCAAGAATGCTATATGAATTATCTCACTATTTACATGCCCTTCTGTGTTCTACTTGTATTACTAACTGATCATTCAGTATGAGAAATAATTCCTTAATAAGCTAAAGTTGTGTGTCATTGCTGTTTGTCCAAGAAATAGATAAAAACTTAAAAATGTTTTCACATTCAAATCCAACTCAAGTACTCTATGTGTGTGTGTGCTAGTCAATTAACCTCCAATTAAAATAAATAAATTAATTAAAAAAAAGAATACTGGAGGGGGTTGCCATTCACTTCTCCAGGGGATCTTTGAAACCCAAGTATTGAACCCAGGTATCCTGCATTGCAGGCAGATTCTTTATCCTCTGAGCCACCAGGGAAGCCCCAAGTACTATATAGATCCTTGAAAATTTTTCTTTGAACCAAGTAATTGTTTTAATCACTATTATCCCGCCTGTTTATACATAACTTCTATCAGTACATTTAACACATGACATTAATTTATTTTTATCTTTTTCCTAATAGAGGATAAATTCCTTGAAGAGAAGACTGCCTTATTTGCCTTATTTTTATTTTATTATGCAAAAATAACCTTAGGATGGAAAATAATTACTTTCAAAGAGCATACACTAGACTGAAGGAAAACATACCATATATGTGGCATCGACAGGCCCTTTGGCCCTCCAGTAAAACCAATGTAGATTAAGGTCCACAATAAATACGTCCTTTGTCTCATAGGTGATCATTTATAGAGATCTCCACTGTAGTCCTTTGCTGCTGAGACTGCTAATTATTTTATAATGTCCCTTTTCCCCTTGCATAGTGATCAGATTTTCAACTGGATTGCATTTCTATCTATTTCATGGCCATGTGCCTAAATCCTGACCAACAGATTGTGAGAAAAAGTGATGTGTGAAACTTCAAGCTTAACCAATGAAAACAAATTGTTATGTTCTCTACATCCACAGCTAGATCACTGACATAATGGTTGGAGTTGGAACAGACATTTAAAACAAGAAGTGAAAATAATTTTTTGAGGATCCTGAAACAGTAAATGATAAAGGAGCCTGGATTCCTGGCATTCAGAGCCATTTATGTTTGCCCTGAATTCTGTTGTGAAAGAAATAATCTTATTTAAACCACAGTTACTTGGGTCCTTCTCACAGATATTGAATCTATAATCCATTCAATAAACTCCTTTAGAAAAATTTGCTCATCCTTGTCCTTCAAAAATTATTGTGTCCTGTTTTACCATTTTTTCCATTTGAAATAATACTATGTAAAAACAGAAAAGTAAGACATGATGCAGATGAATGTACAAAATATCATTATGAGGACATTTTATGAAATTCTATACAACTTTTCTAAAATATTTAATTATAAGATAAGATTTTAATAAATGGGAAGTATTTTTAGATTATGAATACATAATCATAAAAATAAAGTATTAAATATTAAGATAATGTGGAAGTTAGCTTTTAAGTTCAGTACAACATCCTGAAATTACATGGTCTTATTTGTTCTTATTAATTTTTCACTCTTAGGGAAGATGCTGTTAGATTTTGTCATTTTATTTTTCATAGAAAAAAATGTATGTGAATCTAGGGAAAGGAAACCTCAAACTAATATAACTAACATTTCTACAAATGTTTAAGACATGGAAAGATACAAAAAAGAGCTAAATGAGATATTTTTAATTAGTTAGAATTAAATTGTGATTTTTAAAAAATTATTTGCCAGGATTTCTACACTTTTCATTTTGTGGCATATACAGATATATATATATATACACACACACACACACACACACATATATATATATGCTAATAATAATCTGTATACGGATGCAGATGGAAGCAACTACTTTAGCTAGAGGGACAATAGAGCTCTTGCCATCCTGAGACTCCACTTATCAATTTGAGCTGGAAAGAATCTTCTCCAGGAACACTCGTGACCCATTTTTTATGTGCTGTGTATCAATAGTTACAAAATTCTGGTTAAAGGGACTAAAGATTAAGTAGTTAGAGAATCCCTCTAAAGGCAATGTAGCTTTAACATGAAAAAAAAAAAAGAACCATTGGAAGCCTAGTTTCCAAGCACTCTCCCAGAAAAAAGAAACTGAGAAAATTAATTTCATAAAATGTTACATTGTATCATCATCCATTAGCATTTATTGAACAACAAGTCCTTGGAGGAATAAGGACATGTGACTTTGTACTAGAAATGGTTTATCCCCTAAAGATGCTTTTAATTTGTGTAGCTCATATAATCCTGATATTTTGTGACATTTCAAGTATGCAGAAAGTACAACAATTACAATTCTAAGTTGACATTTTCACACTTTTTAATGAATTTCTCATAAATTTATTTGAGATGTACAGGCAATAAATTCAAATTTAGTATGAGTAAATGTCTGCCATTTAAAGAAGCTGGATTACCTAAATTCTTGACTTAAACACCGAGTCAATTTTACAAATTTGAGACATTATCTCCAATAATGAGCTTCTCACTCAATAAAACTGTATTTATAGCTTTAAAAATTTGCAGAGAATGTAAATGTGTACCCAGGCAGGGTGACAACATAGTAATGAAAGGTGCACATCAGATCAAACAAGCCTTTTATCAAACTATTACATAAACATAATTGTCAATTTATAACAAGTAAAAGTAATAATGTAATAATAGATGCCATTTAATGATGGCTAGTCCTTGACAAATGTAAGCTCATTTACTTTGGTTTTTAAAACAATTTTTCAAGGTTAGTTTCTTCTCCCTCTTTTACAGATACATACTTGTGGAGAGATTAAGAAACTTGTCCCAGCTATTTTACTGAGTTATTAAGTGGCAAGCTAATTTACAATGAGTCCCCTAACTTTATGTCCCAGACATATTGCAGCTCTATCACATCTTCTTGAAATAAAAAAGAATCTGAGCCTGCTTCCCACTAGCTAAAGGAAATTGCATCTAAGTTTTCCTTCGTTCCCCCCAGAGAGATAGCCAAGGGGAAGGCAGTGTTATCATGTCATTTCTGCACAAGTTACCATTAATTGTCCTAAAAGCTCCACCAGAAGAAAGAACAAAACCCTGCTATTCCTAAATTCACCATCATTTCTCTCTCTCATGTTCAGGAGTTTGTTTCCAACCTGAAAAAAAAGTCCTATTTTTCTGTCCTGCAAACTCAGTTCTTAATAAGAATAATTTATGGGGATAAAAAGCCAGGAATTCTATCCAACTATAACATTCAGCCGTGTGCACTCCTCTTTTGAGACAGTTGAAACACAACTCAAGTTGATGAGATGGTGAAGTGAAAAGAGAAAGAGAAAGAATATACTAGGTGTCCTTAAAAATTTTTAACAGTTTAATAATATGATGCAGCCATACCACATTCTTCCCAGAAGACAACTAGAGGTTATTTAAACATTGTTATCTAGCCTCTGAGCATGAACATCATGCAGATGGAACAAGATGAATTACCACCACCAGCATGACTCACTCCTAACTGACCACATCCCCATGCAGGAGAGCTAAATAATTTTATCCTTGTCTGATGAGAAATTTACCCTTCACCTAAATGTTAAAAGCCTTTTTAGGATAACAGAAACTTCCATTAAAGGGCAATACAGTTCATTTATAGAATAAGAAAGGGCTTCCCCAGTGGTTCACTGGTAAAGACTCTGCCTGCCAATGTGGGATACAAGGGTTTGATCCCTGGATCTCAAAGATCCCCTGGAGAAGGAAATGGCAACCTACTCTGGTATTCTTGCCTGGGAAATCCCACACACAGAGGAGCCTGGCAAGGTCCATGGGGTCACAAAACAGTCAGATACGACCTAGCAACTAAACAAAAGTCAGGGGAAAAGTCAGTCTATTCTGCATACGTGTAGTCAAAGCTATGGTTTTACCAGTAGTCATGTATGGATGTGAGAGTTGGACCACAAAGAAAGCTAAGCACCAAAGAATTGATGCTTTTGAACTGTAGTGTTGGAGAAGACTCTTGAGAGTCCCTTGGACTGCAAGGAGATCAAACCAGTGTATCCTAAAGGAAATCAGTCCTGAATAGTCATTGGAAGGACTGATGGTGGGAAACTCCAATACTTTGGCTACCTGATGTGAAGAACTGACTCATTGGAAAAGGCTCTGATGCTGGGAAAGATTGAAGGCGGGAGGAGAAGGGGACGACAGAGGATGAGATAGTTGAATGGCATCATGGACTCAATGGACATGAGTCTGAGCTCTGGGAATTGGTGATGGGCAGGGAGGCCTGGAGTCTCAAAGAGTCGGACATGACTGAGAGGGTGAACTAACTGAATTAATGGTTCTGCTTACAAAAATATTCCTGTTCTCAACATGGGGCTACACTATAGCTCCTTCCTTTCTTAAAAAAAACAAAAGTGAGACTGTCCTTGGAAATGGTGCTGTGCGTGCTCTGCTCTAACAAACAAGAAGCACCAGAGATAAGTACACAGACGTGTCTGTTCTCACGCCCTTGGGAATATTGAAAAGGATGAGCAGTCTCTAGATTGCATGACAGGGACGAACATCACTCTTTGTGGGTTTTGTTTGTTTATTTTGCTTGTTTGTTACTGCATGAACATCCTCTAAGGAAGCAGCCTTTAATTGCCTTTTTGGGGAGGGAGCACATGTATGAAACACACAGTGATAGGTTGACACAATGCTCAGTCCCTTTTACCCTGCTTTCCTGGGAACAAAGAAAAAAAAAAAATCAGGAAGCAGAACAATGAAATGCAAACCTAGAAATTGCTTGATACTCCTTAGCGAGTTAAGGTTGTAGACTAACTGCAGCCATTCCCCAGTGTCTTCGCTGAAGGTAAACATGCTAAGTAAACAAAATGCCAAACTGTATATCTGAAGCACATGTGATGCTGTGGTATATTCATAAGAGACATCACAGCAGATGTCTTAAAACACTGTTGTACTAAAAACAAACAAACACACAAACAGTAATCCTACATGGAATTACTTAGGGCAGCCTTCCTCCTCCACTCCAGTTATTTAAAGATTACAAAATGCTGGTATGACACATTAGATCTAGGGACTGAGCTGTTGCCCTATGCATGGAATGAGTCTCCCAAGAAGAGAGATTCACAGAGAGATCTCCAGAAGGTGGGGAGCGGGGCAGGGTTTGAGAACCTGTAGAGGAATGTAATGAAGGCAAGGTGTAGCCACCACGCTCCCACTGCCCTTCAGATGCTTTCCCACGTGGACCCTCGGGGAAGTCCAAGTCGTTAAGAACTTTAGCTCTTCTTTCCTAAATTGTTATTCTGCTGTAGAGAGGCAAGATAGGAAGAGGAGGAATAAGGCACGCTCCATTTGGTTTCCTTTTCGGCTCTCCTGTGGAGAAGAAAGATTGTTAAGTCAAAAAGTCTATCGCCTGGTGTGATGCTTGTTGACTAGCAAGTGGTCAGCACACAGAGATGCTGGGGAGAGAGAGGAGGGACCACCAGCTCAGTGAAGGGCGCTGAGCAGTAATATCAGAGATGCAGTGAAACAGCACCTTCCTTCTGCCACATGGTAGAGAAAGCTGTTTTCTGAAGAAAGGCACATGTGAAGAGAGGACGGAAATCCAAGTTGCACTGATTTGCACCAAGGTTATCCAGCAGCTAGTTACAACTTCACTATTTCATTTATGCTTTGAACTAAAATGTATTAAGCACCTCTTATAAGCCAGACACTGTAGTTAAAGAAAGAGGACTCAGCAAAATAATCTCTGTTGTACAGACATTAATATTCTGCTGCTGCTGCTAAGTCACGTCAGTCATGTCCGACTCTATGCGACCCCAGAGATGGCAGCCCACCAGGCTACCCCATCCCTGGGATTCTCCAGGCAAGAACACTAAGTGGAACATAATCAAATAAATAGAAAGTATAATATATACTGTGGTGTTGTGTATAATATATACTATGGTGTTGTGCTGTGCTTATTTGCTTAGTCTTTTCCACCTCTTTGGGACCCCATGGATTGTAGCTCACCAGACTCCTCTGTCCATGGGGATTCTCCAGGCAAGAATATTGGACTGGGTTGTCATGACCTCCTCCAGGGGATCTTCCCAACCCAGGGATCAAACCCAGAACTCCCGTGTTGCAGGCAGGTTCTTTACCATCTGAGCTACCAGAGAAGCCCAAGAATACTAAAATGGGTAGCCTATCCCTTCTCCAGGGGATTTTCCCAACCCAGAAATCAAACTGGGGTCTCCTGCATTGCAGGCAGATTCTTTACCAGCTGAGCTACCAAGGAAGCCCATATAATATGGTAGATGTATGTACAGGTTGCCATGGTAGCATATCAGAGAGCAATTTCATTCCACTGGGAGAAATTGTGACTGACTTAACAGAAGAGAGAATTCCTCAGCCCAGACTTCAAGGGGAAGTACTATTTATCTGTGCAAACTCTATGAATGGGACAGGTGAGATGGAGTGAGAGGAGAATACAAGTTAGGGTGCACACTATGCCAAGGCATGGATGATGGAAACAGGACTTAAGTGGGGACCAAATTTTCTCTTCATGGTGCAACACAGAGTAGGAACAGGAATAAGGAGAGATACATTAGAGAGCTGGTCAGTGATTGGGTTATGCATGATTGATAAGCCAGGGCAAGGACACTGACCTATAGTCATTCAAGAATGTGTGTGTTCAAAAAGGCTACTTTGTCAGAAAAACGGAATTAAACCTGAGACAAGACCGGGAGCTGACTGTGGCTCAGATCATGAACTCCTTATTGCCAAATTCAGACTTGAAGAAAGTAGGGAAAACCACTAGACTATTCAGGTATGACCTAAATCAAATCCCTTATGATTATACAGTGGAAGTGAGAAATAGATTTTAGGGACTAGATCTGATAGACAGGGTGCCTGGTGAACTATGGACAGAGGTTCTTGACATTGTACAGGAGACAGGGATCAAGACCATCCCATGGAAAAGAAATGCAAAAAAGCAAAATGGCAGTCTGAGGAGGCCTTACAAATAGCTGTGAAAAGAATAGAAGCAAAAAGCAAAGGAGAAAAGGAAAGATATTCCCATTTGAATGCAGAGTTCCAAAGAATAGCAAGGAGAGATAAGAAAGCCTTTCTCAGCGATCAATGCAAAGAACTAAAGGAAAACAACAGAATGGGAAAGACTAGAGATCTCTTCAAGAAAATTAGAGATACCAAGGGAACATATCATGCAAAGATGGGCTCGATAAAGGACAGAAATGGTATGGACCTAACAGAAGCAGAAGACATTAAGAAGAGATGGCAAGAATACACAGAAGAACTGTACAAAAAAGATCTTCATGATCCAGATAATCACGATGGTGTGATCACTGACCTAGAGCCAGACATCCTGGAATGTGAAGTCAAGTGGGCCTTAGAAAGCATCACTACGAACAAAGCTAGTGGAGGTGATGGAATTCCAGTTGAGCTATTTCCAATCCTGAAAGATGATGCTGTGAAAGTGCTGCACTCCATATGCCAACAAATTTGGAAAACTCAGCAGTGGCCACAGGACTGGAAAAGGTCAGTTTTCATTCCAATCCCAAAGAAAGGCAATGACAAAGAATGCTTAAACTACTGCACAATTGCACTCATCTCACATGCTAGTAAAGTAATGCTCAGAATTCTCCAAGCCAGGCTTCAGCAATATGTGAACTGTGAACTTCCTGATGTTCAAGCTGGTTTTAGAAAAGGCAGAGGAACCAGAAATCACATTGCCAACATCTGCTGGATCATGGAAAAAGCAAGGAAGTTCCAGAAAAACATCTATTTCTGCTTTATTGACTATGCCAAAGCCTTTGACTGTGTGGATCACAATAAACTGTGGAAAATTCTGAAAGAGATGGGAATACCAGACCACCTGATCTGCCTCTTGAGAAACCTATATGCAGGTCAGGAAGCAACAGTTAGAACTGGACATGGAACAACAGACTGGTTCCAAATAGGAAAAGAAGTACATCAAGCCTGTATATTGTCACCCTGCTTATTGAATTACACAGAGTACATCATGAGAAACGCTGGGCTGGAAGAAGCACAAGCTGGAATCAAGACTGCCGGGAGAAATATCAATAACCTCAGATACGCAGATGACACCATCCTTATGGCAGAAAGTGAAGAGGAACTAAAAAGCCTCTTGAACTGTGGTGCTAGAGAAGACTCTTGTGAGTCCCTTAGACTGCAAGGAGATCCAACCAGTCCATCCTAAAGGAGACCAGTCCTGGGTGTTCATTGGAAGGACTGATGCTGAGGCTGAAACTCCAATACTTTGGCCACCTCATGCGAAGAGTTGACTCATTGGAAAAGACCCTGATGCCTGCAGGGACTGGGGGCAGGAGGAGAGGGGACAACAGAGGATGAGATGGCTGGATAGCATCACCAGCTCGATGCACATGAGTTTGGGTAAACTCCGGGAGCTGGTGATGGACAGGGAGGCCTGACATGCTGCGATTCATGGGGTAGCAAAGAGTTGGACATGACTGAGTGACTGAACTAAACTGAAACCTGAGACTAAATCTAAGAAAGAGAATGAAATCTGACTAGAATAATGAGCCCTAAGAAAATATAAAAACCTGGGGCCAAGGCAATGAGCACTGGAATGGATGTAAGTGTACAGATTGGAGAGAGGTTAAAGACGTGAAATTAATATGACTCAGTGGAGACTTCCCCGGTGGTCCAGTGTTTAAGATTCCTTGCTGCCAATGCAGGGGGGCATGGGTTGATCCCTGGTCAGGGAATGGTGGGGTCAAAAAAAAAAAAAAAGAATTTGGTGATCAATTAAATATGGGTAAAAAATGCATGGGAGAAAAAAAGATCAACCCCTAGATTTACAGTTTTATAGGATGCATTGAAGTTGGTAAATTTAATGAAAATGATGAATTTCATTTTGAACATGTGAGTTTCATGGGTTTTCACTGTATCCATATGACCAAAAGAAAGCTTACCATGAAAACTTATAAGAGACTGATTACAAAGACAGCGACAGGACGATATTTGACAACAGAAATTCGACCCACAACCTCTGCAACAGCTGGTCCAAGACAGCAAACTACAAGCTTTACAGTAATTGGTTCAGAACACTCAGGGCTTAGTCAGTGTTAGTTTGCCCCCACTTCCAACTCAGGATGAACCAGAGAAAGCCAAGTATAGGCTCCAGACCAGTCACATAAGATGGCCAGTTCTAGCAAACCCACCTTCAGTTTTCCCATGCCAGCACCCTCCAATCAGAACATAACCTGTAGCCTTCTCTCTTTTCCCTCCACAAAGTTTTCCTACACTTTTGCTTGCCATTGACTGCCAAACACACATGATGGTGATTGACACCCTTGCTATGACAAGCTCTGAATGAATAGCCTCTGGCTGTTCTGTTTTGCATGGCTATTTCCACAGCTTTTCTTAGAAGCTCCATCAATTTACAGTATATACCACCTGGTGATGGCTGCTGCTGCTGCTGCTAAGTCGCTTCAGGCGTGTCCAGCTCTGTGCGACCCCATAGACAGCAGCCCACCAGGCTCCCCTGTCCCTGGGATTCTCCAGGCAAGAACACTGGAGTGGGGTGCCATTGGCTTCTCCACTGGTAGTGCCAGACCTAAGCATTTGACAAGGAGCAGAACCCAGAGAGCCTCCTTATGTCTTGCTGCTCATGGCTTGACAAGTCTGTGACTGGATAAGTCAGAACTTATCCAGGTCTGGAGTCCACTGCACTTGAGTTCCTTGCTAGTTATTCTCAGTTTGGTAGGTATACCCAGGTTTTGTTATTGGTTCCAATTTATTTGGCATTCTTAAGTAGAATCAGAACATTCCTTTTTATTCTATTCTGTGCTTCCATTCTGTGTTGTATTACCTAACAGTATTATTTGTCATAAGGAAGAGGTAGAAAACAAGCAAAAGATGGCAAGACAGACCCTATAAGCCCGTTGTTTAAGCCAGCCCCACGGATAGGTTTGTGTTTGTGTTCTCACTGACCAGTGTTCATTTGGATAAACCTTGCTGTGGGACACCAATAAAACCTGACTGGTGCTTCTTATGTTTGATTCTTTATCTTGAGAGTTCATCTTTGGTACTGAAAGTGAAAGCTGCTAAGTTGTGTCCAACTCTTTTAGACCCCATGGACTATACAATCCATGAAATTCTCCGGGCCAGAATTCTGGAGTGGGTAGCTGTTCCCTTCTCCACGGGATCTTCCCAACCCAGGGATCGAACCCAGGTCTCCCACATAGCAGGCGGATTCTTTACCAGCTGAGCCACCATACAGAGAGCATGTTTTCTCTGGCTGTCCACCTGCCCGGGTACAGATTTTTGTGGTCTGTGCACAGAGGCAGCCAACCCTCAGACTGGGGACCCAAGACACAAAGGGTACCCACATCATTTTCACCTGACCATTGCCAGCTCTCATGAGGTCATCTAAATCCAAATTTTCTTGTAGTGAAAACTCCCACAACTTAAATACTCTCTCATTACATTCTTAATGCCTACATCTCTCTCTGTAAATGGCATAACTGTAGCAAGGTTGACTGAGACTTCCATGGCCACTCTGAGAAATATTTGACTTGAACAAAATTGTTTGCTTGAAAAACATCTTCAGAATGCCATTTGTGACTATATAGATGGACCATAGATGGATGGCATTATTCTAAGTGAAATAAGTCAGACACTTATTCTAAGTGAAATAAGTCTTGATTATATTATTATATCGGAGAAGGCAATGGCACCCCACTCCAGTACTCTTGCCTGGAAAATCCCATGGGCAGAGGAGCCTGGCGGGCTGCAGTCCATGGGGTCGCACAGAGTCGGGCATGACTGAATGACTTCCCTTTCACTTTTCACTTTCATGCATTGGAAAAAGAAATGGCAACCCACTGATAATTACAATGTAAATTGTAATAAGTAATTGAGAAAAACAATTACTGTATGATCTCACTTACATATGGAATCTATAAACAAACAGAAAACCCAAGCTCATAGATAGGCAGAACAGATTTGATGGGTTGCAGAGGTGGGCAATAGTTGGTGGGTAAAAGGGGTGAGAGGGTCAAAAGGTACAAACTTCCAGCTATAAAATAAATAACTCATGGGAATATAATTTAAAGCATAGTGACTGTAGTTAATAATATATTGTTGCATATTTGAAAGTTGCTGAAAGAGATCTTAAAGGTTTTCCTAACAAGAAAAAAATCTTAATTATGATTAATGTTAACTAGATACTTTGTGGTGATTATTTTGCAATATATACAAATAGCAAATCATTATGCTGTTCACCTGAAACTAATATAATATTGTATGTCCATTAAATCTTAATTACAAAAAAGGAATAAGACATCTCAAGTATAGTGAGTAGTATTTTTTAATTGGTATGCAGAAACCTTAAAACAAAATTCTGATTCAGAAGTTGCTTTAATTAAAGATTCTCCAGCAAAAGCTAATGAGGAATTTGACAAACTTCAGCAACAACAAACTAGACACATTTCCCTAGTGAACCCCCGTGCTTCTCCTCTGGTCAGTTTTCTTTATCTATTCTCTCTTCCTCCTGTTCTACCAATCTCTCCCCTCTGTCCCTTCATCACTTCCTCTCTCTTCCTCACCCTGTCCAGACCTCCTACATTTCCCAAGGCAGTCTCTTAAAGATTCTTAAATGCCATTTGCTTTTCTAAAGATGCTCTCTTCCATAAGCAAAGTGTTTAGGTAGCTGTGGAATTTAAACCTTAGACCTCAGCTGAGGGAGTAAGTGAAAGACGCTCAGTTGTGTCCGACTCTTTATGACCCCATGGACTATACAGTCCATGGAATTCTCCAGGCCAGAATACTGGAGTCGGTAGCTTTTCCCTTCTCCAGGGGATCTTCTCAACCCAGTGATCAAACCGAGGTCTCCCGCATTGCAGGCGGATTCTTTACCAGCTGAGCCATAAGGGAAGCCCAAGAATACTGGAGTAGTTAGCCAATCCCTTCTCCAGCAGATCTTCCTGACCCAGGAATCGAACTTGGGTCTCCTGCATTGCAGGTGGATTCTTTACCAACTGAGCTATGAGGGAAGCCCCAGACCTCAGTAAAGAACTACAGTTAAGAAAGCATCTAAACCAAGACTTGTAACTATGCATAGAATAATTTATATTTGGGAGGTGGTACCTAGATAAGGGAATGGCTACCCACTCCAGTATTCTTTCCTGGAGAATTCCATGGATAGAGAGCTTGGCTGGATATAATGGGGTTGCAAAGAGCTGGACATGGCTGAGCAACTAACACTACACTTTCACTTTTCACATACTTACCCAGAATGACCTGACAATATCAACTTATACACATATTGGTCAGAACCACAGGTGCTAATTTCTGGTTGGCAAAAGCTGATTGAACAACTCAGAAGGGGACTTAGAGGATCTGTCTTTCCAAAAACCAACATGGACTCACTGAGGAAAGCTTGTATCACTTGTGACCACTTGGTCACACTCTCTGCTCCCTAGAAGTACTGCTAGTGGACTTAATAGGCTTTATCTTGTGAGAAAGCTGTCCAGGGGAAGGGAGTATAATGAACTCATTTGAGCCTGAGAATTAATCAAGGAACAGCACCCAACAGGGTAGTGCAGGGAAGAGCTATCCATTGTTTGGGTGAGGGTGGGGAGGGGAGGAGGGAATCCGTCCTTTATTTTCTTGATGGCTGCAAAGGAAAATCCAAATTGGAAGTCTGAATCCCAGGAAAGGTAAAGGGTCCACAGGGAAGGATAGTGCTCATAGTCCAGTCCACACTCACTAGGAAGCTGGGACCTTTGGAGATGGATGCTGTGGGACTGAAGAGCTGAATCCAAGGACACTCTTGTCTGAATTCCATGCAGAGGGAATGGGATCCCACTTCCTCCGAAGTCACAAGCAGCTGGCAAGGCTCTGCATGGGGCTGCCTGGGAAAAGTCTTTAAAATGACAAGCAACCACCATAGCAGAAGAGTTCCCCATGCTTTAGTGTCCATTCAAAATCTGGGACTTCCCAGGTCAACTGAGGGAAGGCAGGTAACCCCTCTACTTATTCAGTTGATTGCTTGTTTCTTTGTTTAACAAATGCATATAGAATTACTACACAGAGAAATTTGCAAGTGCTTTGTATCAATTCCTTTAATGTTCACAACTGTTATATGAGGAAGTGCTGTTCTTATACTCATTTTTTAGAGTAAAGTGAGGCACAGAGATGTGCAATGCCTTTCCCAAGTCAGACTGCTAGTAATAGAGACAGGATTCAAATTCAGAGAGTATGTCCAGATTCCATGCTCTTAACCACAAGTAGATTTATTACTATTATTTTAGGGGGAAAATAAAACCATTGTCAAGGATCATAATTTAATCTTATGAAGCAATTCATACCATATATATTTCACTTAATTGTTACAACAACTCTGTGACATGGGTATTTTATTTTCAATTTATAGATGAGGAAACAGGTTCAGTGGAGCATTCAAAGTCAAATAGTTAGAAGGTCACAGTCAGGGCTGAAACACAGGTTGTCTGATGCCAGTCAAGAATTCTTTTCACTGTGTCACATTGTAATTTGTTAGAAAGACCTAAAGGAAGTAAGCGAAGAGGTGGCCAAGGAAACACACAATCTTTAAAAAACAAAACAAGCAAACAAAAAAGGGATAAAAGTCATAATTCAGACCTGCCTGATTGTTGCTGATTGAACATCAGTTGCATGATATATCACCATCAGCCCTCACAGTAGAAAATGAGTCAATTGCTGTATTACCACGGCTTTTGTCAAAGGCCTCTCAAGGGAGCTGGAAGAATTTGCTAAATTCATGTTGCAATCTAGCCCATTATAAGATCTCTACAGTAATTAGACTCAGAGCAAGAAACAGCACACAGCCCATCAGCTGGGAAACAGACTGGTGTACCATCTAATTCAACACCCTAGACCCTTGTTCCTCATCTCTGTATTCTCTATAACTTCAGTATGTCAACGAAATAAGAACCAAATAACTCTGTGATTTCCCAAAACATATAGAAACATGGTGACTGTTGAGAAAGAACAATTCTGATAAGAACAGATAAAGATTAGTTCAAATATATGAAATAAGTTTGACTAAACTAGAAAACAATCCCATACATTAATCAAAGTTCTTATAAAGCAGTATCATCTTGATGGTCTTGAAAAATAAGTTTAAAGTCTTAACGACTAAACACTTCTGCATTCTTATCTTTGTTCAGCGTAGATGACTCAAGGCTTTTACTATTAAAATAATCTTATCGTGCTTGTTCTAAACTGGATTTTTCATATTGTAATGTCTTGTTTCTGTTCCCTCTGCTGTTTCCTAATTTATTTTCAATGCCCAAAGACATGTTATGTAGATTGGGTGAATGTGGTCATGCTGAATTAGTCAAATAATTATGAATTTTTGAATTGTATATGTGACCTCTGTAAGAAAAATATCTCCTTCATCTAAGGAAGTGTATTAAATGCACTTCGGGAACCACATTAAAAAGATAATAAACAGCACACCATAATGAACTGTAATGAATACTAAAAAGTATTCTAACTGAAAAGTAAAAATAGATAACTAGAGGTTTCTTAACCAAAACAAAGAGAAAAAGGGCACGCTTTAGGTTGGACATCTATAATAGCAGATATAAGAGGACTCTAGCTTAGGCAAAGTATAGACTTTATTTTGCAACAATAAACTCATGAAAACAAAAATGCCCTGAGACTAAGAACCAACTTAACCTTAACTCAGACCCCTGCGTGTTCCCTCTTTGGTGTCCGTCTCTCTGAACTTGTGTTCCATCAACCTCACCTGCCACCATCTAAACAGGTGGGCTCTACTTCCCAAATCTCAGGATGAAAAACAGCCACTACATACCACCTCCAACTGTACATTTTCTCTGTTCAGATGAGTAGCCACACTGGACTGACATCTTTTAATCCCAGAGCCATTCTCCCCTCTGGGCTGCATACCAACATGGTAACTCCTTTGCATCCTTGCATCCGTGTGAATAGGAAGAACTCGTCCCCAAACAGCAAGAAACACGATGAGTCGTAGATCAAATAGGCATCACCCTACTCTTCAAAGTTTGAAAAAAAAAACAAAACAAAACATAAAAGGCTTCAAAGGCAATCTGGCAAGCATGTTATATTAAAACTAAGAAAAAATATGACTGCACTAAACCACTGGCACACATATTAAAGAAGCTATTTTCAGAGTCAGTCAAACTCTGAAAGCATAGAACTCTGCATACTGGAAAACTGTAGACTCAGTGAAACTGTAGGAAAATAAGCATCCACTTTTTAAAAAAGTGAAATGTCCTATATTCTGTATTCCTTAAAGCCTTTACCTTTTTTCCCCATCCCTCTAATCCCCCAACTCTCCTACCCATCTTCAACAAGCCACTTGCCTAAGAAGGACCAATGTGCTTTGAGAGAAATTCCAAGGACACAGTGTTCCTTGACTCTACTAATGTGAAATTCTAATGTGATGGAGAATCATTACTTTCAAAGAAACCCTATCCAAGAGTTAATAATATGTAAATGGGCTCTCAAAGGCACTAGAACATATGCAGAAGTAATGTATACAACACTTTAAGCAAAGTTTAGGGTTTCGTTTACTTGGAATAGAAAGATAATATTCAAAATATGTAACACCAGCTATAATCCTTCCATTCCAGAGGAAAAGAAACTGAATTTCTAACCCCTAACAGAAAAACTCAAGACATCGTCTGCCAATGACAGTATTTATTATTAGAAAGTTTTGACTCTCGGGTCTATCATGTAAAATTTAATAAAGCAGCTATTTGACACCATAATACTTGCAAGGACATAGTACAGGGAGATGGAAATAGGGTAAAACCTAATAACGTGCAAAGTTCCATAAGAAAAATAAATATTCTAGTGTCAACATAACAGTTAAAATTCAAGGTTGAAGGTACATCCTTGTAATAAGGCAGTGTTACTCATCCACAAAATAGCTGCTCCAAAACAACTACAATTAGTTTTAGTTTTCAAAAAAGAAAAATACAGAAAAAAATTTTAAGTTGTATGGGACAAAGGCTAAGATAACTTGGCTGATAAGTACTCTGTTGCTATAGATAAGAAATTAGAATAAGAAGTTGAGCGTCTTAATGCATGAATAGATCTGAGCATCAGTTTTGGTTTTCTGTATAAAGCATGTCAATGATGCTAAGAGCTAAGTGTTTCCTCAAGAGTCAGATGAATTTTAGAGTGAGAGAAATTACCTAGGAAATTCAAGTTCCCCAAGCAAATTACATTTCCAGCATCTAAATAGTACAAGTATTTTGGTAGAACTTAATTTATTTTCTTTAGAATAATAAAATGATCAGAAAATATGCCCAGGTTCAATCTGGAGATCAAGTCTACAAAGCATGGAGTAAATAAATTTTGGGGCTTTAAAAATAAGGAAATTAATATACTACAACATTATCAAAACAGTAGTGATAGATGCCTAGAATAGGGGCAGATTGGTACGTAATAAAGGCCCAATAGATTAATATATTTTGATGAATATAGTTTGAATTCTAGGTCAAATCCATTCTTGTTCAATGCAGTGTACATAGACGGCATTGTTTACGTTCTTTTTTACTATACATCCCTTAGTTTTTAAAAACATTTTCTGGCTTTACTGAGGTATAGTTGATAAATACAACTAGTATATTTAAAGTGTGTAACATGATGATTTGACGTTCGGACACGTGTGAAAGGATGCCCGCAATCAAGTCAACATCCATCTCCCAGCCTAGTTCCTTTGTTTCCTTTCTCCTTTTCTTCTGGAGAGGGGTGAGAATGCATAACATTTACCCTCTTAGCAAATTTCAAGAATACAATATAGTGTAATTAACTATTGTCACCATGCTATATATTATATCCTAAAAACTTATTTCTCTAATGGCTGTAAGTATGTACGCAATTTATAACCTCTCCCTATTTCTCCATCTCCCAGGCCCTGGTGACAACCATTTTACATTCTGTTTTGACAAGCTGGCCTGTTTCACTTTGTTTTTTCTGCTTTTGTTTTCTTTTCTTAGATTCCACATATAAGTGAAACCATGTAGCATCTGTCTTTCTTTCTCTGTTTTTCTTTCTTTTCACTTAGCACAATGACCTCCAGTTTCATCCATTTCATTGCAAATATCAGAATTTCTTTCTTCTTTATGGCTGAATAATATCCCACTGTTTATATATACTACATTTTCTCTATCCATTCATTTGTCCACAGCTACTTAAGTTGTTTTCTTACATTGACTATTGTGAACAATGCTGCACTGAACATAGGAATACAGATATCTCTTTAAGACAGTGATTTTGTTTCCTTTGGATATATACCCATAAGTAGAGTAAATGAATGATAAAGTAATTTTTGTTTTCAATTTCTTGGGAAATCTTTATCTTGTTTTCTATACGGCTGTACTAGTTTATATTCCTACCAGCTGTCTACAAATCCCTTCTTTTAAAATTGCAAATGGGAAATTTACCTTAAATGAAGACAAATATAAAAGTACAACTCATAAGTACTCTTGCGATTTGTGATTGCTAAAACTCTTAAGGGATATCAGTAAGCTGCTAACCGAAGTCTCTGGCAGAGGTAAGGCCATGTGAGGACATAGAAGATGGCCATCCACAAGTCAAGGAGAGCCCTCAAAAGGGACCAAATATATTACAACAGTCCATCTTGGACTGCTAGCCTCCAAACTGCAAGAAAGTTAATTTCTGTTGGTTAAGCCACTCAGTCTCTGCTATTTTGTTATGGCAGCCCTAGCAAATTAATACAGCCATTAAGGTTTTTTAAACTTTTTATTTTGTATAGGGGTATAGCCGATTACAATGTTGTGATGATTTCAGGTGAACAGTGAAGGGACTCAGCCATACATATTAATGAATCCATTCTCCCCCGAGCTCCCCTCCCATCCAGGCTGCCACATAACATTGAGCAGAGTTTCATGTAATATACAATAGGTCCTTGTTGGTTATTCATTTTAAATATAGCCGTGTGTACACAACCTTCCCAAACTCCCTATCCCTTCCTCCCTTACCCCAGTAACCAAAAGATCATTCTAATACAGTCGCTAATTTTTGAGGTGATTTGTTATATAGCACTAGATAACTCAGGCTTCCCTGGTGGTTCTGCAGTAAGAATCCGCCTGCAATGCAGGAGACACAGGAGATGCAGTTTCGATCCCTGGGTTGGGACGATCTCCTGAAGCGGGGCATGGCAACCCACTCCAGTATTCTTGCCAAGAGAATCCATAGACAGAGGTGCAAGCCTGGCAGGCTACCATTCAGTGGGTTGCAAAGAGTCAGACACTACTGAAGCGACTTAGCACGCATGCACTGGATAACTAATATGATAATTTTCAACTAGCATAGTACATGTAAAATTAACAAGATATCCTTGACTTTAGGGGCTTATAAAAAAAATAGACTGGATGCTAACAGTTAACTAAGAAATATTACAGTGGCAATAAGACTAAACAAATATATAAACATATGATAAGATTACTTATATGCATGCGTTGGGGCAAATAGATTGAGAATCTAGGCTCTTTACAGATAGAGCACTATAAAAGCATGCCATAAAAATGTCTTCAGTAATACATATTTCAATCATCATCTTTACTTAATGCATGCCATAAAGTTTATATACTATAATGTAGAAATATAATTTTGAAAATATTCTACTTTAAATGCACATATGGCAATTATCCAAGAATCACTCAAAACATACATAAATAATAGCATACCTTCTTTCTAATATCACTTGATATAATCTTCTTATGGGAAATAATATTCAAGATGGGCAATTTTGACATACTGGGTTCAGAAATACTGTGGCCAGATCAAAAAATTATGTTTGAAAACAATAGGTTGAGAAATTCATAAATCCAAGACAGTCAGTTCCTAGTCTAAAGGAATGAAAGCTACCAATCTCAGAAACAGAATTTATGTGTATTATCCAGATATATTACAATAGTAATCTCTGCTTTGTGAAGGAAGAAACTATCAATTTAAGAAAAGACAATTTAAGAAAGATTAAATTGCAAGATACCACACAATTAGAAATTACTCACAGTAATGCTATTATTATAAATCATTATCATCATCATCACCATCATCCAGGATGAAGTCAAAATCACATATTTTGTGTTTGCATATGGGCTTATTAAGGGCTTCCCAGGTGGAGCTAGTGGTAAAGAGCCTGCCTGCCAATGCAGGAGACATAAGAAATGCTGATTTGATCCCTGGGTTGGAAAGATCCTCTGGAGGAGAGCATGGCAATCCACTCTAGTATTCTTGCCTGGAGAATCCCATGGACAAAGGAGTTTGGTGTGCTACAGTCCATAGGGTCACACAGAGTTGGACACATCTGAAGCGACACATGCATGGGCTTGTTAATGACAATTTTTTCCATAATGGGTGATATACATAGTCACAGTCATTTGCCACATATGTATGTGTGTGTACTCCAATTATTAAGGGATATAAATGTTATGGCCCAACAATATTCCATTGCATTTTTAAAAAAATTTTTATTGGAAGGTAATTGCTTTACAATATTGTGTTGGTTTCTGCCATACATCAACATGAATCAGTCACAGGTGTACATACTTCCCCTTCCTATTGAACCTCCCTGTTATCTTTCATTCCATCCCATCCCTCTAGGTTGTCACAGAGCACGGGGTTGAGCTCCCTGTGTCACACAGCAAATTCCCACTACTTATCTATTTTACATATGGTAATGTTTACATTTCCATGCTACTCTCTCCATTTGTCCCACCTACTCCCTCCCCGACTGTATCAACAAGTCTGCTCTTTATGTCTGTGTCTCCCTTGCTGCTCTGCAAATATGTTCATAAGTACCATCTTTCTAGATTCCATACTCATGTGTTAATATATAATATTTGTCTTTAAAGTGGATCACTAGACTCATCTTCAGAGATGCAAGGAAACATAATAACCTAAAGTAGTTACTTTCAGGTCAATACTCCTAATCTCCTCTCCCATCCTGATCCTAGACCCAGCCTCCCTGCCTTAAAGACAAGTTGACCCAACTTAGACTAATCGAGGTTCTTTCCACCAGGAACTTTGTTTTCAATGTATCATCTGATGGTGTCTGACAGCAGGTGCTAAAAAGAATAAAGGTTATAAATTCTTATGCTGAGATCCCCAGAACTGCAGTAGTTCTGTATATTCTGAGACTTGGTTGTTCAGCTTTTTGTTCAGTTTTGGCAGGTACCAGCCAATCATTTTTATGAGAGGCTTAGAATCACTCTCTGTGCTTTCATCCAAAGAATATTAAATGGAAATTGGTACCAGAGAGTGGGTTCTGGCAATAAAGTCAGAGAGAAATGTGCACGATTTGGATCCAGTCATCAGGCCAGAAAGTTGTAAAATATCTACAGATATCTCAAGATGGGCAAAAGTGGTCTGTGATTTTCAGTGGTGGAACATCCTCTCTTGTTATTGTCCGTGGGCTACTAGGGTTGGATACAGATCTGGGGAATTTGTACCTTCTGCCACAAATTTAAGGGATAAAGAGCCCCAGACCCATGGGTATAATGGTTCATTCTGATAAGATGTCACTCTAAAATATTTAATGCTATGTCAAAAATCTTAAGACATAGAGTACAGATTCAGGGCCCTTTTGTTATGAAATAAAATCATTTGATTAATGCCCAGAAACAAAATTTGAGGATTAGTTCTGCTATGTTGCAACATCTCGGTCAGTAAAACTTCATCCCCTCTGGGGAAAGAAATGGCCTCCACAGTTGGAGCCTGTAAGACTGTCCATCAATCCTTAGCATTCCTCAGTTCCTAAGACACGACACTGAAGCCCTAGTCTGAAAAAAAAGTTGTAGTCAAAGATCAAATTCTTCCATCCAGCACACTCCATTTCTGGTCATTTATCTTTTCCATTAGAAAAGGAATAGCCTTGTATACAAGAGGCCTCCCTGATGGGCTCAGTGGTAAAGAACCTGCCTGCAATGCAGGAGATGCAAGTTCTAAGCCTGGGTTGGGAGGATCCCCTGCAGAAGGTAATGACAACCTACTCCAGTATTATTGCCTGGAGAATTTCATGGACAGAGGAGCTTGGAGGGCTATAGTCCATAGGGTCTCAAAGACTCAACACGACTGAACAACTGAGCACCCCCAAGCCTTGCACATACCCCACGCCACCTGAGCCAGTGCTTCGGTCTGGCGCTTCAGTCTGGCTCAGTCTAGTTTCAGCTGCTCTGTCCAAGTTTGTGAAAACAGATTTTTCTCATGTCCAAGTCTCTCTTTCCCAATCCCAGACACAGTGAGCTGCTCCCTGTTCAGAAAGAAGACCAATAGTTTCAGAAATGTGATGTCTGAAAGAGGGGCCTTTAAAATCATCTTTAATCTCTCTCCTGTCTCAGTATCCTCATGGGTAATTCCAAAAGAATTCAGTCCTTCAGCAAATAAGGCTGCATTGAACCTTACTTAATCCTGAACCTTCTGCCAATAAGACTCTATTTCTGCACTGAGGTTTTTAGGTATTTTGTAGAATCCCTTCAAATCTAACAATGTGACAGTCATTTGATGAGCTTCAAACAAAAAAAGATGTTCAAGATGCTACCCTTATCCTCACACACCAATTCCCCATAGGGTTATCATCACTGTGGCAGCCTGCAGAAATTTATGTTGGACAAGGATTCTCAAGTTTCTGGTAATTTGGGGGTACGGATTCAAAATATCTGTGCCACACTTCTTTAACACGCTGAATGAAATAAAACTTACCTCGGATTAGCCACAGATCACCCTGGTAGTTCAGCTGGTAAAGAATCCACCTGCAATGCAGAAACAAAGGCTCAATTCCTGGGTCAGGAAGATCTCTTGCAGAAGGAATAGGCTACCCACTCCAGTATTCTTGTGCTTCCCTGGTGGCTCAGTTGGTAAAGAATCTGCCTGCAATGCAGGAGACCTGGGTTCAATCTCTGGGTTGGGAAGATCTCCTGGAGAAGGGAAAAGCTACCCATTCCAGTATTCTGGCCTGGAGAATTCCTTGGACTGTATGATGCATGGGGTCACCAAGAGTCAGGCACAACTGAGCGACTTTTATATAAGACTGCAGGTAGATTATCCAATATTCCCTCCCCCTTTTAGATCAAATGACAATCCTCAATGCATAGATGATACTCATGATCCTTTATTATCATGTTCGTTGCTCCTTATGCTAAACAAAGTCCAAAATATCAGTACTAGATGACTATGCATGCTACGTCACTTCAGTCATGTCTGACTCTCTGCAACCCTGTGGACTGTAGCCCGCCAGGCTCTTTGGTGCATGGGATTCTCCAGGCAAGAATACTGGAATGGGTTGCCATGTCCTCCTCTAGGGAATCTTCCTGACCCAGGGATCAAACCCGTATCTCTTATGTCTCCTGCTTTGGCAGACAGGTTCCTTACCACTAACGCTACCTAGGAAGCTCAGATGACTGTAATCATTGGCTGTTATCATGGTTCTTTTTGCTACACCAAGTCTCAGTAAGTCTTGCTGCTGCTACTGCTCCTAAGTCGCTTCAGTCGTGTCCGACTCTGTGCAACCCCATAGACGGCAGCCCACCAGGCTCCCCCGTCCCTGGGATTCTCCAGGCAAGAACACTGGAGTGGGTTGCCATTTCCTTCTCCAATGCATGAAAGCGAAAAGTGAAAGTGAAGTCGCTCAGTCGTGTCCGACTCTTAGTGACCCCATGGACTGCAGCCCACCAGGCTCCTCCATCCATGGGATTTTCCAGGCAAGAGTACTGGAGTGGGGTGCCATTGCCTTCTCCACAGTAAGTCTTAGTCCTCCACAATTGTCCAACATGATTGCACTTAACAGCTTGCAGAGATGCTCCTACACTGTTCTCATCTTCCCCAAAACTCAGGTTCAACCACGGAGGACTCCCAACTCTTCACCATGGAAGTCTAACTCATCCTAAGGAACTATATGAGTGCAGAGGTTGGATTCCCACCACATTTAGAAACACATATATATGTGTGTAGGTAGATAGAAAACGTATATGAATCTAGATAGATAAACACACACACACACACACACACACATGCTGATTCTTCTTCTCCGCTTTAACCCTGACTGATAAAATTTTATATTTTCTACAGGACACTTCCTAAAATACTAGTTATTGAGTACAGGGATTCAGGATTCTCAGATTATGGATATTTGTCACTGTCTCTTTTCAGGAAGAGAATGGGTTTTTATCATAACCACAGCATCCAGAGGAGGTCTTAGAGCAAGCAGGCCAAAGATGTCAAACCTTGGTATCTAAGGTTATTCCCAAATCAGAAAGGACTGTGACAATGGCTTAGTCCCTAGAAGGGTCTCATTTTGAGGCTATTTTGATCATGTGCGCTCAGTGGCTCAGTTGTGTCTGACTCTTTGTGGCCCCATAGACTGCAGCCGGCCAGGCTCCTTTGTCCATGGAATTTTCCAGGCAAGAATAGTGGAGTAGGGTATCACTGGATCATAACCTTTGCAAATAAATGAATAAATTCCTAAACAAAATGAGTCTCTCAAGGCAGACTTCACTCCAATTATCCAGTGACTGACTTACATTAGAAATAGGAGAATACAAAAGATAGGGAACTCCAAGAGATATAAGACGAAAGAGCAAGAGCACACACATGTGTGGAAGC
Source organism: Bubalus kerabau (assembly GCF_029407905.1). Taxonomy (NCBI): domain Eukaryota; kingdom Metazoa; phylum Chordata; class Mammalia; order Artiodactyla; family Bovidae; genus Bubalus; species Bubalus kerabau. Next base: position 68,072,156 of record NC_073635.1, read on the forward strand.
GGTAGGCAAGAAAGACTGTAGAGGATCAAACAATTCATCTTAAAGATTTTATTTTTATCTTAAGGACAATAAGAAAGAGCTTAAAACAGGGAAGTGACATGATCTGTAGTGTTTTATAGAAAGATGACTTTGGCTGCACTACAAAAAAAGGATTGGTGGGTGGACAAGTATCTTTTCAGCAAGACAGTTAGCGTGGCTATTTCATTGTTGCAGGCAAATAAGATGATGACTTAAACTCTCAGAGGTAATGGTCTGAAAAAATGCAGTGTCAGCAGGACTCAGTGAATGCAACTGACCCTGACATTCCCATCAGTCTTTGCCCCACACACAATCCTATCTGTAGACACACCATGCGTCTATATGGGGTCTTGCATGTTCTGTCTACCTGATGCACCCTTTCCTACTTTTCTCTTCCATCAACCATTCTTTAGCACATCTTTTCCCCAAAGTTACTTGTTCTACTTCTGTGACCTTTGCTGTCCAGACCTCTGTTAGGTTTGCATATCATGTATATTCTTTGTCTCCACACCTTCTCCCTGAGGGTAGGAACTGCATTGTACTCGCCCCTTCCCTAAGGTCTATGTCAGACCTCATCGCAGTAAATATTAAAGTTTGTTCACTAAATAAAGCAATAAATGCATATCTTAATCGTTTCACTCAGAGCATGAACAGAAATTTTATTCTGATCTTCTCTGAAACTGACCAGAAGAACTGTTTTCTGTTATTCTGCAAATGAAATGTGCATTTCATTTCCCCCACAGTAAAAGGAGACAAAAAGAAAAAAAAAAATCATTAAGAGAAACCTTATAACCCTGATAATGGAGAAAATGATTTTCCCTCTTCTGTAGGTCATGAATGTGTGAGAAAGAACAATGAACCTGAAATCAGAACACAAAAGTTCTTATCTTAATTTTGTAACAATATCAAATTTGTTTTTACTCCCTTCTCCGGAAAGTGGGGATCAAGCTTTTCCTGTCTTTCAGTCAAAATCTATTTTTGTGAAGAAAATATATTAACTTTTAAAAACTTTTCACTTAGAATTTCAAACTTACTTCATTATAAGAAAAAGAAAAATTTGAAACACATGTTAAACCTCATTGAATAACTCAAATGGGGAGCAAAAGCATTAATAACATTAAATAAAAAGCTACTTCCCTTGGGAAAAATATTCATATTTGTTTGTAATATTTCATTCATATGCTCTAATTGGCTTTCCTAGTATTCTAAAGGTAAATTTTAGAATAATTTTTCTATTTGAACTTTAATTTGCAAACTATTGTGTCTTGTTGCACATTTGGATACAATTTGCATAAACAGTATAATTACAATTATCTGCTTTCCCCAAAAGATTAGAAAGGAAAAACTACTAATTAATCTCATTTACATGTGGATAAGGTTAATTGCAAAGACCAATTTTTATTTTCCCTTGCTAAGCTGTAATAAGTGCTGCCATGCTTATTAAGATACAACATAGATATTATACTATGTATCAAATTGAATAATAATTATACTTATGTAGTATCTTTTATTCTCTGTTTTTTTAAAATAACTTCCTTGTTATAGAAGAGCACATTATCTAATTATATGGAGGCTTTCTTTCTGCTAGAAAGATTACAATCTAGCCTTTCTAAAATTGTGTTCACCTACTTCTACTGTGGTGTTGGAGAAGACTCTTGAGAGTCCCTTGGACTGCAAGGAGATCCAACCAGTCCATTCTGAAGGAGATCAGCCCTGGGATTTCTTTGGAAGGAATGATGCTAAAGCTGAAACTCCAGTACTTTGGCCACCTCATGCGAAGAGTTGACTCATTGGAAAAGACTCTGATGCTTGGAGGGATTGGGGGCAGGAGGAGAAGGGGACGACAGAGGATGAGATGGCTGGATGGCATCACTGACTTGATGGACGTGAGTCTGAGTGAACTCCGGGAGTTGGTGATGGACAGGGAGGCCTGGCATGCTGTGATTCATGGGGTCGCAAAGAGTCGGACATGACTGGGCGAATGAACTGAACTGAACTGAACTGAACTTCTACCTTACTGCCATATTTTACCTTTCAATCTCATATAAATATAAATACAAGATAAATATTAATGGCCTCCAGTCCTCAAATGAGATCTATTTTTATTTACTGCATCAGTTATTGCATACTTGCCTCTTTTTCTTATAGGTTCTTTTCAATTCTACTTTGTGGTTATTTCCTTAATCCATCTCTCTGCTTTCACTATTCAGGAATCTTTTTAATTTTTAGGCTACTTTAAATGGTTCCCAACAAGCATTAATACTTACTAAATTCACTTCTCTGGATTTCTACCTAGGCCTTAAATGTTTCAGAAGCATCTTTCTGAATGTAAATGTAATCCTGTAACTTTTCACATAAAATCTTTCAAAGCCTCCATGTCCTACAAGATAGAGCTCCATAGGATGACATGTAAAATCCTTTATCATTGACACTGGCCTGGGTGTCTAACCTCAGCTTCAGCTGTAATCCCAGGAAGTCAAACCATTTGGAATTCCTGAAACCATGACACCATTTCACAAACCAAGGAAGGCCTATTGCTTCTGAAGTTAGTGAGACACAAGCCTCCAGTCTTTCCCTGTAGTTGTTGAAGGTAGTTGAGTATTTTAGAACATTCTAGGAAGGGACAGAAACAATCCAGAAATATGTCTATGGAAGCCATCTCTATTAAATCGCCTAAAGGGATCTCAGAAGAAAGGGACTGAGAATTTCCAAGACTGGTAATTTGTTGTGAATATGTTTTCTCATTGTAGAAACAAATTCATTTTCATATATTAATTTTGGAGTTGTAAACTTGTATTATTTTTTTAAAGATGGCCCTATTCAAAACCTATCCTGGTCCATGATCTTTTTGCTTGGGCATACTTCCCTCTTTTGTCTAATTAGAAAACTCCCAATCCTTTGAAGATTCAGCTTAAAACTCACCACTGTTCTCTCACCTTCAGTCATCCCAGAAATAATTGCAAATTTCATCCTCTGTTTCTTCTATTAAAGAATTGATCACATTCCATAATTATATGTTTACCAGTTTATTCTCTCTGTCTTTCAAAGAGGGTGTGGAGAACATGTGTGCCAATTTGGACATAAAAATTGTGTGTCTCCTCTCCTAAAAACACTCCAGTTTCCTTCTGGGGAATTCTCTACCCCATAGGTGTCAATCACAGTCAGATGATAAGCTCTGAGGCTCTGATTCTCACACTCCCTTACCCAAAGGCTCTTGGAGGCTCCTTGCCCAGTAGGCTTTGTTTTGCCTTCCCACCCCAGCAAGCCTGTTTCCATATGCACTCCTCTCCGCTCATCAGAATCTCACTCCTGGGACTTTCACCTTTGATCTTGGGAACAGCTGGCCTCTTTGAAGTAGCTCCTTCCACTGAGAACCTCTGTAATGTCTGTGCTCCTGAGTCCTCATCCTTTCCCTCTGAGAGAAAAACTGCCAGTGGTCTTTCAATCTACTTGGGCTTCCCTGGTGGCTCAGAGAGTAAAGAATACATGCAATTTAGGAGACCTGGTTTCCATCCCTGGGGTTGGGAAGATCCCCTGGAAAAGAAATGGCTACCTATTCCAGTATTCTTGCCTGGAGAATTCCATAGATTGAGGAGCCTAGAGGGCTATGTGGGGTTGGTCTGTGGAGTTGCAAAGAGCCAAACATGTCTGAGCAACTGACACTTTCCCAATCTATATGCCCTTTCTGCAGGAGACTACATTTCCCAGCCTCCCTCGTTGTTGGGTGTGACTGAAAACTGTTGCCTGCAAAGACCTGACCTAGGTCTTGAGGCAAGGAACTTGCCTCTCTATTCATTCCCTTTTCTCTCCTTTCTAGATGAAACCAGGATACCTGCAGGATCTGTCACTTGCACAGGCCCCTTTGTGGCACTTTTCGATAATTAAAGGTTCTTTAGTTGTATTGTTTTACTTGAAAAGTCCTCCAGACCCCCAAAACCCAGGTACACCTATGCAAGGCCCAGCTGCTTCAACTGTGGAGAATAAGAAGAACTTGGCTCACCCCAAATCATGACAAACTCTCACCAGAGTCCATTACTTCTAAATTTTATCAGGAAAGGGAGGTTTTCTTTTCCTATTACCCCAATAACTTGCTAAAAATTGTTGTTTAATTTTCCAACTATTGGGTTATCAAACACTAGATTAACTGATAAAATTAATATCTTTTTTTTCTTTAATAGAAAACCATCAATTATAAATGTTACCATTAGGTTAATGGTATGATTAATCAATTACTAACTTATTATGATTATTATTATTGATATGATACTCAATTGATATGAATATTGATATGAACTCAATAATATGATATATATATTATTATGATATAATTAATCAATTATTAATATATTAATCAATAGACAAGATTTATATTTTTCAAGTTCTGAGAATATTGTTGCTTTTCTCTAAAACTATTGTTTATAGACTTTAAGTTGTAACTGTTCAAAGTTTCACTGTTTGCGACATTAAAATACCTATCTTTCACAGCCCATATGACTCAGGTTTGTCAGAGCAACAAAATGCTTTGTGGGGGAACATGAATGTTCAATTTTTTTTTCATTTCACATGTTTTGGGAGACTTTCTGAATAATAAAATTAGTCCCGTTGACTGTTCTTAATGAAAGAACATTGAGAGTTGAAAGTAGCCATTAAAAATTTGATGGAATTAAGACTTAACATAGTAGTTCCCAGCCTGATTACAAATGAGAAATTACTGAAAGATGTTTTTAAAAAGTCCTCATGCTTGAGCTCCAATTCCAGTATTTTTATTTAATTGGCCTCAGGAGGAGCCTGAAAATCTGTATATTTTTAAATCTCTACAGCAATCATAAATGTGAGACTAGGGTTGACAAGCAAAGATTAGAGTGAGGGAGGGGTTCTTCATTCTGCTAGAAGTTTCACCTATAGCAAGAATGTCACAGCAGATTACCAATTATGCACACTGAGAATTTAAAAAGTGGCTTAAAAAACCCAGAAATTGTGCATGTTTACATAATATAAAAACATAAAAATACATTGAGATCAATAAAAGAAACTAGAGCTTTTTGGAGAAATGGCTAATTTTAGGGTTGGGGCAGGGAATACGCAACCTGATATTAGATCATTTTCTCATTCCAGAAAGGAAGGGAATTCTCAAAAACAAAATAATGGGAGTATGTTAAAGGGAATCAGAAGCCAAATGAAAGAGCTCCTATTGGCAAATGTTGGAACAACATGAAAGACAGAATAAAGAACATAGAATTTGATTATAACCCAAAGTATTAAGTAAATATCCTTGAGTCTATACTCATATGAATCAAAGAATAGATAAATGGATGGGCATGAATAGACAAATCTCACACACAGAAGAATTAAGAATAATTTATGGAGAAGCTGCTCCCTAAAAGGGTGGAGCATGACTCCCTACTCTGGAGATGTGGGCCACTCTTAGTGAACTTGCCTTCAGAGGAAGCCATGTGGGAAGGGGGCAGGGAGGTAACTACGTGGTAGAAAAACCTGACAAACACCACTGTATACAGGTGACCAAGGTCAGTATCAGCAGTGGAAAGGCATGTTGATGGCATTCACTTTTGATATGATGTGCTATGCTCTTCTTTCCAAAACCTCATAACTCCAATCTAACCATGAAAAAAAAATTATTGGACAAACCCAAATCAAGCATCATACTACCAAATACATGACTGGTACTTCTCAAAACTATAGAGGTCATAAATACCAACAAAAGTCTGAGATACTGTTGTAACACAGAGGAGGTTAAGGAGTCATGATGACTACATGTAATGTACTATTTTAAACAGGAACGCAAGACAGAAAATGGGCACTGGGGAAAAATTAATGACAATAAAAACCAAAGCATAGAGCCAGGTAGTAAAAATACACCAGAGTTAGTTGTTAGTTATGACAGACATTCCATAGTAATATAAGATGTCAGCAATAGCTTCCAAAGGATATAGTGTGCAAAGGAACTCTCTATACTATTTTTGCAAGTTTTTCTGTAAGTATAAAACTACTCTAGAATTAAAACTTTAAATACTAAAAAAACAAAACAAAACAAAACACACACACACATTGGGGATTTGGGCATGTACGTATACACACTTAATATAAGTTAAGAGCATCTCTAATGAAAAGAACATTTGAAATTTAGCACATGAACTCATGAAGACTATTAAGCATCAGAATTATAATATCTTAAAATCATAATATGTTAGCATTTTGTCTACACAGAGTTACTGGTTGAAAGCTTTCAGTCAAATAAAAAAGAAGAGCAACATGGATTTTCAAATATATCCTGAGGAAGTTAAACCTAAATCCTCATGTAGCCAAGCATTTCCTGTGGTCCAGAGATTTAACTTTAAAGCTGAGAATGTAATCAGGTGATAACCTGCCCCCATATTCTAAAAGTAAGGGGCAAGATTGTCTGTCTGAGACTAGCAAAGTGTTGAAAAAAAGTGGTTTTGCAAACATAAGTTCATCACCCACCTCCAGGCCAATCGAATACTTACAATTAATCACAGAGATTGAAAAGGCCAGTCATCAAAAAGAACTTAGAAAAGATTAATTAGGAAGGTGCTATTCCTGTCCTCTGGTCAAACACAGAGAATCCCTGGTGTCAACAGAACAATAAGGGATGTAGATGGAGCTATCTCTGAACTAGGCAAAAAAAAAAAAAAAATTAGGACCTATCATATAAAGGAAGCACTAATATTAGACTCCAATTAATCCATCAACAGAACCTACTTCCCCCTTATTTCTCTGTTCCAGTTACAATTGCTGCATGACAGATTAATCCTGAACATCGAGGCTTTAAAAAAACATTTTATTAGATTCACAGATTCTGAAGAACTGAAATTCAGTGAGGAAGAGTGAGTCAGGGTGACTTATCTCTATCCTGTGATATCTGGGAACTCAGCAGGAAAGACTGGACGGCTAGAGTAGATGCCTTGAAATCAATTAAAGGCTCGTTTACCCACATCTCCAGGGCCTCTGCTGAGATAAGGCAAAGATAGACAAGGAAAACTAGCTGGATCTGCAGGTTGCCTCTCCTTGTATTTCACCCCTTCAGCGTGAAACTCCTAAAAATCTGGTCATTTTCCTATACAACCACAGTGCCATTGACACACTCAGGAAAGTTGACACTAATATATTAATAATATCATCTAAAATGGAGCAATATTCAAAATCCTTTGGTTTTCTCTATGTCCTTTATGTTTGGTCCCATTGAAGATCAACCAAAGACCACACATTGAATTTGGCTACCAAGTCTCTTTGATCTCCTTCAGAGCGGTTTTTCATCTTGATGATGTATTTTAAGAGTCAGTATATTTGAAGCCAGTTGTTTTGTAGAATGACCCTCAGATGAATATGCCTGTGGTTTCCTCATGAATAGATTTAGATGAAATATTTTTGACAAGAAAGTCATATCATGATGTTAGTTCTTCTTGGTACATAACATCAGATAGCAAATATTGTTTGTTTCTCCCATTATTGGTGACATTAAGTTCAATCACTCGGTAAAGGTGGGATGTGCCATATTTCTTCATTATAAAGGTACTTTTGCACCTCTGTAATTAAGTATATATGACAATTTGGTACTTTGAAACTGTGTACATATTCTGTTTCCCAATAATTTTTCACTCCAAAACTTCAGCATGGATGAAATGTGCCTGGATGATCCTTGCCTGAATCAATTATTACATTTGGGGCTGCAAAATGGTGACTGTTTTTTCCAATCTGGTGATTCTCACCACATATATCAGAATACTTTAGTAAAGAAGAACTTTCCCTTTCCTCCTTCCCTATATCTCTCTTTTTTTTTTTTTTAACCATGAATGCATCACCAAAGAAGAGCCTCCCTTTTTTTTTTTATCACGACTATGGTCTCATGAGTTATTTTTTAATTCGCTGCATTATATTCATTACCATCATTCTTTCAAAGCCCAATTGTTCCAAATGTGGTCAGGGGAAAGCCCTTCAATCTGGCTTTGATGCGTTTTTGGTGTGTCCTCATCAGTCTTAAAGTCCTTCCTTATTTTCTGACTCAAGCTGTTCCAGACTCAAGAATTAATTCCTTCTCCCAAGGCAAGAGAAATTAAAAACAAAAATAAACAAATGGGACCTAATCAAACTTTCAAGCTTTTGTACAGCAAAGGAAACCATTTGAAAAAAAAAGAAAAAAAAAGTAGAGAATAGGAGAAAATATTTGCCAACAACACAGGTGATAAAATATTCATTTCCAAAATATACAAACAGCTCATACAACTCAACAACAAAAAAACCAACATCCCAATTTAAAAAATGGGCAGAAGACCTAAATAGAATCTCCAAACTAGACATACAGATGGCCAGTAGGCACATGAAAAGATGTTCAACCTTGCTAATTACTAAGGAAATGCAAATCAAAACCACACTGATGTACCACATCACACCAGTCAGAATGGCCATCATTAAAAAGTCTGTGAACAGCAAATGCTGGAGAGGGTGTAGAGAAAAAGGAACCCTCCTACATTGTTGCTGGGAATGTAAGTTGGTGTAGCCACTGTGGAAAACAGTATGGAGTTTCCTCTGAAAACTGAAAATAGAGCTACCATGTAATCCATCAGTCCTGGGCATATATACAGACAAAATTCTAATTCAAAAAGATACATGCACCCCTATGTTCATAGCAGCACTATTTGAAATAGACAAGACATGGAAATAACTTAAATGTCTCTCAACAGATGAATGGGTAAAGAAGATGTGGTACATGTATGCAATAGAATACTATTCATCCTTAAAAAGAATGAAATAGTGCCATTTGCTTCAACATGGATGCAATGAGAGATCATACTGTCAGAAAGAGAAAGACAAATATCATATGATATCTTTTATATGTGGAATCTAAAATATGACACAATGAATCTATCTATGAAACAAAAACAGAATCATGGACATAGAAAATAGACTGGTGTTGCCAAAGGAGAGGAGGTTGGGGAAGGATGAAATGGGAGGCTGGGGTTAGCAGATATAAGCTTTTATATATAGAAGGGATAAACAGCAAGGTCCAACTGTATAGAACAGACACTATATTCAATATCTTTAGATAAAGTGAAAGTTGCTCAATCGTGTCTGACTCTTTGTGACCCCATGGACTATATAGTCCATGGAATTCTCCAGGCCAGAATATTGGAGTGGGTAGCCTTTCCCTTCTCCAGGGGATCTTCCCAACCCAGAGATTGAACCCAGGTCTCCCACATTGCAGGTAGATTCTTTACCAGCTGAGCCACAAGGGAAACCCTGATAAACCATAATGGAAAAGACTACTTTAACAAAAAGAATGTATATACATATTGAAAAACAGAACTGATTTCTTGGAACACACAATAAATCAGCCATTTATCCAAAATGCCTGAGTTTGTTTTAGTAGGAAATCTTAGTTAGAAACTAAGACCTGTGTAGAGCAGAAACCAACACAACACTGTAAAGCAATTATCCTCCAATTAAATGTAAATTTTAAAAAACAATAAAATAAAAAGAAACCAAGATTGGGTGCTAAGTATGCTCATTGGTGTATCAGTAGTATTCATTGGTATGTCCAGTAGACTATGTTAAGATACATGTTCTTTAAAAAAGAATGATTCATTCTTTTAGGGGGCCAAGATATTAATTTTAGTTACTAACATATTCATTGCCAACAACAAGCACCAAATCCCAACCTTCACTTTTATTTTATAATTTATATATAACATTATAAAAGTTTATGATGTACAACCTATTGACAATACATTTATATATTGCAATACAATTACCACCTTAGCTTTCGCTAATACCTTTATCTTGCCACATAATTATCATTTCTCTTTTACTTGTTTTTTTAATCTACTGTTTTATTACTAGTGCTGAAGCATATGCCATTGACTTGTATTTACCTCTGTCTACTAGACTACAGGTTCTTTGAGGGAAGGGTGTTAGTCTTATTCATTATTCCTTCACATATTACTTACTCAATTAGTCAACATATTTTTATTGTCCTTTCTGCATGAGGTGGGGTCAGGTCAGTTCAGTTGCTCAGTCATATCTGACTCTTGACTCCATGGACTGCAGCATGCCAGGCTTCCCTGACCATCACCAGCTTCCTCAAACTCATGTCCATCGAGTCAGTGATGCCATCCAACCATCTCATCCTCTGTCACCCCCTTCTTCTCTTGCCCTCAATCTTTCCCAGCATCAGGGTCTTTTCAAATGAGTCAGTTCTTCGCATCAGGTGGGCAAAGTTTTGGAGTTTCAGCTTCAGCATCAGTCCTTCCAATATTAAGGACTGATTTCCTTTAGGATGGACTGGTTGGAACTCCTTGCAGTCCAAGGACTCTAAAGAGGCTTCTCCAACACCATAGTTCAAAAGCATCAATTATTCAGTGCTCAGCTTTCTTTGAATGCTCAAACTACTGCACAATTGCACTCCTCTCACATGCTAGTAAAGTGAAAGTGAAAGTGAAGTCGCTCAGTCATGTCCGACTCTTCTCGACCCCATGGACTGCAGCCTACCAGGCTCCTCCATCCATGGGATTTTCCAGGCAAGAGTACTGGAGTGGGGTGCCATTGCCGTCTCACATGCTAGTAAAGTAATGCTCAAAATTCTCCAAGTCAGGGTTCAGCAATATGTGAACCATCAACTTCCAGATGTTCAAGCTGGTTTTAGAAAAGGCAGAGGAACCAGAGATCAAATTGCCAACATTCGCTGGATCATCAAAAAAGCAAGGGAGTTCCAGAAAAAACATCTATTTCTGGTTTATTGCCTATGCCAAAGCCTTTGACTGTGTGGATCACAATAAACTGTGGAAAATTCTGAAAGAAATGGGAATACCAGACCACCTGACCTGCCTCTTGAGAAATCTGTATGCAGGTCAGGAAGCAATAGTTAGAACTGGACATAGAACACACTAGTTCCAAACAGGGAAAGGAGTAGGTCAAGGCTGTATATTGTCACCCTGCTTATTTAACTTAAATGCAGAGTATATCATGAGAAATGCTGGGCTGGATGAAGCACAAGCTGGAATCAAGATTGCTGGGAGAAATATCAATAACCTCAGATATGCAGATGACACCACTCTTATGGCAGAAAGTGAAGAAGAACTAAAGAGCCTCTTGATGAAAGTGAAAAGAGGAGAGTGAAAAAGTTGGCTTAAAACTCAACATTCAGAAAACTAAGATCATGGCATACAGTCCCATCACTTCATGACAAATAGATGGGGAAACAGTGGAACAGTGGCCGACTTTATTTTTCTGGGCTCCAAAATCACTACAGATGGTGACTGCAGCCATGAAATTAAAAGATGATTACTCCTTGGCAGGAAAGTTATGACCAACCTAGACAGCCTATTAAAAAGCAGAGACATTACTTTGTCAACAAAGGTCCGTCTAGTCAAGGCTATGGTTTTTCCAGTAGTCATGTATGGATGTGAGAGTTGGACTATAAAGAAAGCTGAGTGCTGAAGAATTTATGCTTTTGAACTGTGGTGTTGGAGAAGACTTTTGAGAGTCCCTTGGTCTGCAAGGAGATTCAACCAGTCCATCCTAAAGGAGATCAGTCCTGGGTGCTCATTGGAAGGACTGATGTTGAAGCAGAAACTCCAATATTTTGGCCACTTGATGTGAAGAGCTGACTCATTTGAAAAGACCCTGATGTTGGGAAAGATTGAAGGCAGGAGGACAAGGAGATGACAGAGGATAAGATGGTTAGATGGCATCACCAACTCAATGAACATGAATTTGGGTAAATGCGGGACTTGGTGATGGACAGGGAGGCCTGGCGTGCTGCGGTTCATGGAGTCGCAAAGAGTCGGACACGAATGAGCGACTGAACTGAACAGCTTTCTTTATAGTCCAACTCTCACATCCATACATGACTACTGGAAAAACCATAGATTTGACTACACAGACCTTTGTTGGCAAAATAATGTTTCTGCTTTTTAATATGCTGTCTAGGTTGATCATAAATTTTCTTTCAAGGAGCAAGCATCTTCTAATTTCATGGCTGCAGTCACCATCTGCAGTGATTTTGGAACCCCCAAAAATAAAGTCTGTCACTGTTTCCCCATCTATTTGCCATGAAGTGATGGGACTGTATGCCAAGATCTTAGTTTTCTGAATGTTGAATTTTAAGCCAACTTTTCCACTCTCCTCTTTCCTTCTTCTTCACTTTCTGCCATAAGGGTGTTGTTATCCACATATCTGAGGTTATTGACATTTCTCCCAGTAATCCTGATTCCAGTATGTGCTTCATCCAGCCCAGCATTTCTCATGATGTACTCTGCACATAAGTTAAATAAGCAGAGTGACAATACATAGCCTTGACGTACTCCTTTCCCTATTTGGAACTAGTCTGTTGTTCCATGTCCAGTTCTAACTGTTACTTCCTGACCTGCATACAGATTTCTCAAGAAGCAGGTCAGATGGTGTGGTATTCCCATCTCTTTAAGAATTTTCCAGAGCTTCAACAGAGAGAGTAACCTTATAAAGAATATCTGAGTTCTGCCAGGTGAGCTGTAAGGAGTTACATGAGGAAAGAGAAGGGGATATGGAGAATACACAGTGGGTGCTCCTGGCAAAGGGTACCCTGTCTATGAGGATGTATAGCCCAGAATTCAATGATGACTGAGTCAATAAATTTTTCCAAAACTTGGTAGGAATTAAGTAGACACAGTCTGGGTGTGTCTATAAAAGAAATCCACCAAGAGAAGCAGATATTTGGGATAATCTTTCAGAAAAGTGCTCTTTTAAAAATCATTGACTCTTTTTACATTTTTTAAACTTTTTAAAACCAAAAATGTTTTGTATTGGGATATAGTCAATTAACAATGTTGTGGTAGTTTCAGGTAAACAGCAAAAGGTCTCAGCCATATATATATACATGTATCCATTCTCCCATTGGCCTTTTTAATTTTTTACTGCCTAGTTTTGAAAGTACCGTGAATAATTTTTAAAATAATCTTAAAAAGCAAGTAGATGTACCAAAGTGCCTCTAACTTAACTCAGTACTTTAATTCTTTTAAATATTGAACGGATACAAAATCTTTTTTATTAAATATGCATGAGGCAAATAATCAACACAAATATCTGGGTACCCACGTCCAATTTAATTAACAAAATTTACCATCACCTTTGAAGCCCTGTGTTTTCCAAAGCAAAGAGTTGAATTGCCACATCCCTCAAGGGTAACCATTATTTGGAATGCAATGTTATTATAGAATTATTTTCCTTCACATGTTTACTTCACTACAGAGTGTGTAACCCTACACTACACATTATTTAATCGTGCATGGCTCAGAACTTCAGACAAGTATAAGCATATTTAGTGCATTTTTCTGCAGCATTATGTACCTGAGAATCAATTAAGTTTTTGCTTCCAGTTGTAATTCATTTGTTTTCAATTATCTAGTATTTCATCAGATGAATATGCCACAATTTATTTATCTGTTCTCATGTGAATGGATATTTGGGTTATTTCCAGCATTTTGCTATCTCAAACAGCGCCGGACTAAACACTTGTGCATGTATCCTGGACAAGAGCTTCTCTGAGACAGGAATGAAATTGCTCAGTCGCTAAATATGTGCATCTCAAATGAACTGGACAGTGTCAAACTGTTTTCCAAAATGATCTTGCCCATTTACCATTCTACCACCTGTGCATGTTTGCACTTGCTCCATATCCTCATCAAGGCTTAATATTATTCAATGCTTTTAATTTTTCTGCTGTGGTAAATATGTTGGTATTTTATTGTGGCTTTTCATTTGCATTTTTCTAGCTACTAATAAGATTAAACAAATTGTTCATATGTTATTGGCCATTTGGGTTTTCTCTTAGGTGAAGAATTGTTTAAGCCTTTTACTCAATACTCTTTTAAAGTTTTCTTCTCTTTTTAGCTTGTAGGAGGTTTTTATATCTGTTCTGGATACTAATATTCTGTTATTTACTTGAATTATACACATATTTGCCCTATTGTGAATTTTCTTTTACCAAACGCTTTATATCCCTCATTAAACAGAAGTTTTCAATTTAAATACACTTTTAAAAACCCATTTTTTTATTGTTCATGCTTGTTCTGACTTGTTTAAAAAAAATCCTTTATACTCAATATATTTATAACCCAAAGGTTTATGAAGAATATCCTGTAAACACTCCTAAACTTTTAGATTTAACCCAAAGGTTATAAATATATTGTTTTCATAGAGCTTTATAATCTTGGTTTATGGTGTGAAGTAGGGTCTAATTTTATTTTTTCCCTTTTATATGATCATTTGTTCAGAAATCATTTATGGAAAAGCCCATCTTTTATACCCATTCTACAATGCCAGCTCAATCATACAAGAAGTTTTACCATCTGAGTAAATCTGTTTCTGAAACTGACAATTCCACTAGTTAATTAATCTATTCCTTTGCAAGACGCTGAATTTATTACTACAACTATGTGACCATTCTTGATATCTGCATAGGCAATCCCTCTACTTTGTTCTTTTTTCAGAGTGAGTGTACTTGTCCTTATATCCTTCTATGTTAATTTTGGAATCATATTGTCAAGTTTCACAGAAAAAGTCTATTGAAGTTTTTATTGGTTTCAAACCAATAATCGAAGTGAATTTGTAGATGAATTTTGGGAAAAATCAACATCTTTGTAATGTTCATAGTCTAAACCCAAAATATTATGTCTATTTACATAGCTTTTCTTTCACGATCTCTACTAAGTTTTCCAACTTTCTCTAAAAATGTCTCTTGCTCAAATTTGGTTAGATCTATTTCTAACCACTCTGTATTTTTGATGCTATTATAATTGGTTCAGTTCAGTTGCTCATTTTTGTCCGACTTTCTGTGAACCCATTGACTGCAGCATGCCAGGCTTCCCTGTCCAACACCAATCCCTGGAGCTTGCTCAAACTCATGTCTATCGAGTCAGTGATGCCATCCAAACATCCTCTGCCATCTGCTTTTCCTCCTGCTTTCAATCTTTCCCAGCATCAATGTCTTTAAAAATGAGTCAGTTCTTTGCATCAGGTGGCCAAAGTATTGGAGTTTTAGCTTCAGCATCAGTCCTTCCAATAAATATTCAGGACTGATTTGCTTTAGGATTGACTGGTTGGATCTCCTTGCAGTCCAAGGGACTCTCAAGAGTCTTCTCCAACACCACAGTTCAAAAGCATCAGTTCTTCAGTGCTCAGCTTTCTTCCTTATAATTGGTAACTTTATCTAAACAAATGTTTTCTAAACAATTGCAAGATTGCATGAATTCTACTTATTTTCATACATTGGTTTCATATCTAGCAGATTTATTAAACTCATTATTGTTTTTAATGTATTTGAGTAATTTTTGTAGGTAATCATATTATCTAAATAGAAAGTTTTATTTCTTTTTCTCTATCCTACACCCTTTATTCTTTTTTGTGCTTTACTGCTAGGATTTCCACACATTTTAAAATGGAAGTGTTGATATTGGATACCAGTGCCTTGGGCAGATGCTTTTAACATGTCACTATTAAGTAAGATATTTGCTGTACATTTTTATACTTATTCTTTGTTGTATTAAAGAAGTTTACTTCTAGTCCTTAGGTTTTTTTCTCCTTTTTGTTTGAAAATTTTCAAACATCAGAAAGGCTGTAAGAATAATACAGTGAATATCCATATATCCTTCATTTTAAACACATTGAAATACTTATTTTATATTCTATGCCTTATTTCAGGATTTGATGTTTGCAAGCTCAGGGGTGATATTTCTACTTGGCCCTCACCACATATGTACAGTTCTTTGTGGCCCCAGCTTTATTTGTGGTTGTCTGTCCTACAAAGTACTCACTTACCTTGGACTTACTCTGGGCTGTGTATCTGGCTTATCTTATTTGGGGAAGGAAAGAAGTCGAAAGTTCAAGGTGTCTGGGTCAGTAAATACCTTTAAGACAAAAGCCAACAGGAGTCCTTTTTTCCTGTCTTCCCACATTCATTCAGTTTAGGTCCTCTGAATAGTTTTTACTCATCTGCCGGCTCATTAACTAATTTAAAATGACACTTCTTTATATTTTCACTAGGCATTTTTAGTCGTTCTTAGTGGGAGAATCTGTCAAGATACCCAGATGACGCCTCTCTGAGAAGCACGAACTGGTATATTCTTTACGTGGGTTTCCCAGATGGCTCAGTGGTAAAGACTCTTCTTGCAATCCAGGAGAGGTGGGTTCAAACCCTGGGTCAGGAAGATCCCCTAGAGGAGGAAATGGCAACCCACTCCAGTATTCTTGCCTGGAGAATTTCATGTACAGAGGAGCCTGGTGGGCTACAGTCCATGGGGTCACAAACACGAATGAGCATGCACACATATTCTTTATGTAACACTTGGGATCACGTACCCTCACCAGTCATCCTTAAAGCTAATGTTTCCCCTTTCTTCACTAGGGCTACTAACACAACTAAACATACTTCTTTCCCATCTGCCACAATCTTTATTAGCTTCACAAATCCTCCTAATGGTTCATCCCCTGGTCCTGGAACTATAATCCCGCAAGCTGTGCAGTGTAGCCAAAGGGGGAAAAAATAAAGAGGTTTCAGAGCTAACAAGGTATTTAAGTAAAAAGCTAAACTCCAGTTTCTAAAGAGGAGCATAGGCTCCCTGTAGTGAAACTAGCAAAAGTGAGCTGTCTAGACACAAAGATTTTCCAATATCTTCACCATATCTCTGTGGGAATTTACTGTTACCGTGCAAGGCAGGATATTTTGACACAGGACAACTCATTCTCTTCTGGTTTGAGAGGCTTTGTTGCCCTTAGTCGTTTCATTTTCTAGTCATCTGCGGGCTGTGTCTGACTCTTTGTGACTCCATGGACTTCAGCCCACCAGATATTAAATATATCTCATAGATATATATCTATAATTTCCTCAAAGATAATATCCCTCAAAGACACTAACAGAAACATCTCTCATAGATAATTGCTGATTTACCTGTCTCTCTCTCTTAGTCGCTCAGTCGTGTCCGACTCTTTGTGACCCCATGGACTGTAGCTCTCCAGGCTCCTCTGTCCATGGCATTTCCCAGGCAAGTATACTGGAGTGGGTTGCCATTTCCTTTGACTACGTTCAAACCCATAAATAATTATTATTAAGAGAGCTATTGATGATCTTTTATATGTTGAGTGTTTATATAAGTTTCCATGGATTTTCCAAGGTAATGTTAATAATAATAAAAGCCAACAGTTTAAAGCTTTACTGTTGTATCATATTTTCCCTTACAACAGTCCTATGTGGTAGATATTATTAGTATATTCTGAGTAATTGTCAAGAGGCTAGAAGGCTTTCAACTCTCAACCCAGACAATATGATGGAGAAATGGTGATAATCAGATGGTTCTTGGAAAAAAAATAATTTTGAAGGTGAAAACTGGCTTTAATCACAATCTCCAAGCATAAAGCTTAGGTCACAGTTAATTCTATTCTGGCCACTTAGATGCTGGACCCTGGTGACTAGATCCTCTCTAGACTATGATTTCAACACTGGTGATAGTCATGTATTTACTCTGGTGAAAATGCCTAAGGAAATAGGCCACTCGGTATTTAGAAAAATAGTTCTTATCCTGACACCTTTGAAAAAACAGCCCTTTAAGACAGAGGACATGTTTTGACATCTGTAAATTTTCTCTCTTGGCATCATTTCTGAACTGTGAGGTGTGGCTGAGGTATTGAGACTTAAGTTTTCACCGAGAAAATGCTTTGTTGAGTCAGTCATTCATATAAAGAAGAGCAAATTCTTCCTTAAGCAAGGAATTCTGTAAACATAGTTTCCAAATATAGTTGATTCTGATACTTAAGACACACAATTTGTGAGACACAATTCTTTCAACACACACTATCCACTAGAAAGATGTATCCAGCTAAGAAAATACAGAGAGTGAATTTTTTTTTTTAAAGGGAGAGAAAGAAAAGAGGAGTAGTGGTCAAGAGTGAGAACAGGTATATAAAACAGAGAAAGACGAGAGGCAAGGAGAATGGAGATGTTGGCACATGAGTCTTATAACCCACAAACAGGGGCCAGAACTTTCTAGACTGTAAGAAGTTAAAGACTTCTTTACAAGCAAGTCAGGCAGAGCTTAGCTAGATGCTTGCAGTCCTATGGTTTTTGTTTTCCTTTGGTGCCCAAGATGACTAAACTTCTCAATATTTCACCCAGTTAGGTTGGGACTATACTGACCTTCTGGCCAGTCGGTGTAACAAAAATAGAAATGTTGCCCATACCTATTCCTAAAACTTATCCTGAGGCCCTCAGCTTATTCTCTTTCACTTCTACAGGACCTCAAAGACACAATTTTGAATGTCAGCCTGACATACTGGAACAAACAGAATCACTGAGACATCCCTTGGAAAAGAGTGATCAAGGAGATCCATCAGACCTGGGTCTGAATCTAACATGACCAAGAAATACACACTTATTGTTTCAAGCTTCTAAGATATTGGTGCTGTTTGGTACAGCAGCCAGTAGTAATTACCCTGAGCAAAAGAGCAAATGAATGGCATTGTCAGATTTGTGGTTTATGTAAGTCCCTCTGGTAATAGGTGGGGACGGGTCTGAGAATAAAAAGATTGAAGACAGGGTGACCAACTGCACCAATGCCAAGGAGGTACAGGCAAGACAGAGGAGCTGAGATGTACAACTGCTGTTGAGGTAAAGCTAGCAGATATATTATATTATAGGTTTTTTTTTTTTTTAAAGGCAGAACTTGAAGATGGGTTGATGTCAGGATTAAGGGGAAGATCAAGAACAACACCATGCATCTTAGTGAGAACCTTGAAGGATTTTGAGAGCATGGAGTGAGAAATGATACTGAACGAGAGGCAGACTTAGTGGATATGAAATGTTCCATGTGAGACATACTATCATCTTCACTGCACATGGCATATCTATCACTTATTTCTGTGAAATTTCATTACGGGATTGTTTGACTGTAACACTTCATGAGAGTAGGAACCTTATCCATTTTGCATACCGTCCATTTCTATTATTCAGCCATTCTTGGAACTAAGTAGATATGCAACAAATACCTGTGAATGAATGAATGCAATCATGAGTGATGTGACAAGCAGCCAACTGGACATATAAAACTTCAAGGGAATGGTCTGACTTGGAAAGTTAAAATTAGATCTCTTCAGCTTTAAACAGGGGAGATGGTATCCTGAATGTGGATGAAGTAGTCCTTGGGAAAAGGAGGGTTGGAAAATGCTTTAAGTTGAAAAGAGCATGCAGGGTAAACAGGGGATGCATTCTTTTGTGGGAGGCTAAGAGGAAGGAAATGGTTCAGAAAAGGGGTTAGATTTGGTAAGAGTGTGAGATCAGTATACTCCAATATAAGATGCGAATGGATTGACTTGAACAGGGAGGGAGCACCTATCTTAGCCTAGAGGAAAGGAATTGAAGGAGTCAAGGGATAAATTAGTAAGTGACAAATTAACTTGAAAAGAGATGATATGGATGAGAGATTTATGGGAGGGGTCAGGTCTTGAGAGAGAAGGTCTCCTGGAGGAGGGCATGGCAACTTATCCCAGTATTCTTGCCTGGAGAATCCCCATGGACAGAGGAGCCTGGCAGGCTGCAGTCATCGAGTCATAAAGAGTTGGACATGACTGCAGTGACCTCGCGGGCGTGTGTACACAGGTCTTGAGAATGGGGCAGGCTTGGACTAGTCATTGTGAAATAGACAAGTCAAAGAGATGGCGCAAACTCACAAGGTTTGTAGATAGCACCAAGGGCAGAGCTCAGATTAGGGACCATGAATTTGTGGACCGTGAAAATGGGAAGAACAGGGGTAAAATTCTTCATTAATTCAGCAATATCTATTCAGCACTTTTCACTGTAAATCACTGTGCTAAGGGCAGAGACAAAAGTATGTTAATGACATTAGTTTTGCACTTATAATGGCTGAGGCACAAACAATCTGTCATTTCAGTGAAAATAAAACGTATTAGCTGGTGGCATGTTGACAAAATTATTGGCCGTGTGAAAATTTTCCTTTTCAGCTTGTTGTTTTATTACGGTGGTACACACAGGTTCCCTGCTTTATTTCTCAAGTTAAAGCATTGGGTTTGTTCTCTCACTGACCTTCATTAAATAAATCACAGGAACCTGACAGAGTCTGAAAACAGGGCTGATGAAATCAGGCCATGAGAGAGTCTGCATACGCCTCTGTCCTTCTGTGGCTCCAATTCCTTCCCAAAGCAGAACTGTCTCTTTACCTAGTCCCTTTCCCTCATAGGCTGATGTCCACATAAGCAGTCTGATGAATGTGTTAATTTAGCATCACTGTGAGGCCGAGAATTTCCCTTAAAGATATTCTCAGTGTACTTGCCTGTATGGCTGGGAGAAGGTTGAAGTCAGTTTTCTAGAGCCATCAGATTAGACCCCAAAAGTCCTGCCTGCTCAATACATATTTTAGGCCAGAGGCTGCTGACTGGTAAGAATATATAAGCTAGTTTATTGTTTGATTTCTTTTTTCCCCCCAAAATGGAAATCACATCATGAAGATGTTAAAGAGTTGACCAAATTCACTGACTAGCAGAAAGGCTAAGAATCCACGCTTCTTTCACAACTAAATGTTTCCACTGGACATAATAAACTGGACAATGTGCATTTCCCACTGTAGCCTGGAGTATTATTGATTTAATTTTATCAAAATAGTTTGGTTGGTCTCTAAGGGGATGGTGGTTTTTCTTCAGAATACCAATGCTGCATACTATTGCCGAAAAAGTATTATGCTAGCCATTCACTAATGACCTGATTTTCTATATTATTGAGTATTGTTTTGAGAATGTAAAGTGAAATTTCATGTTAACATATGCAATTTGCCAGGAGGCTTTGGGGGAAATTATTGAACTCTAGTGGAGATTTTTTTTGCCCTGCCTAACTTATCTACCTGCTCCATTAGTGAATCAACTTGAATGACCAGTCAATTATTCCAGTGAAAAAGCAGGAAGGTAATAACAGTCAATTAAACTAATTTCTAAATTTGCCTACTTGCTTTTACCAAGGTCATCCAACCAAACAGAAATTCAGAAATATTAATATTCCGTCTCCTTCTTATTAAATTGTCTCCGAGGGCTTAGGAGAAAGGAGTGTTGAATGCCAATCTGAGTTTTATCTTTTAAATCCTCCTCATCTACTTAACTGAATCCACTGTTAGGCTTATTAAAAAAGTGACAGCCTGGGTAACCCAAATAATGCAGGAAAGAATAGGATACTTAAACAGCTGAAGCAACTGCCTTTGATATTATGTTTATCTCTTCAACACTAAATGATTATTTACACTGTTGGTTTATTCTCTTTCTTGGCATTGGAAGTTGCTTATATTCAATCCATGCATCATCCCCTGACATGGTTCTATCTATGGAAGCAGTGCTCAAGTGTGGGGGATGGAGAAAATCTTTGCAACACATACTTTCCTGTGTTCTTTCTCCATTAATATTATATTTAATTATTGAAATTGACACCATTGTAAGTTTAATTTAATTTTAAAGCATATTTGCATTATAAAATATTAATATGTAATTTCTATGCACATTATTTAGATTCTGCCTCCTCCATATCAAGCTTCTGAATCCATGTATTTCACTGAATCCTCAAGGACTCTAACTTAGTCCAGGTCACCACTGTCATTTGATTTACAACCCCGTCAAACTTGAACCCCTTCCTCCAATTCATTCATGAAAAGTTCCATCATTCATGCAAAACTTTCTTATTACCTTCTATGTTAGATACAAGTTTAAGCACAGATCAGTAAGCAGTCAGAAAAAAAAAAATCCCTGGGAGCTTACAAGGTGATCTTTCTAAATTGCAAATCTGTTTATATCATTCTCTTCCTTGATATATTTCAATGACTTCTCACAACACTAATAATAAATTCAAAACGTGTAAATGTGGTTTGAGGAGTCCTCAGGAACGGGTTCCTATTTATTTCTCTGTTCCCTTGATACATCAGATTTCCTAGTTACAAACAACAAAAGCTGATTCTAGCTCAAGTCATTGGCAAGGAGTTTATTGAAACCACAGAAAATCTCCTAGAATTGTGGGTGGTTTGAGAACTGGGCATGAAGCTCAGTTTTGAGGAATAATGCCCAAAATCTCATTGCAGGTTTGGCCTAATGAGGAAATTTCTGCCACCATCGATAAGCTCCAGATCTTGAACTGTTCTGGTACCACATAAGCCTCAGTATCTCAAAACTGCAACCACTACTAAGTCCATGCTAGATATACGTACATAACACAGTGAGAAAGACACGAACAGACTGGTTAATCTTCCTCTCTCTTTCCTCATTGGCTGATGAATTGAAGTCTGGAATGGATATGTCTGACTGGTAGAGATTGGGCTGCATACCTGTGCTTTAGCTAGAAGAAATATGAAGACACAAGCATCTACCATTTCAGCCCACTTAGGGAAGGGAGTTTTGCTTCCTACCAAGACTCATAAAGTGGGAAAATTCCCTAAACATGAAAATAGGTTTCAGATGATAGATAGATGAATAAAATAGTGTTCCACATATTCCTCAAATTCTAAGCTACACAGACAAATGGAACAGTGGAACCTGAATGAAGACCCTGAAAATGAACCCACACAAATATAGTCAACTACTTTGACAAAGGAGCAAAGGGAATACAATGGAGTAAAGGCCGTTTTTTCAACAAATGACAGAACAACTGGATATCCACATACAAAAAAAAAAAAAAGAGAGAGAGAAACTAGACACAGACCTTATACCCCCCCCTCATTAAAATTAACTTAAAATGGTCCAAAGACCGAAGTATAAAACACAAAACTATAAAACCTCTAAAAGACAAAATAGGAGAGACTGGACTTTCCTGGTGGTACAGTGGTCACGGGTTTGGGTGGACTCCGGGAGTTGGTGATGGACAGGGAGGCCTGGCATACTGCGGTTCATGAGGTCACAAAGAGTTGGACACGACTGAGCAACTGAGCTGAACTGAACAGAGGATAAGAACAGGCTTGCCAACGCAGGGTTCCTGAACCGGGGAAGACTCCATCTGCCAGAGAACAGCTAAAGCTGGGCACTGCAGCTACTGAGCCCTTTTGTTGCAACTGCTGAAGCCCACACACCTAGAGCCTGTGCTCCACAACAAGAGAAGCCACTGCCATCAGACGCCCATGCACTGCAGTGAAGAGTAGCCGCTCGCTCATGCAACCAGAGAAAGCCTGTGCACAGCAATGAAGACCCAGCAGAACCACAATAATTAATTAATGTAATTTAAGAAAAAATCTAAATGTCCTTGGGTATGGTGATGACTTTTTAGATAATATGCTAAAGTTATGGTCCCCAAAATAATAATAATATAATTGATAAGCTGGACATAATTAAAATTAAAAACCTTGCTCCAAAAAAGACAATGTCAGAGTAATAAGACAAGCCACAGAATGCGAGAAAATAGTTGTAAAAAATACATCTGATAAAGGACTGTTATGTAAAATATACAAAAATGTTAAAACTCAACAATAAGTAAACAAACAACCCAATTGAAAAATAGGCCAATGATCTTAACTGATACCTCACCAAAAGAAATGCACAAATAAGCATAGAAAAGATGCTGCATACCATATATGATCAAGGAAATGCAAACTAAAAAAAATGATACCACTATGCTGCTGCTGCTAAGACGCTTCAGTTGTGTCCGACTCTGTGTGACCCCATAGATGGCGGCCCACAAGGCTCCCCCATCCCTGGGATTCTCCAGGCAAGAACAGTGGAGTGGGTTGCCATTTCCTTCTCCAATGCATGAAAGGGAAAAGTGAAAGTGAAGTCGCTCAGTCGTGTCCGACTCTTAGCGACCCCATGGACTGCAGCCTACCAGGCTCCTCCGTCCATGGGATTTTCCAGGCAAGAATACTGGAGTGGGGTGCCATTGCCTATAGACCTACTTCAATAGCCAAAATCAGGCCAACAACAACATCAAAGGCTGGTGAGGATATGGAGAAACGGGAACTCTCATTCATCACTGGTGAATGCAAAACAGCGCAACAGTCAACTCAGAAGACAATTTAGAAGTTTCTAACAAAACTAAATAAACATGCTCTTACTATATAATCCAGCAATCTTACTCCTTAAGCTAAATCACTTCATTTGTGTCCGACTCTGTGCGACCCCATAGATGGCAGCCCACCAGGCTCCCCCGTTCCTGGTATCTCCAGGCAAGAACACTGGAGTGGGTTGCCATTTAAAGTCTAGGAATCACAGCACAGCAGGCCTCCCTGTCCATCACCAACTCCCGGAGTTCACTCAGACTCACGTCCATCGAGTCAGTGATGCCATCCAGCCATCTCATCCTCTGTCGTCCCCTTCTCCTCCTGCCCCAATCCCTCCCAGCATCAGAGTCTTTTCCAATGAGTCAACTCTTCGCATGAGGTGGCCAAAGTACTGGAGTTTCAGCTTTAGCATCATTCCTTCCAAAGAAATCCCAGGGCTGATCTCCTTCAGAATGGACTGGGTGAATCTCCTTGCAGTCCAAGGGACTCTCAAGAGGCTTCTCCAACACCACAGTTCAAAAGCATCAATTCTTCAGCGCTCAGCCTTCTTTACAGTCCAACTCTCACATCCATACATGACCACAGGAAAAACCATAGCCTTGACTAGACGAACCTTTGTTGGCAAAGTAATGTCTCTGCTTTTGAATATGCCATCTAGGTTGATCATAACTTTCCTTCCAAGGAGTAAGCGTCTTTTAATTTCATGGCTGCAGTCACCATCTGTAGTGATTTTGGAGCCCAGAAAAATAAAGTCTGACACTGTTTCCACTGTTTCCCCATAATACATTAGAAAGATGCAAAATGCATCTGCAATTAGAATTCATAACACATTTGTTCAGGTCATACATGTTTAAATAAACTCATGCATGTACTGAATCAGAATGTATATTTTATACTATGGGTCTTTGTCAAAAACTTTATAGTCACTGGTCTTTTTCTTCCTTTTTAATGCTGGTATAACAGCAGTGTCTATCAAGTTATAGTAACCTGACATGAAGGATACTGTCTAGCTCCAAAGTGTTCTAATAGGGTGAAATAAGGGCAAGGAAAGGTGAGAAGATACAAAGCATCCCCCAACTCCTTTAAGATCGGTCAGGAGTCGAGTGATATGTTGATGGACCAGTAGCAACAGCATCACCTAGGAGTCCTGCTAGACCTACTAAATTAGCATCTTCACTTAAATAAAATCTCCAAGTGATTCTTGCTTGCTTGCTTGCTTGCTTGCTTTGCTTCAGTTGTGTCCAACTCATTGCAACCCTATGGACTGTAGCCCACCAGGCTCCTGTGTCCATGGGATTCTCTAGGCAAGAATACTGGAATGGGCTGCCATGCCCTCCTCCAGGGGATCTTCCCGACCCAGGGATTGAACCTGCATCTCTTATGTCTCCTGCATTGGCAGGTGGGTTCTTTACCACTAGCACAACCTGGGCAGCCCCTAAGTGACTCTGAGCAGTGGATGGTGTTACTGTTCTGCTCACATCGCTCAGATACTTTCATTATTTTTGCAGACATCAGCTACCAGTTTGCTATTAAACCCAACATTCAGTGCCTCTTCTACCTGCAGGCTGTTAGATCAAACTTTGCCTATGAACCAGGCATACCCAAAGATTTAAGAACATACTTCCCACCTGGGCAACCCTTTGTCAATGATGGACAGGTGAGGGGACTAAATAATACTCCATCACTCCATCACTCCATCCCTTATGTCTGAAGTATGAACTATGTTTTTGCCATGATTCTCCTTCAGGACTGACCCCAGCTTACTTTTTGAATACTTTGCTTGGTGTCACAACTCAGGCTGACCTCCTTCCCTGTACTTCTTCAATATTACCACTAGGTTTGGCTGGGAACGTATTCTAATAAATCATTTTCACCTGGATCTTTATCACACTGCCTGCTATCGCAAAATCCAACTGAGATACATGGCAAGGTAGAGTTCACAAGTAAATATCTAATAAATAATTTTCCCCTATTTTTGCTCAACCCTGTTATTTATCAAGTGGTAGGATATATAAAATGTCCTAAATTCACAGTATATTCAGACACAACAAAAGGGGATTCTTAAAAGTTGCTGACCAGCTGATTCACGTTGTTGTACAGTAGAAACCAACACAATATTGTAAAGCAATTATCTTCCAATTAAATATAAATTAAAAAAAAAAAGTTTCTGACCAGGATTTCTTCTTCCCTCTACCAAGATAGAGCAACAGGGACTAAATTTACCCTTTCCTTCACATAACTGCAACAAGCAAACAAAAGCAGATATCAATATATGAAATAATGATTTTCAAGGCATTTGATATCAGGTTACAAAGGAGAGAGATCTCCAAGAAATAACAAAAAGGTGAATCTTGGGACTTCCCCAGTAGTTAAGACTTTTTCTTGCAATGCAGGGGACACAGATCCCATCCCTGCTTAGGGAACTAAAATCCCACATGCCCCAGAGCAACCAATCCTAGGCACTGTGACTACTGAGCCTGAACATTCTGGAGCCCGTGTGCCACAACTGGAGAGTCAATGTGCCACCCCCGCATGACACAAGATCCCTTGTGGTGCAACTAAAACCTGACCCAGCCAAATAAACAAATATTTTTTATAAAAGAAAGTGGTGAGTCGTGTAACTGCCCCAGTTTCCTACCTTTGGAAAGGGCTTCCCTGGTGCTCTGTTGGTAAAGAATCCACCTGCCAATGCAGGGGACTTGGGTTCAATTCCTGGGTCGGGTAGATTCCCTTGGAGAAGGCAATGGCAACCCACTCCAGTATTCTTGCCTGGGAAATCCCAAGGACAGAGGAGCCTGGTGGGCTACAGTCCATGGGGTCGCAAGAGTCGGACACAACTTGGTGACTAAACCACCACCACCCAGGCTGCCTTGCAAGGAGGGGCAACCTAAGCAGAGGTGTATGGGTGGGGTCCCTGATAGGAGAGAAGAGACCATCAGGAGGCCAAGGAAATTAAAATTTACAAGGAAGATACTGAGAGTGGAGAGCTGCACAGAGAGGAAAATGATACAAATGTCTCTACAGCAAGAATAAAGGGCACTGGAACTGGGAACTGCATGGGTAAATACTTAAGATTTGTTCTTATTATTTAAAAAGGTGATGACAAAAATAGAGGGAATTTTATTATATATAGAGCTATAGTACATAAAAACATTTTATCATTTCATTTAAATATTAAAACCCTTTAAGTTTTTGTGTCTATTTTATTTTTTCAGAAATTGACATCTACTGGAAATGAGATTCTGTAACCACCATTCTGATTTTTGGAATTCTGATCATTTTGTATATCTCCACAAAAAGAATACAGCTTACTTTCTCTTTGTTTTATTATTACAATGAATTACCACCTCATTTTAAAATTAATATTCTGTTAACAAGGAAAATTTGTCCAAAGTCCCCAAAAGAGG
The DNA here is from genome assembly GCF_029407905.1 of Bubalus kerabau. Lineage (NCBI taxonomy): Eukaryota > Metazoa > Chordata > Mammalia > Artiodactyla > Bovidae > Bubalus > Bubalus kerabau. The sequence continues at coordinate 68,099,607 of NC_073635.1, forward strand.
TGATTTAAAAATCTTTGATCTGATTAATGACCTGCCTGACTTTCTTTACACTTTTAAGATATATGGACTTTTTTCTCCAAGAAACCTGCAGCTGGAATGGTTTTCTTCTTAGTGTCTATAAATATTTAGAAAGTTCAATTATCATGGTTAAAATTGCTAGAGCTGGCTTATGCTTAATCATTTAAAATATTGATTTGCCTAGATGTTCTTAGATAAAACTTTATCATTACGAGTTGAATTTAATGTTTTTTTCATAATAGACTTTTAACACCAAGGAATAAATGAACCTTTATGTAGATAAGCAGTTTTCTCAGTCTTCTTTCTCTTAACTGAAAGAATTTGTTACCAGGGAAATTTTTGTTCCTAATTTCCCCCAAACTCATAGGAAACATTTAACACAATGAAAATGTTCTAGGACTTCTCCAAGAATTATTCCATATGAAAATAACAGGATGTTCAAAAAAAATGTTTAATACATAAAATATCTCAACATCTATAGTTATGTAGTATGTAGTTAATCATACATTAATTGAATGAGTTATATATGCCACAGAATTGTTGCATCATACATACGAGGTTTTCCCATTTTGTGCTTATTTTCTATAATTTTGCAGTTTTTTAAAATTAGAGATAAAGATTTAACTTTTAAAATTAGTTCATTTACTTTTCTCTCAGAAAGCAGCTTGTTTGCATGCTTGAGTACGCAAAGAACACTATGGAACCAGCCAATTACAAGAGCATAAAAATAAAAATTCAAAAAAAATTCTAATCACTTTGATAAGGTAACCTCTACCTGTAGTAAAAGGTAAAGTTTAAGAAAAATAGCAAGTACATAGAAATACAATTTCACCAGAACTTTAGAATTTTAGTTCTCCATACATTTCTGAGAAAAAAATAATCAGTGCAAAATATTTGTTAGCAAAGTGACTTTAGAAGGTTAAAAAAGAAGATTTAAATTCAAATGAATTCAAGACATAAGGTCAAAAGCAAATTTGTAATTTCAATGATTATTTTTCAGAATTTAAAAATATAACTAATTAAAATTAAGGGACTAAGTAAAGTCAGATTTTACAAGTAAGAAAATCTGCATTTTACTTAGAGAATTATGTTTATTTAGTATTATAATTTTTATCATAGAAAGATATTACCTTTTCAAACCCTCCATAGTGACATTGGTTTGTGGGACAGTAGTGGAAATGTTTTCAGGTATATAGCATTTCAATTGATCATTTTGCATAAATTCTGATTAAGAAAATTGATACATACCAATTCCTACTACTTAGAGTCACTGATGAACAAAATGTAATTGCTGTTATAAAATTTTAGTCATCTTCTTATCTCATGTGCCTTTCTTCACCAGATTCCTTAGCAGGCCTTGTGTTTTTTTTTTTTGTGATAATAAAAACTACATTTTTAGTACCTAGTAGTGGTAGCATTGCAGAGAAGGCAATGGCACCCCACTCCAGTACTCTTGTCTGGCAAATCCCATGGACGGAGGAGCCTGAAAGACTGCAGTCCATGGGGTCGCTAAGAGTCGGGCACGACTGAGCGACTTCACTTTCACTTTTCACTTTCATGCATTGGGGAAGGAAATGGCAACCCACTCCAGTGTTCTTGCCTGGAGAATCCCAGGGACGGGGGAGCCTGGTGGGCTGCCGTCTATGGGGTCGCTGAGGGTCGGACACGACTGAGCGACTTCACTTTCACTTTTCACTTTTATGCACTGGAGAAGGAAATGGCAACCCACTCCAGTGTCCTTGCCTGAAGAATCCCAGGGACAGTGGAGACCGGTGGGCTGCCGTCTGTGGGGTCGCACAGAGTCAGTCAGACACGACTGAAGCGACTTAGCAGCAGCAGCAGCAGTGGTAGCGTTGAAGAGGGCATGGCAAACCACTCCAGGATTCTTGCCTGGAGAATCTCCATGGACAGAGGGGCCAGATGGGCTGCAGTCCAAGCGGTTGCAAAGAGTTGGACACAACTGAGGGACTAAGCACAGCACAGAACAGTAGTAGTGTTAGTCACACAATCGTGTCTGACTCCTAGCCCAAGAGGCTCCTCTGTCCTTGGAATTCTCCTGGCAAGAATACTGGAAATTGAAAGCGAAAGTTGATAAGTCACCTCCGACTCTTTATGACCCCACGAACTATACAATCCATGGAATTCTGCAGGCCAGAATACTGGTGTGAGTAGCCATTCCCTTCTCCAGGGGATCTTCCCAACCCAGGAACCAAACGTGGGTCTCCTGCATTGCATGTGAATTCTTTACCAGCTGAGCTATCTGGGAAGCCCAATAAAACTGGAGTGGGTTGCCATTTCCTCCTCCAGGGGATCTTCCCACCCAGGGATCGAAACTGCATCTTTTGTATCTCCTGCATTGGCAGGTGGATTCTTTACCACTAGCGGCACCTGGGAAGTTCTTTTATCACCTATTATAAAATGGATATTTGGTTAGTTGCTGTGAATATATAGTTAGTACCTGTAAATATAAATTTATATTCTTTAATGTATAAGTATGAACAAAGTGCAAAAGGTAATTTTTTTAAATTTGAAACCATTACTTTATTCAAATATAAAATGAACAGATACCAAGGATTTTATTTAGTTCATTAATTAATGAGTGCCTGTAAGATGTTAAAGCAGGTGAAAAGAATAATTTGAACAACAAAAGGAGAATTTGATGTAGATGTTAATGTAGGTAGACATGCAGACATTCAAGAATGTTGGAATGACTGTTCACAGAAGCAAAGTTAGAGGTATAAAACATAATCTTTGGCATATAACTTTCTGGGCTTCCCAGGTAGCATTAGTGGTAAAGAACCCCCCTGCTAATGCAGGAGCTGTGAGTTCAATCCCTGGGTCAGGAAGATCCCCTGGAGGAGGGCATAGCAACCCACTCAGTATTCTTGCCTGGATAATCCCATGGACAGAGGAGCCTGGCGGGTTACAGTCTGTGGGATTGCAAAGAGTCAGACATGACTGAAGCAGCTTAGCACAGCATAGCACATATAACTTTCTATTGGGCAAATATCAATTGTATCTTTTGTGGGAAAACACATTTACATTTCAATGAACAAAAACAATTTGCATTACTATCAGTTTTCAACCACTTAAAGATTTGTAAAATAGCCTCCTAAAGGGCGCACAAAGGCACAGGCCTGATTCCATAAACCCAGCATATCAGCTAGACAACCAACCAAAGAAAGTTCTTTTAGTTTGAGACATCACAGTCTAATTTCTAAAAACCACCCAGAAATTGGGAAATATTGCATAGTCATATAGAGAGGTCAAGGCCTTTCTCCATTGGAGGCACACAGACACGTGGATACTGGACAACAGAGAGCATACAGCTTCAGTTTTACAATTTTTGCCAAAGGTCCAAAGTTAAATACAGAAACACAAAAACTCATTCATTGATCCAGATCTTTAAGAGTTGTTCTCATTATCAGTCACCAATAATTTCTTAATCGATTTGAGCACAAAAACAGACAAAAAAAATAAATGCAACCAGAGACTTTCACACTAGATTCTTTGTCTTTTCTCATTCATCAGAGAATATATTTCCATTATCCGTCAGACAGAGTATTAGAAAATCACCATAAAATCAATTTTCTAATTATTATCATCATCAATAAGGAATAAATTATTGTACTAGTATACATAGGCACATACTCCCCCTCCCAAAATACACCATTAGTGGAGACTCACAACATAATGAAAGAGTGTCAGCAAATTTTAAATTTTATCTCCACTTGTAATGTCCCCTGGGAACCAAGGAAATTATGTATAGGAACTAAATAGTGCATGAGATACACTTCTCCCAAAACCTAGCCTTGTCACATGAATCCGTTGCATATATCTGTGGGCCCTTCAAAATGGTTCAAATATAGTTTTAAAAAATCTACACCTGTGACTCTCATACAGATATAAAATGTTCTATTTAGTTTATTAACAACAGAATCAGAAAGATTTTGAAAACTGGTTTGAAAGAGAATCCAAATTTATCTCTCATCAATAAAGCTGAAATTAAATTCCTAATAGGCAAAAAAAAAAAAAAAGGTTTACTACCCTGTAGAATAATATAATGTTTGAAATCATCTATTCTATAAGGCAGAAATCAATTGTATCTCTACTGAACAAATTTTATTTGTATTTCTATAGACAATAATTGTTTGCATTTCTGTAAATGTTCTACAGTTTACATTTATCAGATAATCTAGCAGACCCTCCAAGTTGCCCTGCTATGAGACATCTTCAAAGGGTCAGCTAGAAAATGCCAGCATTACATTGAAAATTTATCCAGAAATCTTCTGTTGCTCATTTTCAAATCTTTCACAGTTTTTCCTAACAGAGTCAAAAAGAGAAGGCAAAGTATTGATTCATGAAAGAAAAGGTAGCAAAGACAGGTGATGAAAATTCATTAAAATGCTAAGGAAATGCTAAGAAGATAAAGTTGAATAAAACATAGTGTCATGAAAGGGTGCCAAGATTCCAGGAACATTGGAAGTCCAGTATAGTTGAAATGTGAGGTTTCTGTAAAGAAAAAAGAACCCTGGAGAGGGTCATTGAAGCCAGATTTTGAAGCAACATTAATATCACTCTTTTAAAGTAGTAAATAATGTTATGATTGTTGGGTATTTTTCCCCTCAAAGATGCTTCTGCTGTTGCTATAGAGAGTGATGTGAAATTAGGATCCAATGGAATCAAGGAAAAAGGTGAAGTTCTGGAATGATGCCGTGTTGGTGGGGATGGAAAAGAAATGTCAATAAAAGAGTGCTTTCAGAAACATGATTGGAGAATCTTTTGAGTAAAGGGAGTAAAGTCATTTTTACCCTTGGTTATTTGCTTCTTTAAACTCAGAGTTGAGATTGCTTTTTTTCATCTTGGGTTATTGTCTTAGCCAATAGTATCACAGATTTGAATTTGGTAAGTCAAATTTGGGTACCAGATGACTTGTGCCTGATTTAAATGCCTATGTGAGAAGCTGCCGTTAGATAATTTCCAAAAGGGCCTCACTATAGCCTGGAGTAGTTTAGACACAATTAGCATAGTTATACAGCAAACATTATTTTATACTCAGAATACATGCACCCAAATTTTAAAAGTAGCACAATACAAATTAACAGATTCCAGAATTGAATCAATACAGTCTTATTCATAATAAGAAAGAAAGATATGACAGTCTTTCATGAATATATAGTAAGATTATGAATTCAGTATCATTTTTCTTCTTTTTAAAATCTTCTTTGTTTTAGAAATTTGGGCTTTTTTTTTCTTATAGAAGCTTGGGATGCATATTAGAAACTTCACAATTTATGTTGGTTACTTCTGTAACAATAGCCTGATAGTATAATATACTCCCATCTATTTCTTTAATTTGTCATAAATATGTGAGCTTGTATATCAATCTTTAAAAAAATAGGCAACCGTCACAACTGTATGCCTTTTTTCAGCAGGTAGAGAATTATGCTCTGACACAAATGACATTTTTCTGCCTCCCCCAGAATATTTTTAACTGAGAACTCATGGGGGAGATTATAGTAATAAAAACACAGCCTAGCAATGAATTTATTATAGTAGATATTTTATTATAAAGATGTTAAGTCAGGAGAAATGGTTTATGATACTGCTGATTCTTAAAATATGAACAGTTTTCTCCTCCCTGATTTTAGCTAAGTCTGATAAAAAAAGACAAGGAGAACATGGTAAAAATGTAGAGTTATTGCTATTCTTTATTTCTTAGATCTTCAATCAGGAATTTAGTATGTGACTTTGAAATATAGAGCACATTTTATTAAAATAATTTTATCATTGAACTCTCCCATCACACAGATTCTCTTTGTGATAAGAAAATGAATTTTGATTTTGGCAACTGGCAGTGAGATGTATTAACTGGTTTGTTCTGTATTAACAGATAAACTGACTTTACATTAGAAAGAAAAATTTGTGAGGTTATTTAACTAGCAATCTATATCACAGAGGGCAAATATGTAGCGAGAATTCCACTGCTCACCTAACCTTTTCCATGACAGACATTACTAATCTAGCAACACACTTTTTCTCTAAGGCTGGCAATGACCTCAGAGTCCTCTTCAAATCACTTTGAGTTAGCACATAATAGAAAAGCTATTTGCCAGCCCTGATTTAATGTTCTAGCAGGAATCAAATAATTTAACTATGAACATTTTATTTCGAATAGTATTAACTTCCACTGCAGTATAGTTTGCTATGTCACTGATGTGGCTAAACTATGGGGAAAAATAAATGGTAGTCAAAACAGCTATAATAAGACATAAAAGTTAATGTATAATAATAATAATAACAGCATTCAGTCACATATGTTTCTTGTTATTGATACTTCTTATAATTTTCTGAAGATATGGATAATTTCTTTCCCAAATATTTGTAATGGTGGTATTAATAGGTTGATACACTTGTACAGTGTCAAGCTTTTGTATAATTAGTTTAAGATGCAGAATTCTCAGGCCTACAGGATGTATTTACCATGAAAACTAAATAAGAACAAGAAATCAAAGCACTTTATACACTATATATATATCTATATATGATACATATATAAATTGTGTTAGTTGTTTATCTTTCTGAACATGTAAATTTACCACAGCAGAGGCCAAGCTTCTGAATCCTTAGACTTCTACAATGATTCTAAACATAAAAATAGTCAAAAAGATAAAATAGGCAAAAGATAAAAGGTTTTCTAGAATGAAGATACCACTTTTGACATTGAAAATATGAATTGATTCTTGCAACATGGTGTGGTGGTAAGAGGAGTTCCAGTTTTGATTTATGTTTACTTTATGGGGTGTTTTGGAGAAGGCAGTAGCAGCCCACTCCAGTACTCTTGCCTGGAAAATCCCATGGACAGAGGAGCCTGGAAGGCTGCAGTCCATGGGGTCGCTGAGGGTCGGACACCACTGAGCAAATTCACTTATGGGGTGTTTAAGTATCAAGGTAATTTTAGTTACTCAATAAATATTATCTGCCATTCCTCCTTCTTTCTATGAAAACTAGACCATAAGCTCTTGGAAAGAAAGAAGCATATCTATATTATGTTTAAATCTTCATACTTAGCATAGGTAAAACTAATCTTGATACAAGACTTGGGGAAGGAATGAACTGCTGATTAGTTCACCTAGTGGAGGATTAAGGAATAACGTCCTGATTGATTGCAATGTCTGTGTTTGCCTGATGCTAATAGTAGAGTTGAGATGGGGTTTTTAATTGTTTTGAAGAGAGGATCAATGCAAGGCACCTGAAAGTCTGGGGACTGTGCATATCCTTGCCAACAAACTTACCATATTCCTTGAACTTTAATTCTAATAGTGTGCACAATTCATTTGCAAAATTAAGGCTCTCCTTCTGACCGTTAACACTCTTCTGAAAATCTAAAATTAGTTAATATTCTAATTTAGATTTCATTTTCTAAAAGGTTATGATAATTTCATTGATTTTGAATCAAAATTAATATCATACTTTAAAGTGTAGGAAATGGATGATCTTAGATTATTTTCCAAGGCAGTAGTCAAGACACTGGGCTTCCCAGCTGGCTGAATGGTAAAGAATCCGCCTGCCAATGCAGGAGATGCAGGAGACCCGGGTTTGATCCCTGGGTCAGGAAGATCTCCTGGAGGAGGAAATGACAACTCACTTCAGTATTCTTGCCTGGAAAATTCCACGGACAGAGGAGCCTGGTGGGCTACAGTCCATAGGGTAGGAAAGAGTCAGACATGACTGAGCACCCCCACACACATACACAGTCAAAACATGAGTGTTTCTTCTGTCATGCCAGTTAAAATACTAAACTCTACTGCTGTTTTTAGATATTAAAATTTTCTCCAAAACATTTTGAAAGAGATTCAAAAGGTTCAAAATTACCTTAGTTCTCAGTCTAGTTTGTGGGTACATGAAGCAGATGGTGAGTGTTAAGGAGGTCAAGCTAAACACATCAAGCTGATCATTTTAAGTATTCTCAGGTATACTAGTTTCCCAAGTCCTAACTGAGGGTCAATTGTAGTTAAGACCTTTTTCTATGGGCTGGAATAATCAAATTTAATAAGCAAATCCAAAAGCTCTGGGTTTTTTGAGCCACTAGTCCTTCGTCTAGTCAAGGCTATGGTTTTTCCTGTGGTCATGTATGGATGTGAGAGTTGGACTGTGAAGAAGGCTGAGCGCCGAAGAATTGATGATTTTGAACTGTGGTGTTGGAGAAGACTCTTGAGAGTCCCTTGGACTGCAAGGAGATCCAACCAGTCCATTCTGAAGGAGATCAGCCCTGGGATTTCTTTGGAAGGAATGATGCTAAAGCTGAAACTCCAGTACTTTGGCCACCTCATGTGAAGAGTTGACTCATTGGAAAAGACTCTGATGCTGGGAGGGATTGAGGGCAGGAGGAGAAGGGGACGACAGAGGATGAGATGGCTGGATGGCATCACTGACTCGATGGACGTGGGTCTCAGTGAACTCCAGGAGTTGGTGAGGGACAGGGAGGCCTGGCGTGCTGTGATCATGGGGTCGCAAAGAGTCGGACACGACTGAGGGACTGATCTGATCTGATCTGATCTGAGTCCTTCTAATAAAGTGTACCAAAGTCACCTTTTAAGTGTGACCAGCCCCTGTTTTGATTGCCAATTGCCAGTCAATGTGACATAAACTGTAATGGCATATATTTATATTAAATGTTTTACACAAATTAATTAGATTGAAGTGGTATTCCCTCAAGAAATAACAGTAAGACCTAAATTTTTAAGTATGCATGAAATTTAAAAAATGAAGGCATTGATCTCTGTACTTGTTTATTCTTCTTGAGGACTTCTACTATTCTACTTTTACTCCTTATTCAATTGTTTTTTTAAGAAAACATTTAAGTTCTAAAAGTTCTCAACTCAACAGGGCACTAGATGGGAGGCTCCTGAGGACAGAGACACAGCCTGTGTTTTCACCATTTCATAACACATTTCTAGCCCAATATGTGATGTAGACATTCAATAAAATTTTTGGATAAATGGTTGAATAGATAGCCTATATAGAAGAATCAAAGCAGTAAGAAATTGTGGCGTTGGTGACAGACTGAGGAAGACTACCATGACATTTCCTGGACCTAAAGGACGAATGTCAGAGACAGAATTGCCTGTAAATGTAGGCAAGCAGAGACCCTCGCTGTTCACCTTCTCAAACCACAGGAGGGGCCCTGGGCTTTGCTGTGTCTTTAAAAACACTTTTGAGGTTTCCCTCTAATTCCTGGGATGACCAGGGCTAGCATATCCATTTGGGTAGGGTGACCCAAGACTGGACGTGGACACGCATCGGCCCTGACTGACTGCCCCTTTCTCCTATTTGGTGTGCTCGCCCAACTCACATCCACACTCTCTTGCTTGTCCACGTGTGCACATATGCCCGAGGGCACACAGACGTGGAGTTGACCAGGTGCTTCTAGTTGTGCAAGAACCTGCACCTGTAGGATCATTCTGAGGTTAAGACAGCTGATTACATTTACTGGTTACATTTGTTCAGTAACATTACAGTTACTGATTACATTTGTTCCCTATTTGTTCCCTTCGGTTTTTTATTATTTTTAAATTTTTTTAAATTTATTTTTAATTGGAGGATAACTGCTTTACAATGTTGCATGAGTTTCTGCTGTACAAGAGCAGAAAGTGAATCAGCTATATGAACACATATATCCCCTCTCTCTTGAGCCTCCCTCCCCCCGACATCCCAGCCCTCTAGTTCATTACAGAGCATCACAACACAGCTGAGCTCCCTGTGTTCTATAGCAGCTCCCCATTAGCTATCTATTTTATACATCATATATTTATATATAAATACACTATATATAAAATATTTTATATAAATACAAATATTTATTTGTATGAATAAATAAATGTAAATAAATAAATGAAGGTAAAACATTCAGAAAACAAAGATCATGGCATCCAGCCCCATCACTTCATGGCAAATAGATGGAGAAATAGTGGAAACAGTGGCAGACTTTACTTTTTGGGCTCCAAAGTCGCTGCAGTTGGTGACTGCAGCCATGAAATAAAAGACGCTTGCTTCTTGGAAGAAAAGTTATGACCAACCTAGACAGCATATTAAAAAGCGGAGACATTACTTTGCCAACAAAGTTCCATCTAGTCGAGGCTATGGTTTTTCCAGTAGTCATGTATGGATGTGAGAGTTGGATTATAAAGAAAGCTGAGTGCAGAAGAATTGATGCTTTTGAACTGTGGTATTGGAGAAGACTCTTGAGAATCCCTTGGACTGCAAGGAGATCCAACCAGTCCATCCTAAAGGAAAATCAGTCCTGAATGTACATTGGAAGGACTGATGTTGAAGCTGAAACTCTAATACTTTGGCCACCTGATGTGAAGAGCTGACTCATTTGAAAAGCCCCTGATACTGGGAAAGGTTGAAGGCAGGAGGAGAAGGGGACGACAGAGGATGCAATGGTTGGATGGCATCACCGACTCAATGGACATGAGTTTGAGTAAACTCCAGGAGTTGGTGATAGACAGGGAAGCCTGGCGTACTGCAGTCCATGAGGTTGCAAAGAGTTGGACACAAATGAGCGACTGAACTGAACTGATTTATATATAAATACACTACCACGTATACCATTGAATATATATATCAATGTTACTTTCTCAATTCATCCCACTCTCTCCTTCCCTCCCTGTGTCCACAAGTCCTTTCTCTACATCTGCGTCTCTATTCCTGCCCTGCAAATAGGTTCATCGGTACCATTTTTCTAGATTGCATATATATACATGTTCCCTTCTAAAAGCCCTGAGAATCTCAGGCTGCAGTTAGTGCTCCACTGCAATTCAAGAGCCTGAGAACAGCTGTCCAGGCAGTGGCCGTATGGGGAGTACTGGGAGCAGGGGTCTTCCTGGGAGGGGCCAGGGACAGGGCTGGCCTGGAACTAAGCTGAGATGCAGGAGAAACTCACAAGGGTGAAGGCCACTTGTGCTCTGGGCTGAAGGCAGAAGTGGCAGGTGTTCTGGGTCTTCTGTGATTCAGTCTCCATCCACTTCATACCTCCCTGTATTATACCCACTCCCTTTCTTTCAACTTTCTGGGGTCTTCTTTCTGGGATCATCAGGGGGTCACAACCTCAGAAGAAGAAAGGGCAGCAGGAAAAGTCAATGTGTGAAGTAGACCAGTAAGGACAGAAAGGGGAGTGGGAGGGTGGCCGAGCTTGAATGCAGACATTGACCAAGAGAAGCTATATAACTTACTGCGGCTCCAGCCAAATGAGGGCCTCGTTCTGCCAGATGTTTGGAATTTTCATGAAAAGCACACATTTTAAATTTCTTTCATAATATTAATTGGCGCTCTTTCAAATTATTTAAGGGCCAACAAAGCACATGTGTATGCCAACACTGTCCCCAAGACTGCTGTTTTGTGTTTTAGAAATTCACATATTCAAATAGCTGATTTAATTCCTCTGTATTTCCTGAAAGCAGTTCCCTAAGTACCTTCTCGGAGAAGGCAATGGCACCCCACTCCAGTACTCTTGCCTGGAAAATCCCATGGGCAGAGGAGCCTGGTAGGCTGCAGTCCGTGGGGTCGCGAAGAGTCGGGCACGACTGAACGACTTCCCTTTCACTTTTCACTTTCATGCATTGGAGAAGGAAATGGCAACCCACTCCAGTGTTCTTGCCTGGAGAATCCCAGGGACGAGGGGGCCTGGTGGGCTGCTGTCTACGGGGTTGCACAGAGTCAGACATGACTGAAGCAACTTAGCAGCAGCAGCAGCAAGTACCTTCTAGAGTCTTGGGCACTCTACGGTCCCAGAAGCTGGGAGGTGGGATGGAAAGAAGCTACTTTTAGTGACTCAGAGCAATTTACATTTCTTACATGATCAGACTATGGTGCACATATCCTTAGAGAAGAAAAGTACAAAAGGAACACTGCTTTAATCTCTGGTAGGGAAATGTGCCACATGTTTTTCCTACCTAGCTCTAGTTTTCTCACTGGAGTATCTTGAAGGTCTCTGATAGGCTTGACTTTGAGCTGCTTAAATACTGGGACCTGGCTTTGGTAATGGTCATGGCATGATGCACTCAGTTCTTGCCTCTGGGATTTCTGGGGTTTTAAAAAAATTTTTTATTTATTTTTAATTGAAGGATAATTGCTTTACAAAATTGATTTCTGCCATACATCAACATGAATTAGCTATAGGTGTACATATATCCCTTCCTTCTTGAACCTCCCTCCCAGTTCGTATCCTTTCCCACCCCTCTAGGTTGTTACAGAGCCCCAGTTTGAGTTCTCTGAGTCTTACAACAAATTTCCATTGGCTATCTATATTACATGTGGTAGTGTATATGCTTCCATACTACTCTCTCCATTCATTTCACCCTCTCCTTCTTCCCCACCAGCCCTTGTTCATAAGTCTGTACTCCATGTCTGCATCTCCATTGCTGCCCTGCAAATAGGTTCATCGGTACCATCTTTCCAGATTCCATATATATGCATGAATATATATTTGTTTTTCTGACTTACTTCCCTGTATAATAGACTATATGTTCATCTACCTAGTTAGAACTGACTCAAATGCGTTCCTTGGGACTTGTGTTTACATCAATGGGTAGATGAAGAGTTTATGGAAAGTATTTTCAAAGTTGTTTAAAATTTTATAAATATAAGCTATCATTTTCTTCAAATTTTTTAAATTTCTAAGAAATCTCTCAAACTTAACACAGAGATTTCAGTCTCAACAGAGATGGCTTGAGTTTGCAATAGTTAAAAGTCTTCTGAAAGAGAAAGGGGTGCTTTTGAGTTCTGAATACTAAGTTCTGAAGGGAGCAAGCTCTGGTGTGCAGTAATAAGTAATAAATTGGAAAGAAAGCAAACTGCATGAAACAAGAGCCTCTTTTCTCATCCCATTCAGGGTGAAAATGCTGGGTAACGGGGAAGAGAAAAAGCTGAAGGAAGCTAATGGACTGTTGAGTTGCCTTGTGTCCTCTCTGTGGACTGACTGGTAGGACCCTGCTGGCAGTGGAGATAAGTATTCTGACTCTCTTATCTGGAGACACTATCATCTGTAATCTGTCTGATATTCCTTATCCTACAATGGAACGGGAGCTGTAAAACCTATACACAAAGAATGAAGGGGCAGGGTGATGGAATGGCAGGGAGGTGTGGGAGGGCAATACCACCTTCCTTGTGCAATCAACAAAGGGGCAGAGATTAGTTAAGACAAGGAAAGCTGTCACTACTGGTAGTGTGCGCACACCAGTGGGTCTGCAGGATCCTAGGAGAGCGTGGCCAATCATGAAGTGTGGACCATACAGCCGGGGACTGGGAAAAGACCTGTTTATAACTCTGAGGATGTCATCCTAGAAGGTAACAATGACCAACAAATAGATGATCTGTTTCCACCAATGCCTGACTGTCTTACCACCTCCACATGGAGAAACATGAACCCTCCCTAGAAAGGGAACTGTGTCTGAGAAAGTTCTTATGCAACTAAATTTATACCTTAAATTGGCAAGATTAAATTTTCTGCTGCTGCATAGAAGACTTAAAATAGAAATTAAGTTCCATTAAAGGAAAAGAAAGGAAGTTCCATTCCTTACACCTGAGTTTGTGGCCTGTGAAAAGTCATAACCATTACACAAATATCAAAATTTCCATTTGCGCTGTAACCAGTTAAAATGAACAATAATTTTGCATGATGGTTAAGTAATCCTTTAAGTCAACTTGAACAGAAACACGTTCTACCCAAAAAGCAGGAAAGAAAAAGAGAACTTTAGAATGTCCGAAGACTTCTTATAATGAATATTTCAACTCAATGCTGTGATGCCCATATTTCTGTTGAATGGGGAAGTATGTGTGATTCATTAAGCTCTCATTCATTATGAAAATAGACTACCAAATTATATTCTTTGTAAGTGAAATCATTATGGAAGTAATTTACAAAATACATTAAGCTCTTTCATGATCTTGCTAAAGGAAAAGCCAAATAGTTTTAAACACATTGCAAGGTCATTATCATTTTCCAATCTTAGATCTTACTTTTCATTAGTTATTTTTTGAAATCTCTCTTGCACAAATACCCAGATTTGATTACACTTTTGCACAGCACAACTTTTCATGTGTCTAAGGAGAATCATGATTTACCTATGTGTTCATGATTGTAAAATAAAATTCAAGTTTCTTAAATACCATGTTCAAATGTTCTTTTATTTTCCTCTCGAATTTGTGGAATCCAGTCTTGCCCCTTTGAGACTGTAACGTGATCTGTCATCACTTCCATTTTTGTAATAAATCATCATTTAGAACTTATAAAAGCAACTTAGAAGCCAGGCAGCATATTACAAGTTTAGAATACGATTGTTTGACCCTCTAGGGGGTTTTAAAATCAGTTACCTACTGAAATTAAGGTAGAAGTCAGAGTAGGTGGAATGTCCTTCTGTGTTTTGCACACTCACAATGCTGTTCATTACCCAGAACACACCAGTCCGGACATGTTTGTTACCCAGGAAAAATAGAGCCCTATTCATTATTCATCGAGGTCCTCCTGCACAGCAAAGACATTCATTCTTTAATGGCTCTATGACTAGGGTGTTGTGAAGCCCGAAGATGTTATTTTTGGAAGATAGTTTACCAATTAAAAGCATACGGCACTGGATTGCTTAGTCATGTCCTCAACATTGATTAGCTATAATTGCAGATGAACATCAGGAGAAAACTGAAGGCATATTGCTACGTGCTTTTCTGCTTCCTTCAGACACCTCCCTGGAAACAGACTTCCAACTTTCAACCTCAGACTTTTTCTCCAAGTAACTTAAAAAATACACTAGGTTTGCTCCATCTCAAATATTTAATTATTTCCCTCTGAAATGTAATAAAATGTGTGAAGTTAATATAGAGGCGAGTGTTAGAAATGATTGCTTGGAAGTGAATTCGGGCTATGAAGACAAATAAGACCATATTCTTTTGTAAAAAAATGGTGATACTTTATATGAAATTAAATATATTCTGCTTATTTGTGGCTGATAAAAAATGGAAGCTGTTGGCCATAAATGTTTTATATAAATTCAGTGGAATTAAGTTTGTTTAGACTTTGACTTACCAATAAATGACATAGATCATGATCAGTGTTATTTTCTTAAGCATAGATCTAAAAATTATTGCTAGTTTGTATTTGCTATGCAGGCTATAAGCCTAATGATTTATCACTCTTTTCCTTAATGTCTACTGATCTTTTTAAAATGTGACACAGTTTTGGTGTCATGTAGCCATAAACTGCTTAGAAAACTTTGTCCTATGTGGGTAAGAAGAATACATTTGTGAACATTTTAAAAATCTAAACTAAAAAGAACACTTAATCATAAAATTCTTAATGAAAATATTAGCATCAACAGAGAATATGTTAGAGGATTTTTCTGGACACACTAAGAAGCTGTTTTCCTGACTTGATAGGGAGCATATTTTACTGCTAAATTCTCCTACTTATTATTCAGAGTAATGACTAAGTTGAGGAAGTAAATTTTCTTTGTACTTCTGATGTCTGTGTATATTCATTCCAACCATGAAGGTGAATTGGTAGAGTTTGAAAAGGTCTATAAATAAGAATTATTATTGAAACCATTATCCTTGTAACTTGCAGAGGAGATGATATTTGTTATAAAAGAATCAGATATTTATTTTTTAAGGAATTAGCATGGCTTCTTCAAATGAAGTCACTAAATAACATGATTATAATCTTTGTCAAGCTATCAAGTAAAATGTATCAATGAAGTTATTGGTATGCTACTGGGTTGATACTATTTACTGGTTCTATGAAGCTGAGTGATTCTTTGTAGAGTGAAATATATACAACTTCTTTTGTTGACTCCTATCCTCTCTCTCTTGTGACCAATAGTCTTTGTATAGCTTGTAGATGAGATCTCTGTGACTGTAGACATTAAAGAGAGAAGAGCTAACTTCTAATTGGTCTCAAAAACATTGCTGTAAACCCCTCCCATTGCTTTCCACAGAAAAACTAATACTGCTTTAAGGTGTGATAATAAAACAAAGAAGTTTTATTGACTTGAATGTACTAGTAGATGCAGAAGAACCCATTCAAAATTTTCACTTCCCTTTTTCCTTTCTAGTGTCTACGCTAACTTACACTAAGTTTGAATGAATTTAATCATTATAATTAGGAATTATTAGAAAACTCCCTGAATTAAAAGCTATGAATATGCTGATTATTGAATTTTAGAATATTCAGATTGCTTTCCATTATTAAAAGTAACTTGATATCAAAGTATGATCAACCATAAGAAGGTTTAATCACATTAATGTCTTAAAATTTCTTTGAGTCTCTTCTGATTCTTATCAACTGAAGGTTTTTCCTAATTTATTTATCTAAGTAACTTTCTGTTTGCTTTCATTTCTTATGCAGAAATATTAGGTTAAAAAAAAGCCCAGTCAGTAAATTATCTTCCTATTCCTTCAGAGCACGGTCCTTCTAAGCTGAAGTTAAAAGAACAGAGATTTCTATGTAGTAAAATAGTTTAAAAAAAAAAAGCCTTATTTTATGGGTTCATCATCAGTTTTTTTCCCCAAAAACTCAGCCTGACATATTGCTTATTTAATGCTGAAATAATTAATTATAGTTAACTTAGAGCTTTTAAGATTTGAGAAATCATTTTAATATAGCAAATTAAGGTATTCCATTGGAAAAGACCCTGATGCTGGGAAAGATTAAAGATAAAAGGAGAAGACAGTGACTGAGGATGAAATGGTTGGATGGAATCACTGACTAAATGGACATGAGTGTGAGCAAATCCCCGGAGAGAGTGAAGGACAAAGAAGCCTGGAGTGCTGCATTTCATGGGGGTGCAAAGAGTCAGACACGACTTGGTGGCTGAACAACAGCAATAGAGGTATTCCACTGATGAAAGTTAGCAACACACTGAGAGCTATCCTCAGTCAAGTGTGTGTTGTCATTCATTTGCCTTAAGAAATATCATTATTTATGATGCCAGATGATCTGAAAACGAGGCAAAGCTCCATTCATCTTTCACAAAAGCAGAAGAACTAGGGTAGTGACTGCCAAGATGTATGGTTCCAATAATCTAGGTAGGTTGAATTACTGCTTAGTTACAGAATCATCTCTCATAACATTAATATCTGAATTTATAACAAGACAAGGTTAAATGATCTTTTATGAACTACAGAAAAGCAAGTTTATTAATCTGCAATAGGATTTTCATCTGTGCCACTCTTCTATATTTATGTATCTGATTTGGAAACACTTCAGAAACAAGTGATTTTTAAATAATGATATTATTGATGGCATCTATTAATATTGTAAGCCATAAAGTCAAAATGAAATGCTATTCCTTATGTATAATAAGCTTTTATAATGATGGTCTAAAATGATGCTTAGCTAGTATTCTATTTGCCAAGATTGTTCCAAGGCAGAGAGTGATTGTAAAACTGATTTTTTTAAACTAAATATTTTATTACTTAATATTTAAATGAATAGCCTAAAGTGTGTTTCTAGGCATGAAATGGGTTTCCCTGGTGCCTCAGATGATAAAGAATCTGCCTGTAATGCGGGAGACCTGGGTTCAATCCCTGGGTTGGGAAGATCTGCTGGAGGAGGGCATAGCAACCCACTCCAGTATTCTTGCCTGGAGAATCCCATGGACAGAGGAGCCTGGTGGGCTACAATCCACGAGGTTGCAGAGTCAGACATGACTCTGTGACTAAGCACACACAGGCATGAAATAGACTAAGATGTATATCCAGCTATGAAACTCACTATCAGTGGAGAGGAGATTTCTGGATCACTAATAAATATGAAAAATTTTAAATGTGTGTCAATCATTGTTATGCCTTAACATATTTTCTGTTTATACCTTCTTGGTGACTGTTATTAATATTCCAAGTAAATATGAGTAGTGCTTAAGAATACAGGAAATACTTGCATATGTTTTTAGCATCAGTTCAGTTCAGTTCAGTCGCTCAGTCGTGTCCGACTCTTTGTGACCCCATGAATTGCAGCACGCCAGGCCTCCTTGTCCATCACCAACTCCCGGAGTTCACTCGGACTCACGTCCATCGAGTTGGTGATGCCATCCAGCCATCTCATCCTCTGTCGTTGCCTTCTCCTCCTGCCCCCAATCCCTCCCAGCATCAGAGTCTTTTCCAATGAGTCAACTCTTCACATGAGGTGGCCAAAGTAGTGGAGTTTCAGCTTTAGCATCATTCCTTCCAAAGAACACCCAGGACTGATCTCCTTTAGGATGGACTGGTTGGACCTCCTTGCAGGCCAAGGGACTCTCAAGAATCTTCTCCAATACCACAGTTCAAAAGCATCAATTCTTCAGTGCTCAGCTCTCTTCACAGTCCAACTCTCACATCCATACATGACTACTGGAAAAACATGTATGAAAACTAAATATAATTAAATAATTAGAGCTCTTCCAATTCCCTTGGCTAAACCCTAACATAACTATTAGGAAAAAATCTGATGAAGCGGATCATAACATTCTCTCCTCAGAAGCTAAGTAGCTCTGGCTTCAGAACCTTAGACGAATATTGTAAGATAGGAAAAATCTGTGGTCCCTCTGTGTTTGACTTCCCCCTCGAGATCATTAGCAACCCAGCTGGTTCTCAGTTGCCCTAAAAATATAATTTTAATGGTTTATATTAGTAGTAGGTAAACTTGTAAGGCTCGGTAAACGTTAAATAGAGTACTAGGATTTGGTTTGGTATAAAACTTGATAAAAAAAAAATGAAACACTATTTTTACCGTTTTTGGTCATTATTTACCTGAGTTTACCTTTCTTTCTCTGTAACTCAGCAACCTTCCTGATACGCAGGTACATGGCAGAACTACTGTTGTTACATTTCTGATGGCTTTTTCATTACAGGCCCTTGTTTTTCAAGAGGCAGGTTAACTAAGCAATTTTGATTTGCACCAAGCTGAGATGTGGAATAGACACTTGAAGTCCATTCTCTTGTTTTCATAAGATTTCATTTGAACTTATTTGTGCTACTTGATCTAAATCCACAAAGAAAGGAAAAAAAAAAACTTAAAAATTCATTCAGCTTCACATTCATGAATTGGTGCAACTGAGCAAAGGAATAGTAACTTGTGTAACTGCCTTTTCCCTCCTTATTCATGGTTTTAAAAAAAATTATTCACAATGAAAAACTTCATACCACAAGGTTGCTATATTTTTGTAAGAAATATTAACGCCCATTTGTTTTACATACATAAGATAATGGTAAGCCCCCTTTACTTTGTAAAACATGGCACAGATATCATCTGCATTTGTTACAAAATTGAGATATTCATTTTATTTTATTTATTTATTTATTTTTTCCAAATGAAAATCGCTTTTATCGCTTTTGTATTAAATTTTCTTTTTTTTTTTGCAACAGTAACCCCCTGTCCAGAGTCTGACTGTAGCTGAACTGTTCAGACTGAGGAATGGAGCAGACAATATCTTTCTCATCATAAGTACTTAGATTTACTGTATAAAGCTTATAGACTGTAGATAAGAAAGAGGAATATAAAATCAACCTACCAAGGACTTCCCTGTTGATCCAGTGGCTAAGGCCCTGTGCTCCCAATGCAGAAAGCCTGGGTTCGATCCCTGCTCAGGGAACTAGATCCTGCATGCTGCAACTAAGACCCAGCCCAGCCAAATAAATAATTCAGTAAATAAATATTAAAAAAAATAAAATCAACCTACCTAATGCTATTACATTAAATTTCAATCTCTTTCTATGTCTCCTGTTGTATTCTTGCCTGTAGTCTTAGGAGCTTCTTTGGGAAAGCCCATCCCTTTCCACTTCCACATAGAGTTGCCACACAGCAGTAATCAGTTATACCTGCTGTTTCAATATTCCCTCCACCTAATTCATATACAATTCCATGTAGTAATGCATCCACTTCATTACTTTATTAGAATGATTCTGTTGAAGTTTCCAGGAAGCCTATCATTGTCCAAGTACTATTTTCTCCGACTTCCTTGGCTTTGATCTTCCCTGGGATTTGCTTCATCTTTGAAAATCTTCTAACTTGAATCCCATGATGCTACCTCATTTTTGTTCTTATATTTGCAACCAACCCCCATCTGTTGCCTTCACTTCCTTTGCTTTTCCTTTAGGTTGCTATAGTCATTAATTTTCTTTCATTTGTAAATAGCTGAGTAACCAAATGACAGCAGCATAAACTACGGGATATTTATGAATTATTTAACAAGAAGTTAAGAGGTTGGCAGTCGTGGGGCTGATTTTATGACTCAGGACAGGAACCAAGGGTCTAAGTTCTTTTCTAAGTTCTTTCCATCCTCTGGTCTGTCCTTCTCTATCCCTTGGCAGTGTCTTGTCTCCTACTCACGAGATGGCCAACCAGCTCTAAGAAGACAGGCGCCTGTGTCCAACTCTTTGCAACTCCATGGACTGTAGTCCACCAGGTTCCTCTATCCATGGAATTTTCCAAGCAAGAATACTGGAGTGAGTTGCCATTTCCTTCTCCAGGGGATCTTCCTGATCCAGGAATTGAACCCACTTCTCTTGCATCTCCCGCATTGGCAAGGAGTTGTTTACCACTGTGCCACCTGAGGAGGCAGAGGCAAAAAGACCTCTCTGTTCCCATACTTCTTTCCTTTCATCAGGAAAAATGCTTTTCTCAGAAATCTTTTCCTTATATTTCAATGGGCAACAAGGGGTGTTAGGCCCACCCCTACACTATTTAATGAAAAGGGAAATTTTCATGACTTGTTTCTAGGTTCTTTCTATCCTCCAAGGGATGACCATTTGTGATTCATCCCTTGGTGCTGGCATGACGCCCTGAACACAGTTGGGATTAGGATAGCAAGAAAGAAGAGCCAATGATTACGGGGTGGATACCTGACGGGGGCAACTCTGCCCACCGGCCAACTGTGGCTGCTCCTTAGAGGTTTAATTTTTTTGTCTCCATATCTCAGTCTCTGAGGCTCCATTCATCTTATGCCCAGAGGGGTTGTTGTGAAATAAACAGCTGGGATGTGAATGTGCTGTATAAACAGGAGTCTTATGTCCTAGTAAATACTACATTTTCCTAATGAGACTTACAATTTTGAAATAACGTTTCAGTAAAATTTTTTTTGTATGTATTGAACCAAGAACCAAACCGTGCTAATCCTTTCTGCAAAATGTATCTTCACCTTCTTTCCATTTACTATTCTCCTATTCTGGTCTCAATCACCTGAAATCTTGACCACAGAGTTCTGTGTGTTTCTCCTACTGACCTTTCTCTCGCTTCTATGTGCTTGCTTCCTTTGCTTTGAGGTTCTTCTTGTTCTAACTTCTTTTTCCTATGACGTACAATATAAACATTACTGTCAGGGTTCAAGTCTCTCAGCTAAACTCTTTTTTTTTTTCCTATCTAAACCAAATGCCAACATCTCCTTAATATGAGTTCTCATCTTTCTAGTCAAGGCTCCTCTATAAATGCCTATGACCTTCAAGGCTCATTCCAATACCTCATCTAGGCTCTGCTGTTGCCCTTAGCTGGAAAGTTTGACTTAATTTCTTACACCACCTCACACAGTGCGACACTGTCCAGTGAGTGGACCAGGAAGGTTTGAGAGCACCAGTAAAGCAAGTTACTTAATTCTTTGGTCTGATTGCAATTTATAAGTTCAGTTCAGTTCAGTCACTCAGTCATGTCTGACTCAGTCGTGTCTGACTCTTTGTGACCCCATGAACTGCAGCACGCCAGGCTTCCCTGTCTGTCACCAACTCCCTGAGCTTGCTCAAGCTCATGTCCATTGAGTTGGTAACGCCATCCAGCCATCTCATCCTCTGTTGTCCCCTTCTCCTCCTGCCTTCAATCTTCCCCATCATCAGGGTCTTTTCCAATGAATCAGTTCTTTGCATCAAGTGGCTAAAGTATTGGAATTTATAAACCTACCTTAAATTGTTTCACCCTCCTGATGGGATTAAACTAATCTATGTCTGATTAAGTTATAATTCTTTCCATACTACCCTTCCTATAAGTCTAGGACCTGTATACAAGAACCTAGGGCTGTATCATTGCATTGAATGCTTATTAAATACTTAATGATTTTTAAATATCTTAAAATACATATACTATGTTTTTACCCCTTTTTCCTCCACTTCAAATGTCCTTTCTATTGCATTATTTGCTATATATTGCAAGAATAATGGTAAATTACAGTGAGTCCCGACGTGTGAGGAGAGAATAAGTTATGTGTGTAATCACTCCCCTCCTCTGGAGTGCAAAATGCCCACCACCTGACTCTGACAAAAACAGAACGTTGGAAGTTCATGTCAAGTATCATAGAAATAATGACTTGGCTACAGCATTTCCTAATCCTACCCATCTTATCCTTTGTCCACTATGCCACAAGAGTATATTTTGTTTCATCCTGATTTCAGACTTCGAGGGAAATAAATTCAAGTCACTTGAGGTCTACCAGTTAGTACAATATCGTGAAGGCAAAAATTATGCTAAAATTTTAAGAGAAAAAAATTGTGACTGAAGTTTTCAGAAAGAAATACTTGTCTATGGAATTTTCAAGAGGGAAAAATTAACTTGTAAAGAAGAGAAACTCATTTTTAAGCATTTTCATAGTTTAAATCAGGTTGGATCTTGAACTTGGGAGTCTTTTTGGTGGAGTAAGAGGAGGAATTTATTAGAGAGAGGAAGAAGAGGTATCGAACGTGTTGTAATGATGATGAAGATGGCTATGACAGTGCTCGTGATAACAAACAGAATGACTTAAATTTCATGGTCATTCTGGTCATTAAGAGCTGTCATCTGAAAAACATAGCTTTATAGAGAAGATCCAAAAAACTGGACGTTACCCTACAGTTATTTCTGAATAATGAGCTGACCTAAACACACACAGACACAAAAGTAAGTAAGCATTATCTGTTTTTTTTGGTCTTGCATTTACCTGTTAGTAGTTGCATGAGCTTTGGGTTTCAACACATACTCCTGCCCAGCAAAGTTCATTAACATAAGAAAATTGGTAAGAATTTTCATTTTTATACCATTTCACAAAACTTGAGTATAAGGCAGGAGGAAAGAAGTGAAGTGATTCTCCACTTGAAAATTTTGTTCATTTGGAAGAAAATGCTAGGTCTAGTATGTGAGAGCCTTTAGAGCAAGGGAAGACCTCAATGCCCTCCCCAATATCTTCCTTCATGGATGCCACTGACTCTTGCTCTTTTTTTCTCAACTCTTCCTTGTTCGGCTTCTTCGCTTTCCTGTTCATCTACACACTAGAAATCTGAGATAATGATTTTTGATCCAAGATTATGTAACATTTGAAGTTAAAAGGGGGACATTTTTGAGTCCAGAACCCAAAATTAAAAAAACAAACTACTTATGTCTAATGTATGCCTGCGTTATCTTTAGAAAATAAAGGAAGTCAAACATCAATAAGCCCAGTAATTAGAGCAGCGACTGTGCCCTGCTAATCCGGGTTCCCCTCTAATTGTTCATTTCTGCGAGGGCTGTGTCATGAATTGTTGCTCATATTTAGAGCAACAATTGGCATTGCTTGTCCTTTAGTTTAATAACGTAAGTTAATGACTTAAAATACTTTGTCTTTCTAGATGACTTCGTTATGGTATTTAAAAGTAGCATTTCGGATGAGTACGAAGGATGTGCAGCCAATGAAGAAAAGAGGAACGCTTCCCTTTCATCCCCCTTTTGCTGCCGATTAGAAAGAAATCCAGTCCAGGTTTTGCCTTCGACTCTGCCTCTGAATTTCGGCTGTGCGATGTGTAGCACGTTTCTCTCCCTCCCCTCCTTTCTCCTTCCCTCTAGCCTCCCAGCGTCTGTCTCCAGGATTTCTCTCTTCCTATTTCAGGAGGACTCTCACAGGCTCCCTCAGCCTGTGCGAAGCTGAGGTTTCCCCTGGATCTCGTATATCCCCAACACATACCTCCACGCACACACGTCCCCGAGAACCCCGCGCTCACACCGACACACACTCGCGCGCGCACACCCTCGCGGTCGCCTGTCCGTCTCCCTCCCGGGAGAGCCGGCGCGCGTCTCCACCTTCGCCGCACACTCCTGCTAGCCGAGCTCGCCGCGCGCTAGGATTCTTGCGGCTCGGAACTCGGATCGCAGCGTTCAACCCCTATGGTGGTTTTTTGAAACATTTCTTTTCCTCCTCTTCCTCGTTTTTATTGCACTGTTTTCGGTCTGGGGGACTAGAGGAGCGAGGCGGCTGCTTTCTCAGCCAGCCCCGGTTGGCTTTGCCATCCTCCATCAGGCTTATAAAAGTTTGCTGAGCGCAGTCCAGAGGGCTGCGCGGCTCGTCCCCTCGGCTGGCGGAAGGGGGTGACGCTGGGCAGCTGCGAGGAGCGCGCCGCCGGCTCTGGCGGGCTTTCGGCTGGAGGGGCAAGGTGAAGAGCGCACGGGTCCCGGGGTTCACCGAGCTGGATTTGCATGTTGCACCATGCCTTCTTGGATCGGGGCTGTGATTCTTCCCCTCTCCGGGCTGCTGCTGTCCCTCCCGGCCCGGGCGGAGGTGAAGGCTCGGAGCTGCGGCGAGGTCCGCCAGGCATACGGTGCCAAGGGATTCAGCCTGGCGGACATCCCCTACCAGGAGATCGCAGGTAAGCGCGGGCGCGCGGCCCGGGCCGGCTGCAGCCCTCGGCGGCCGCCCGTCCCCCGGGCCGCCGGAAGCCCTCCGCCTTCCCCCTGTTGCTGAGTTGTGGTGTTCACTTTCTGCCTGGGGGCTCTCCGGGCCGCCGCGCCTCCGTGCCGGGCGGCGGATGCTCGGGGCGGCTTCTCCAGCGGAGAGGGGGAAGGTGTGCGTCTCCGGCTGCCTCATTGTGTGTGCACACGCGGGAGCGCCCTCCTTCGCTCCCTCCCTCCCGCGCTTGGCTCCCGCGCCCTCGCGCTTCTCTTCGTCGTTGGCCCTGGCCGAGCGGGCCGGGGAGCCCGGGACCCCCGGGGGCGGCCGAGGCGCGAGGGCGGCACGCCGAGTTGGGCGCCCACCCCGCGCCGCTCGCTCAGGCAAACTTGGAAGAACTGCGGCCGCAGTTTGCCCAGCGCCACCGTCAGAGTGGCGCCTTCTCCGCTCCCGCCCTCGCGCCGGCGGGGGCGGTGGAGAGACGCGGAGAGCTCCCCGGCCCCTAGCTCCTGCCCTCCGGGGAGGCAGAGCGCCCGGCGCCCGGGCCGGGGGCGGGCTGGCGAGCGGGGCTGGGGGTGGGGGACACCCCCCACCCCTTCCACCCGGGGACTCGGCCTCCGACGTCGGCGGCTCCGGGCGGGTCTGGGGAGTTCGCGGGCTGCCGGTTTCAGATTTGGGGCGGGCTTTGCCGTTGCGGCTCCTCAGGGCTCCCCCGATCGCGGTTGGTCACTCGCGGTCCGAGGCACAGCCCTGCCGCCCCGCGCGGCACCCCGTCCGGAGCGCGGCCTCGCCAGCCTGCTCCGGGGAGCTAACTTCAGCGGGTGGCTCGCTAGCGGATGCGTCCCGGAGGTCTCCTCGGACCCCGAGTCCCCCGGCCACGGGTGTTTCTCCTTCAAGAACCCCCAACCCCTGGGTCGGGCGCCGGCGTGTGGGGAGCGCTCGGTTTCCGACCACTTGCGCGGTCGCCTGGGTGCATGTTTTCCGGCTCTTAGCTCCAGCCGAACCCGAGCATCTCGGGGGCTCTGTGAATGAAACGTGTTAGGGAGAGGTAATCCCCTGGCTGCGGGAGCGCGGAGCTGAGAGAGGCAGAGAGGGGCCAGGGGATGCTGCGAGGGCGCGGGCTGCTCAAATCCGGCAGCCGAAGTCCTCAGTGCCCCTCACATGGTCGAGTCAGAACCCTGGATTTCCACCGGCCTCTCTGCTTTTTGCCCAGGAGCTGGTCTCTACTGTGCATTTTGCAGTGATGGTAAAACACCACGGTTTCGATACGTAGTGGGATTGCCGTTTTATGGTTGATGCACAAACTCTACAAGTGAGTGTTTTTACTTATCCCGGAATGAGCACGTTTAGAAATGTAGGCACTGGGGGGAAAAAAAAACACCAACAACACAACAGCTTATACATCACGCTAACAGCGCGGAGCATTATATACAGGGAGAGGTTTTCAATTCTGAGCCAGACTGAGGCAGCCTCTAGTGAGTCGCAGGCGGAACCTGTGGTGAATTATAAGACCACTTTTCTCTTCTGTCACTTCATCTCGCTTTTCCAGAGCTCCTTAATTTGTTAATCAATACGTAGAGAGCGACTGCCCCCACAGATCCTTAAGTTTCTTAACTCTCCTTCCCCTTTGTCTACTGTTATTTCATTCTTTTTAATTAATTGATAAGGATCAGCTATGCTTTTTTTTCCCTCCCCCAATCTCAGGGAATTCAACTTTTTAAAGGTTTAGAATATGGATCACTTTTTTCTGGGAACTTTTTCTCCACTAATCTGGGTTTTTTCAAACTATGTCTTTTAAACACACATATATTTCCCAACGTGATTTCAGAAAAGGTATCTCCAAGAAAAAAATAGTTAAGTATTTTTAAATTGCTTCTGTATTATTTAATGAATCGTGGGGCTTTCAGGAGACTACAGGTCTTTACCACGATGCAAATCTCCTTAATATCAAAGGGAAGGTTTTCTGTGTATATGATTTCTGTAGGCACCATTGACTCTTCTGAAACATTCCCAGTGGTTGAAATAAATCCTTTAGTAGATTTTTAGCTACAGAGGTTTTTTTCCCCCCTTTTCTATCCCCACCTTGACAATTACAGGGCTTGTTAATTAGCTATGAATTTCTAAAATGTGTGCACTTTCTGTTAAATTCTCTTTCTAGGACTAAGGGGACTGTTGACTTTGCATAAAGCTTCCTGTCCTTTGGTACCCTTTGGTACTCAAGCTATAGGTCATTGGGGGGTCAGAGGCACATCTGATGGGAAAAACAAAAGAGATGAAAGGTACCTGTGTATTAAGGATCAACATTTTTTCGAGGTAAACTTCACTCAGTCTACCTATTGCTGTTGGAAGAATCATCTGTGTCCTATTATTAAACGAACCCACTTTCGTTCTCCTCCCTAGTTCCTGCTACTATTTACTTTTAATTATCTAGTATATGGCGGTTATCCTTCCCTTCAACTCCTTATCCATTGCCTTGTTTGGACTTTTAATGGGTTGCTTGAGAAACGGCATGTGCTGTTAGTCTGCCAGGGAACATGAATTTAAAGGAACTGCTGTTCAAATTTCAGGTTCATGAGCGCTGTTTCTAATTGAAAGATATTTGCAGGTAGCTTGCCTGGTAAAATAACTGAGAAGTAATGAGGACATTATGTCTCATCATGACGTTATTAAAGTTTTACTCAGAACTCACAATTGTGAAATAGTGTTGCCCTTTTCTATTCTAGGATAAAAGGGAATTCTTCAAACTCAACAGATGAGGGGCTGTGATGGGTCATATATAAAGTTCGACTCTCAGAGAGTGGTTGGGAAAGAGGAGGCCTTCAAGGGGCAGCTTGTACCATTCATCTTCACTCAGCCCTGATTTTAAACCATCCCAGGCAGATCAGATAGACTATCTGTCCTTGTTTGAAAGACCTCCAAAGGAGTAGACTCTTGAGCCCCTCTCAGCAATCCATTCTGATACTAGTAATTTTTGTGGTATCTGAACGTTTCCAGATATCTAGTCAAAAACCTTCAAAGTGTGCTTATTTTCTCTCCTGTCTACTGGGAAGATATTGAGCCATGTATCATCGAGTTCTTTGTTAGAACTGTTATTCTGATCAAAGGTCAGCATGAAACATGCCGGTTTTTCTTCCAGCACCAGTAATGTTATCTTGTTTTCCAATCCAAGTCATACTGATGGCTCCAAACTTGTAAAGGAACTCACAGCTGAAAGGAGCATCTGCTTAAAAGGCTGGGCAATTCAGGGGATGTGGTTTTATGCTTACGGAACCTCTGTTTTATGCTTTGAGCCTTTTTGGAGTCATTAATTATAATATGCGCGTGTTGCTGACTAGTGGTAATTTATTGGCTCATGTTAATGTTTTTCGTTTATCTAATGTAACCTTACTTAACAGTCCCTTATGTAGGAATTACTGTGTCCAGCACCTATGTGACAACACTATCTACTTTGAAAACATTAAACATTGCCTGATTGACTTTTTCTAATAACGTAGATACTATCATTATCCCCATTTTAAAGATGGAAAGACCAAGCAACAGATAATTAACTTGCCTGAGGATGACTCAGCTAGAAAGTGAGGAGCATAGAATTCAAATGCAGGCACTCTGACCCCGGGCGCTGGAGTATATACACTTCATCTTGCCCACTGCCATGCTGTATTCGTTGAATGAATGCATGTAAAATCAATTCTATTCTCATCTAATACCTACATAGCCTGGTATTCTCAATCACCATATGCATTCACTCACAGTTCAAGCTGAGAATTTTTCTATTTACTTGCAACATCTACAATTTTTCAAACTCACTTTGAATTTGGGTTTTATGTTCTCTGGAATTGGCTGTGCTTCCACCACTAAATTGTCTGTGTATTTGTGCATTTTGCTGATCATTGTATAGATGTGGTTTTATAAATGATAGAAAGTAAAAACATGTGTCGGGTGTTTTTTTCAATATACTGGGCCTACTTTCTGAATAATGGGTTAGTCCAAAAAAACTTACTATAGGAAATTATCATGAGGGTAGAAGGAGGAGGGAAGTTTATCTCCAAAAATTAGTGGGGGGGATATAACTAACACTGTTCTCAATAATTTACTCTGCCAACTTTTTCCTATGAGTCAGGCTATACCTAGATATTAAGAAAGCATAAAAATTCTCTCCTGTCTCTTTGATATCAGCTTATCTCAAACATATGAAAATCTCAAAAATCTAAAGTAAAAAAAAATTCTCTAATATTCCAGGGACTTTGATTGTTTTAGTCCTTCTTTATCATTTTCAAATTTCAGAATATGTAACGCTTCATCTTACCTGGCCTGGGTCCAGCAGTTCCTTCCTTTTTTTGGTGGGCTTCCCAGGGAATAAGCCTGCCCTTCCTCTGCTCACCAGCAAACCAACTTCTTTAATACATTTGCTGTTAACCCCACTCTTTTCAATTTACATGTAGATATCACATTAACGTAAATGAAAAAACAGTGTTTGGTAAGTCTTACTCTTTAAATCTCCTAGTTAGGGAGAAATAATTTAATTTCCATTTAACCGCCTTCTTCAAAGAGTTCTGATTTCCTAGTGCCCTGTTTTGTTAGATGATGTCTTTAAGATCCTTTCGAAGAACAGTGTGAAGTATAAATGAATTAGTGGAACTTCAAATGGTTTTTCTATGATTTGTCAAGTCACTAGATTACTGAAAGATTCACATTAATTCCAGGTATCAAAGCAATCTAAAGTCTGGGCTATTAGGAGTACCACTTGTTAGACTTTTGATTTGGGAATTAATTTTAGAATGATCCTTGCAAACAGAGTTATCTTAGCTGATTTAATTAGAAGATGATATGTCATCACTGAGAATAAGAGTTCATTTGAGTTGACTGATACACTTTTTTACATAAAACTCACATCTTTTAACTGTGCCACATCGTAATAGCTTGTAAGCAGAAATGTAGGCCACTATCAAAAGTGGTTTAAAATGTACAGTGAGATGTTCTTTAGAATATTGTAGTATAAGCACTGCATTATAATTTATGTGAGAGGGTGGCTACTGTTCTTTTGCAGTTAGGGGTATTATGAACATTTAACAGAATATAAAATTATTGAGTCTTTTTAAACCAAAGTGACATACCGTTCAGTCACAAGATTTTTATAGAAATATGAGTTTAGGATAAAAACTGTAGTAAAGAAATTATTGATAAAATAATTCATTAGCTTAATCTTAACATATTCAGACTCGCAAAAGTAAAATCATAAATAAGACTGTTTTTTTCCTCCTTAATTCATATCTCTCTGAAGGCTTCTAGTAAGGCCAGCAAGGTGACTTGGAGTTGTCTTGCCTATATAAACAGGAAAAATTATTATTTCAAACTGGTGCTTATATCATTTTGCAGACCAAATTCTGCTCTCTTAAATTCTTTAGCTGGTGCATAATGAGACTTTAAGTAGTTTCATAGTCTTCTCCAGTATTCAGTTTTTAGTGACTTACATGACAGCGTATGATAGTGTAGTTGACTCCTTGGGATGGTGTGTTTGTAAATAAAGGATTTCATAGTACTAATTCTTTGGTGAAGGTTTAAAAACCCTAATACTCCTGGATGGACATATTTAAGAGTTTTGAATAACCTAGGATGAAAAATATTTTTAGACATGCACAGTTAGTAACAAGGAAAAGTAGAAATTCGACTCCACATTTACACATTATCCAGGCTATTGATTACTATTACAACCTATTCTTCATCTCTTTTAGGCATTTGTTTTTCATTTCTCTAATAAATAGTTCTTGTTTACCTACTATGTGTAAGTCACTGTGTGGTGCTGGCTGTAGGGCCCCAGGGAGTTTTAATCCCAGCAGGGAAGCAGAAATTCAGGGCACCTTTAGCAGTGAATGGGCGAGATGAGTACACAGCGCTGGGGTACCTGACTCGGGGAAGGCATTTAATAGGAACGTGTCCTCTGATCACAGGGTTATGGAAATGCCTCCTTGAGGAAGAATGATGGGCTCTGAAGCCTGAATACAGAGTCAGAGGGGGCAGAGGGAACACACATTTCCTGTGTGGTAAGAAGGCCCTGAACCTGGGGAAACAGCCGTTGAAGGGGCAAAGGGTATGAGAGCCTTGGGAGAAGAGCCTGAAGAAGTCAAAGTGTTAGTTGCCCAGTCGTGTCCGACTCTTGGCGACCTTGTGGCTCTGGCCCACCAGTCTCCTCTGTCCATGGAATTCTCCAGGCGAGAATACTCTACAGTGGGTTGCTATGCCCTACTCTGGGGGAATCTTCCCAACCCAGGGATTGAACCTGCATCTCCTGCATTGGCAGGTGTATTCTTTACCATCTGAGCCACCAGGGAAGCCCAGGACTGGGTTGATGACTTGTGATCCAAGATGGCCCAAGCACATTGACCAAACGTTTACTTTTTTTGGCACAGACATGGACCCTTAGTGCTAAAACCTGTGGGCTAAAGTCAACTGTTTATAGCTCAAAGAAGCAGATTTTAAACTATATGCTGCTGCTGCTAAGTCACTTCAGTCATGTCTGAATCTATGTGACCCCATAGATGGTAGCCCACCAGGCTCCCCTGTCCCTGGGATTCTCTAGGCAAGAACACTGGAGTGTGTTGCCATTTCCTTCTCCAATGCATGAAAGTGAAAAGTGAAAGTGAAGTCGCTCAGTCTTGTCTGACCCTCAGCGACCCCATGGACTGCAGCCTTCCAGGCTCCTCCGTCCATGGGATTTTCCAGGCAAGAACACTGGAGTGGGGTGCCGTTGCCTTCTCCGTTTAAACTTTATAGAGCCTCCCTATTTTGTGTACCCTGGGCCTATAAAAGACTCTAAGCAGCTGTGCCCTCAACACCCCGTGGCTGAGCACCATTGCCCAGAGACCTCATCCCCCTTGTCTGGCAGGATCTTTCAGTGCTTCCTCTTCCTTGCAGGGGACTCTCTGATACCTGTGGAAGTGCTCAGCTCTGAGGGACTTCTCCTTATTGCAACCTGTCCAAGTGCCTCCCAAATAAAGCTTGTTCTGTCCGCTGCCCTCTCTTGGCCCTGTCTCTTTCCTTGACCAGCATTGTAATCTGTTCAACTCACTACTGTGAATAAGGCCTTTAACCCAGAGCAGTGAGAAGCTGTTGAAGTGTTTTAATTAGGAGGGGACATGGTTTTGAGTGTTAGTGTGGTTGCTTTGTAGAGAACTGATTGGACGAGAGCCAAAGGCAGATACAGGAAGAAGAGAGATGTTAGCGTGAACCAGAGTGGTGACTGTGGGAGAGGCAGGAAGTAGAAGGGTTCGAGAAGTATTTAGGAAGTAAAATTGATACCACCCAAACCATGGATCAGTCCACAGTTATTTATTGAGCATCTACTATGTGTCCGACAGTGAATGTATGTGTGTGTGAGATAGAGGTTGAAAGAGAGAATCATGTGTCCCAGAAATGTTTATCAAATTAACAAGTCTATATAAATACTTTGACACAGTTCATGTGTACGTTTTAATGGCAACAAAATATCATAAAACCAGAAGAGGACTATTAGGAGTTTTAGGGTCACTGAGAGAAAAAGATTTCCTAAATAGAGGCACTTTATTAACTCTCAGAAAGTATCAAAATATATGTCATCAGCTGTGTTCATTTTGAAATTCAAGTAAAAAATGTATGTTTTTTTATACAGTGTAAAATGTAAAAATGTATGTTTTAAAAATTTTCACTAAGATGAAAAATGGGTTTCCCTGGTGGCTCAAGGGTAAAGAATCTGCCTGCAATGCAGGAGACCCGGATTCGATTCCTGGGTCAGGAAGATCCCCTGGAGGAGGGCACGGCAACCCACTCTAGTACTCTTGCCTAGAGAATCCCCATGGATAGAGGACCCTGGAAGGCTGCAGTCCATAGGGTTGCAACAGAGTCAGACAGGACTGAAGCGACGAAGCAGCAGCAGCAAGAGGAAGAATATATTAAATTGTTACAGGGGACATAGGTACACCTATGGCTGATTCATGTTGATGTTGACAGAGAACAACAAAATTCTGTAAAGCAATTATCTTTCAATTAAAAAATAAATACATTTATTAAAAAAAATGGTTACTTCATTGCCCAAGATTAAACGGTCTATGGCTTAAGTGCCAAATTACATGACTGACTGTAATAATAAGAATCATATCAGAAAGAGATTTCTTTGACCTTGCTGAAGGGAAGAGGTAAAATTTTATTGGGAGTGTTTTAGTCAGGGTTCTCCAGAGGAACAGAACCAAGAATGTATATCTCATATGTAAATATATGGGAGATTTATTAGATAGATAGATAGTTAGGGATATAGAAGAGGAGATTTATTATAGGAGTAGGCTCATGAGGTTACACAGGCTAAGCCCCACTGTATACTGTCTGCAAACTGACTACCCATGAAAGCAGGTGGGATAGTTCAGTCTGAATCAAAAGTTCCAAGGACCTGGAGCTCTGATATCAGTCCATGGGCAGGAATATGTGGGCATCCTAGCTCAAGAAGAGAGAGAGGATTTACCATTCCTCTGCATTTTGTTCCATTTAGGAGATCAAGCGATTGGCTGATGCCTGCCCACATTGGTCACTCAGTCTGCTGAATCAAGTGCTATTCTCTTCCAGAAACACCCTCACAGACACACCCAGAAATGATGTTTTGCTACTTATCTGGGTCTTCCTTAGGCTGGTTCAGTTGACGTGTAAAATTTACCATCAGAGGAACCTTGAAGAATGGGTCACCTTTGACGGAGGGCCCTGAAAGAAGCCATTAGGGTTGGGGTTAAGCAGGCGAGCAAAATACAGCTTGTGGGAGAAAGTCAGAAGGGTTGATTAAGAGCTTGTGAGAAGTAATGTTGAACAGATAGGGTGGGCTTGGAGTTTTGGGCATCCTCGGCTTTGTACAGCAGAAAGTAGATTATCATCTGAGAGTCATGGCAATGAAGGGACATGAGGAGAGTATTGTTTTAGGTCGGGCAAGAAGTATAAACAGGGTGGAATAGAGAGGGGTCATGAAAACTTCGGAGATGGAAGGAGGACAGCCAGGGAGCGGTTTTCGGTACCAACACATGAGCAGCTGAGGGCACAGATGAAGATAAGAGGCAGAGAAAAGGGTGAATGATGTCATCAAAGAAGAGGTAAAATTAAAAAAAAAAAAAAAACCTTTAAAAACTGCTCTGCTACTTAGAAGTTCCACTAAAAATGTTTAAAGAGGACAAGCCATTGAAACTCGTGCCTGAAATAATCTGTGTCCCTTAAGATACTTTTGGTTTCAGGTCACAGAAAATCCTGACTCAACTGGTTCACGCAACCAAGGAGAGCCATTCTTTTACATGCAAAGAAGTCTCACCATGGAGCAGTTCTAGGGTGGAAGGTGGCAAGTGAACAGTATGACCCACTCGCAGGTTCTCCCCATCTTTTGATCCTTCCATCCTCATCCTCATCATCCACATCAGCTACATGATGAAAACAAGATGGCCACTGGAGTGCCAAGAAGCAAAGCCTCGGGACAATGCGCTGAGGCACACAGAGGGACCATTCCTTCCCACGCGCATCTCCACATTGATGAGGCAGTCTGCCCCCGGAAGTCCCCCAGTGTATTTACCCACCCTTCTCATTCCAGAATTACTTCCTGTGCCCATGCTTGAAAGAGAAAGGAAAAGGACTGTGGCTGTTGATCTGAACTTGTTGTTTAGTTGCTCAGTCGTGTCCAACCCTTTGTGACGCCATGGACTGCAGCCTACCAGGCTCCTCTGTTCATGGGATTCTCCAGGCAAGAATACTGGAGTGGTTTGCCATTTCCTCCTCCAGGGGATCTTCCCAACTCAGGGACCAAACCCAAGTCTTCTGCATTGGCAGGCAGATTCTTTACCACTAGCACCACCTGGGAAGCCCAAATAAATAAATAAAACTAAACTTGAGCCACTGATTATTTTGTATTTATAGTACAAAAGGAGTGATAGATATTACATGGCTCTTAATGTGAAGACATTGGTAGTATAAAACACCATTTGTAAAATGGTCTTGTCAAAAGATTGAACATGTACACCTCAGTGTTCATAGCAGCACTGTTTACAATAGCTAAGACATGGAATCAACCTAAATGCCCATCAACGGAATAGAGAAAGAAGGTCTATATAATGGAATATTATTCTTTATACTTGCTTGGAAGAGAAAGGAAAAGGACTGTGGCTGTTGATCTGAGCTAGTCACGGTTATACTGTAAGAGGGGCTGATAGCCTTTTGCATTTTCATGGCCACTAAATTGGTTACTTAATCTTTATAATCTTAATAAGAATCTCAAGGAGTTGAGGGGTAATGGAAAAACTGAGAGGGATGACTCAGACTACCTGAATTAATTATTTGGCATTCTTGCTTTAGACCTATTTCTCAACACTGGCCAGTGGCGAACTGATGCATGTAAAACGATTGGCTCTCTAGAGGGTAGTGTATAGGGAGACCTGATTTGTAGCGTTTGCCAATTTTTGTGGTCTAAATGTTCCCACCATGGCCAATTTCGAGCCACTAACAGATTAGCAACCAGCTCACAAAATTCCAGAAAATTTAACAACTGGCTCTTTTGAGTTGGAAAGAACCAGGGCTTATCCTGGAATCATATGAGATATTAAAAAAAAACAAAAAAACAACCTACACTTGGGCTTCATCTTCAGATATTCTGATTTAAGGGGTCTGGGAAGGATATTCTCCCTCCCTCCCTCCATCTCCTTTTTAAAATTTCCCAAGGAATTCTGATGTACACGTGGGGAGGAGAGCCAGTGATCTGGAGCCAGTGCGTCATACACATTATCAAGCACCAGGATCACCGGAGGGCTCGCTAAGCTCAAATGCCTGGGCCCTACCCCCCAAGTTTCTGAGTCAGTAGCTCTGGAACAGGGCCTGGAATTTACATCTTTAGCAAGTTCCTGGGTGATGTTGATACTGTCTGTCCAGGCACCATCTTTTGAGGAGTGTCTGGGAGCCATACTCTGAGTGCATTCAGCGTGGTTTTACACACACTTTATTTTTTGTTTGGTCAGGGTAGCCAGTTCAATTTGGGCAATGCTTTTGCATTGTTTTTCGCCTTGATCTTGAGTAAGAACCTCCACCCAGAAAGCGTCTCTGCTCCAAATTGCACACACTCCCTATTTCCTCTGCCTTCTTCCAGATGTCTATATTGGCCACTAGGGGGACCAAGGGAAAGCGAGTGACTGGATTAGTTCAAACCTTCATTACCTGTGCCTGGAGCAGACCGGGTTTCACCCAGCTGACTGAGGCGTTTCTGCATGAGTAAAAAAAAAAGCACAACATTACTTGAAAGGGAAACTGGGAAGGACAATTTAAGTTTCTTTTGCAGTAGCATCCCTGTTAATTTTAGCTAATATAATCAGCTTTCTGTGAGTAAGTAGGACACATTTTGGGGTCCTTTTTTTAGAAGATATCTCTGGTCAAGAATGATTCCAGCCCCACCTCTCCATCTTTGAGCTGCTTTTCCAGTGCAGATTTAGCCATTTGTTCCTGACTTCCAGATACAAGGAGACTACATTAGAGCTGGTCACTCTTCATTTTATACGCATTTAATTAAAGATGTAGCATAATGCATTCTGGGCATGCACACCTGTGTCCCTAGGCTTTATCGGCTAGTGTGTTTGCTTCTTATTACGTCTCCGATTTCTTGAGAAATTGACTTTCTCTTTTTGTGTCTCCGGCAGAGCTGAGATTACAGAGGCCAGTGCTCCTCTGCTGAATTTCAGGGAGCTAGGGGTGTTTCCATTCAAGGTTGCAGAGAAGTGGAGGCCGCTTTGTAAAAAAAGCACTCTGAGGTCTTCCAAAAAAGAGATGAGTAACTATCAATTATTATTTTCTTAATGGGTCAGAATAGCGCAAAGTCAATAGCACTTTTGCAATGAACTTGAAAAAAAGCCACCATGCTTTTGGCTAGTATAGATGTTTGTAAGTGATGGGCCTTAATTTTTTGGGGGGGAAAGTAAGAAAATATTGTCCTTTAGCTGTTTGCTTATCCTATGTTATTCCAAATCCTAACTGGGAGTTTTTAAAACTTAGAAATGATAACATTTAAAATCACTTGATTTTTCCTCTTTTTTTGTAGCAGAAGTTTTAACAAATGATTTTGAGGAGTTTAAGTGATCTTTGACATAATGGGAGCTCTATTTAGAAAATAATTTTTAATTCTGAAGTATTAATAGCAGTTAATATTCCTGAAATGTAGGGATTCTGAGCATTCCTACTTGATCTGTTCCAGCCTCTCCTGTTTGTACTGAATTTAGGGAACATAGTTGACTGTTACTTTTACATTATCAAGTGTTAATGTGTGAAAGGCTTTTATTGTGCTTTTACTACTCATTTGATTATGTGGTTATCTTATACAATATTTTTTCACAGACTTGGGGGTATTCAGACACCAGGAGGTCAAGTACTATGTTAAAACCTTAGGCCAATCTTTTTATATGACTGCCATAAAGAATATATTCATTTTGCTTACATTACCACATGGCTCTCATAAAAGGTCAATTTCAATTGAATATAATAGGTTGCAAATGGCAACTCATATATCATCAATAACAAAATTAATACATATAATCTCTTTTCACTTACCACCTTCCGTTTTTTAGAAAAAATAACTTGAGGATTTCTTAAAATCAGAGATCTTCATGATATGTTTTGTATAATAGACATATCAAAATTGTATAAACATGTTTTTCTATTTTAATCAAGAAACTACATGTAATCACATTTAAATTCCAGTTAAAACAATACATTAGGTGCAACAGATATTCATAGCAAAAAACCATGAAATTATGCTTTTTCATTTTGTCATATTAATTTAACAAATTATCTTTGAGTCAGTTTCTCAGCCTGGGTTATTACTGTAAAGATAAATTCAATATTGTGAGAAGGTATATGCCTAAACATAAACTAATTGCTATGATTTAAGAATGGCAATTTATTTTTACCCAGCGTATGCTTAGTAAATTATACAAAGGTTTGCAGTTCAACAGAGGGTTGACTATATGTAAAAATATAGGTTATCATGGTCTTAATTCTATGTGGTAACCAAGGTTGCATATTATAACTGGAGTAACAATTTCTGATAACTAAAAAACTGTCATGCATTTTAAAGTGAGTTTTAACCTTTCTAACCATGAGTTTATCAGATACAACTCTTGACAAAACCATTGTGATTCCTCTGAAATATTTATTTTCAAAAATATCATGTGTACTTGAAAAAAAAGTTAAAAAAAAATGCCTTCTATGTTGAAAGGCTTTGAAACAGTATTCTTCAGAAAAAAATGAGCCTCTTTCTAAATTACTATCATCAGGAAAAACAGAAAGATGGAATACAAATAAGCCAGAGTAGGCTTTTCCCAGGTCAACACTCCCTGAAGCGATCTTCATTCTGGGCCACACACAATTCGGATTTTAACCGAATGAAGCATCAGAGAGAACTAGTGTCCTAAGAGAGGAGCCTGGAGGTTTCTGAAGTCCCAGACTGCCCAGCCCCTCCTTCTGGAAGGTGCCAGGGACGCCCAGAAGGAGGCTCTGCTGTAGCGCCAGCCCACAGGTGTGCCACCTTCGGCCACGTTTCAGCCTGGTTCCTGTGGAATTGATTTTCACGGCTCATGACAGAAGCTGTTTTCAGCCCTTGAAAAGGAAGTGGCTGGGCTGATCCTCACACAAACAGCAAATTGCTCCCTGGCTTTCAGAGCCTTCGAGGTCTGTTACCTTAAGGTCCTAATGGCCTTTTAACAGTGTTTCCAGCTGAGCAGCAGATGTAAAGGATACTGAACATTGAAAGCACTGTTCTTTTTTTCTCCTCTCCCCCAAAAGAATCTTTTTTTTTTTTTTTACATTGTACAAATACTGTATCCTAGGACCTATTCAGCGGCATGTTAGATTTTTAAAAACTGAACCAGATCTCAGATAAATATATTGCTGGTGCCATACATCTGCCACCTTGGTGGGCCTCGTGTCCCATGAGACTGCCCCCTGGGAGCTGAGATTATGTCAGTGTTGGCAGTGGCTCCATTTGGTAATATCTCAGTGTTCTTGCCTGGAGAATCCCAGGGATGGGGAGCCTGGTGGGCTGCTGTCTCTGGGGTCACACAGAGTCGGACGTGACTGAAGCGACTTAGCAGCAGTAGCAGCATCAGGGACAAAAATAATTAATGGGACCCCAGAAAGCCTCGAAAACCCCTTATACTTTCAGTTCATTCCTTTTGATCCTAAAATGACAGTATATTTCTGGAGGCCATATATTTAATTTTTAGAATTATATCCAGTCTGCCCTTGTTTTCCCTTTCTGTTGTTTCGACGGTGCATTTTGTCTTCCTGTGGGGCAGGGTGTGAAGGGTTTCCGCAAGGGGCAGCTATGTGCTCCGTGCAAAATGAACTTAAAGACTTTTACACTAAGGTTTGAGTTAAGGGTGGTATTTCAGTCTTGTGGGCTTTGGGGAAAAACATTAAACATCACTGAAAAATACTTCACAAAACTGGACATTTTCCATTAAAAAAATGTTAGAGAAATGGGATGTTTTTTGATTTCTCTTCGGTCCAAGCAGTGGTCATTGGAAAGAGAAAAGAGAAGACAAGAGAAACCAGACTAGAGAAAACCAGCCAGGCTGCTAAGTCATCATTCCCCTTTCCAGGGACTCACCTGTTTTACCAGCTTTTGGAGGACCTGTAGGAAGAATGTGAGTTGCCACCAGATGCTTTTGAACTGTGGTGTTGGAGAAGACTCTTGAGAGACCCTTGGACTGCAAGGAGATCCATCCAGTCCATTCTGAAGGAGATCAGCCCTGGGATTTCTTTGGAAGGAATGATGCTGAAGCTGAAACTCCAGTACTTTGGCCACCTCATGCGAAGAGTTGACTCATTGGAAAAGACTCTGATGCTGGGAGGGATTGGGGGCAGGAGGAGAAGGGGATGACAGAGGATGAGATGGCTGGATGGCACCACTGACTCGATGGATGTGAGTCTGAGTGAACTCCGGAAGTTGGTGATGGACAGGGAGGCCTGGCGTGCTGCGATTTGTGGGGTCGAAAAGGGTCGGACATGACTGAGCGACTGAACTGAATTGAAAGTTGAAAATATGGACACATTGCCACTCTGACTTGAAAAGGCAGATTTCTTTCCTCTGTTCTCCTGTTCCTTTCTGCCTCCTCCTCCTTCGTTGTTTCACTCACATGACCCACCTGGTTTTCCTCAGGACTTCCCATGTGCTGGATAACATGATGGGTGAAAAATTTTAGTGTAGTTGAGTTTATAAAGTTTAGTGTGATCAGTTTAGCTCTTCTGAGCAACAGTAAATCACATGAGAAACTTGTTCTGTTTTGGTGCTTAAGCAGAGTCTGTCTTTGACTTCTTGCTCTATTTCTTGGACCCTTTTCTAAACCTCTCTGTGCCTTGGTTTTGTCATTAGTGAACAGGGATATACTTAATAGTTCCTCTGTCTCAGTGTTATGATTCTACTATATGCATGAACATGTAAACTCTTAGCATAATGCCTGGCACTTAATAAAGGGTATGTACATGTGTGTCAAACAATGAACGACAGAAAAGCCAATCGGTCTCTTCCATGGGCCTGGGGAGTGACAAGGGAGTGATTCTTCCCCAGGAAAGGAGAGGGAAGGGAGAGTTTCCTTGGGCTCTGCCCATCTCTGGGCCCTGCTGGCCTGTTCAGCTGATGTCTGGGGTTGGTGTGTTCAGTGATCTGATCTTATACAACTTGGGAAGGACCTGGTAGCCTTCTTTTCTGAAGTCTTCACCTTGACATTGGCCATTCTGGCCCCAGAGGCCTCCTAAATCCCTGACCTGTCCTTCACCTGGCCTTTGGCCCTCCTGTAGGCTTGATTACCTCCTGGTTTACCACTCAGCTGCTTTCTGGGCCTCCGGGAGGACTGTGAGGACTTCTGGGCCAGGCCTGTGTCCCCCAGGTTTGGGTGCAGGGGTGCAGCCCTTCCTTTGAGGGCCCTGTGGCTCCACATTTACTCTAAGGTCAGCTTTAGGTGGCCCACTGGGCAATCTCTTCCTGGGGTCCTAGGCAGAACTTGAGCCAGAAATCTTTCTTTTCTTTGGCTCTCCTCTAGATGCAAAGCTCGGAGAGGAGAAACATTGGAGGGAAATGTGGGGAACCATTCTTATTGCTGTTTAGTTGCTAAGTTATGACTGACTTCTGTGACCCTATGGATTGTAGCCCACCCGGCTTTTCTGTCCACGGGATTCCCAAGGCAAGAATACTGGAGTGTGTTGCCATTTTCTCCTTCCGGTGATCTTCCTGACCCAGGGATCGAACCTGTGTCTCCTGCATTGGTGGGTGGATTCTTTACTTCTGAGCCACCTGGGAAGCCTGTGGGGAGCCATTAAATCTTTCCATCTCCTTTCTTCCCATGACCTCTGGACCAGTGGGTTTGCTACCCTCTCTCTTCTGGCTGGACCTCAAGCTCTTTGGGTTTGGAGATGTATGTCTGCCAGAGAGGTCAGGTAACATATACCTATACACTCTCAGGTGGAAGCTTGTAAGAAAACAGTGGATTAAGGGGCAAACTGAATTGAATTAAGTACTTTCAGAATGGCATCCCTATTACATAAGCAAGATGAACAACTTCCAAAGAATGCCTCAAACACCAACTGAAATGGAAATAATAGAAATTCCTTATTTATATTGGTATCTTTGGACCTCCTAGGGAATGGTACCATATGGGAAAAAAGGACTTAATTCCATGTTTTGTGTTTGCTAATTGATTATTTTAAACTTTTCTTACCTCTTTGAACCCCAGTATCCTTATCTGTAAAAAAGGGTAATAATATAGTGTGGCTCATAATACTTTTTTGTGAGGATTAAATGGCATAATGCACGTGAGCAGCCTGAGAGAGAGAAGTCGTCAGTAAATGTTAGTTCTTTTTTATCCCAGTTCCCTCCTGACACATGTATCGTGATGAGGAATCTATTTCTTATTCAGGAGAGAGAAAGCCTAGTAGGCTGTAATCCCCATTCGGAGACTTAGTCACTTTTAATTTCCTTTTATGATAAGCTTCTAAGAGAGAAGCTTTAATAGCACGTTAAAAGGTGATCCTGAAGTACTGTTAAATGTCAAATAGGAAATCTTTCAAAAACATTTATTTCTCCTTTCTGGTCTTCTACTCAGAAATGGCTCTGAAACTTCTCTTTCAGGCCATTCACACTGGTTTCTGTTGTGCATGCCACCAGCAGAAGGATATATAGCTGGTACATTGCCTTGATTATTTTAATTTGCTTAAACCAGTGGTTCTCAAAATCACCCAGGAGATGTGTTCAAATGCAGGCTGCTGGGTTCCATGCTGGGAGTTTCCCATATATTAGTTAGCTCTGAGATGGGGCCAGTGCCCAAGTAATGTCGATGGTCCCTGGATCACACTTTGTGATCTCCTGACTTAAAACTATCAGAGGTCAATTTTGGTTCTCCAATGGCTTGAGGATAAATTTCAGCCCCATCTGTTTGACATTCAGAATCTCAAGCTATCCTTCTAGGGTACTTCTAAGCATCCTTCTAGAAATTTCTGTCTAGTAAAAAGTTTCACTAAATTTCATTTTCTTTCTGTGTCTTATTACATTTGCTAACACCTCATAACAAGGCTTATTCATACTGTTGAAAAAAAAATAGCTGACTTAAAACTCAACATTTGAAAAGCTAAGATCAGGGCATCCGGTCCCATCACTTCATGGCAAATAGATGGGGAAAAAGTGGAAACAGTGACAGATTTTATTTTCTTGGGCTCCAAAATTACTGCAGACGGTAACTTCAGGCATGAAATGAAAAGGTGCTTTCTCCTTAGATGTAAAGCTATGTCAGATCTAGACAGTGTATTAAAAAGCAGAGACATAACTTTGCTAACAAAAGTCTGTATAGTCAAAGCTGTGGTTTTTCCAGTAGTCATGTGCCATTGTGAAAGTTGGACCATAAAGAAGGCTGCTGCTAAGCTGCTAAGTTGCTTCAGTCGTGTTCGACTCTGTGCAACCCCATAGACGGCAGCCCACCAGGCTCCCCCGTCCCTGGGATTCTCCAGGCAAGAAGACTGGAGTGGGTTGCCATTTCCTTCTCCAATGCCTGAAAGTGAAAAGTGAAAGTGAAGTAGCTCAGTCCTGTCCGACTCTTGGCGACCCCATGGACTGCAGCCTACCAGGCTCCTCCGCCCATGGAATTTTCCAGGCAAGAGTACTGGAGTGGGGTGCCATTGCCTTCTCCCAAAGAAGGCTGAGTGCCGAAGAATTGATGCTTTTGAACTGTGGTGCTGGAGAAGACTCTTGAAAGTCCCTTGGACTGCAAGGAGATCAAACCAGTCTACTCTAAAAGGAAGTCAACCCTGAATATTCATTGAGAAGACTGATGCTGAAGCTCCAATACTTTGGCCTCCTGATGTGAAGAGCTTGATGCTGGGAAAGGTTGAAGGCAGGAGAAGGGGATGACAGAAGATGAGACAGTTGGATGGCATCACCGACTCAATGGCTGTGAGTTTGAGGAAACTCTGGGAGATAGTGAAGGACAGGAAATCCTGGCATGCTGCAGTCCATGGGGTCACAAAGAGTTGGACATGACTTAGCCACTGAACAACAATAATAATACAAGTCTACGTCTGTTCTCTCCACTTTTCTCCACCAGGGAAAATCCTCTTGAGGTCCAATTCTCTGTTGCGAATTTGTTGTAAGCCACCTGATCCCCAGCTTTTCCTTCTTCGATAAGTTTGTGGAACATTTGTGTGTTCATTTGGTAATTATTCAAATTTTGCCTTCTGCCTCTTCTCTTGTGCCATTTAAAATGAGCCTCTTACAGACTTGTGGACAGAGGGGGAAGGAGAGGGTGGGGTGAATTGAGAGGCATGGAAACATATATATTACCATATGTAAAATAGATAGCCAGTGGGAATTTGCTGTATGGGAGTGCTCTGTGACAAACTAGAGGGGTTAGATGGGGTGGGAGGAGGGAGGTGGGTGGGGAGGTTCAAGTGGGAGGGGACATAGGTATACCTATGGCTGATTCATGTTGATGTATGGCAGAAACCAATACAACATTGTAAGGCAATTATCCTTCAATTTAAAACACATAAGTTAATAAAATGTCTCTTAATTTGTGTTTCCCAAATTTAGCCATAGGGGCCTCTAGGGGCTTCCTAGGTGGTGCAGTGGTAAAGAAATCTGCCTGCCAAAGGAGGAGACACAAAAGACTCAAGTTCGATCCCCTGGAGGAGGAGATGGCAACCCACTCTAGCATTCTTGCCTGGAAAATTCCATGGACAGAGATTTCCCTGGTGGTCTAGTGGCTAGGACTCTGAGCTCCCAGTGCAGGGGACCCAGGTTCATTTCCTTCTCAGGGAACTAAATCCCACATGCTGCAACTAAGACCCAATACAGCCAAATAAATTAAAAAAAAAAAAAATTCCATGGACGGAGGAGCCTGGTGGACTATAGTCCATGGGGTCACAAAGAGTTAGACACGACTCAGTGACTGAGCACAGTCCCTGGAACATAGTGTTTGAGCCTTGTAGGAAGTCAATAGATAATTGACTATCACCAATTGTAATTATAAAGAGATTTTTTTTTTTTTTTTGCCTTCCAGACAGCTTTTAGTAAGATCAAATTTAAATGGTGTAATATAAAGACACATTCATGTTTTCTTTGAAAGACTGTGGCTGATAAGTTCTGTTAGCTTAGCCAGTGGAAATCAATTTGTAAAAGTATAGACCACCAGTTTATTGTGTAGAACATACATTTTGTGGCTTTCATTCTATTTTAGAACATAATATTTCTTCCAGTGAAGCACCTGCTATATATATGTCTATCAGATGGTTTTTTTCCTCCAAAACGTGGCATATTTTAGCATCACTGACAGCAATTTTCAAATACCTGAAAAGATTAGAAGAGTTAAATACAAAGAGTACCTTAAGTGGAAGTGGTGTTTCCTGGGAGATAAAGAAATTGATAGGGAGGAAAATTAGTTTAAAAAGTCAGCCCTCAGGATAGAGCCATCAGATTGTCTCACCTTTGAAATGATCTATTTACGATGGAAGCTTTGACTAAGAAACTGTGTGGCT
Organism: Bubalus kerabau; assembly: GCF_029407905.1. NCBI lineage: Eukaryota > Metazoa > Chordata > Mammalia > Artiodactyla > Bovidae > Bubalus > Bubalus kerabau. The sequence goes on from NC_073635.1 coordinate 68,144,291, forward strand.
GGAATGTTCATAGAAATCCCTCGTAATTTTGTGAATTCAATTTTATTTATTTATTTTTTGCATTAATTCTTTTTTTTTTTTAATTGAAATGAATCCGCCACAGGTATACATGTGTTCAGACCAGCACAAATTTATCTTTAACTAGCTGGTTAAGGAAAAGTATCAACACCTGCCCTCCCCTTGTGTACACACAGAATACTGAAAATAGACATATAGATGATTAATCTCAACATTATGGGGAGATGGCATGATAAAGTCATGGGGACCCTAAGTGAAGCAGCTGAACATGGGAGGGCAGGTATAGGTAAGCTGTTAGAGGCGGAGGGGAAGAAAGTGTGGGCTCTGAAGCAGGGATTTGGAAATGCATTTTTTTCTCCACTGCTACAATCTATATCTTATACAATGTCCTTCCATATAAATGGACGAACCCTAATTATATAGTAAATGTGTGTGTGCGCTCAGTTGTGTTCAACCCTCTGTGACCCCATGGACTGTAGTCCACCAGACTCTTCTGTCCGTGGGATTTCCCAAGCAAGAATACTGGAGTGGGTTGCCATTTCCTCCTCCAGAGGATCTTCCCAACTCAAGGATGGAACCTGCATCTCCTGTGTCTCCTTCATTGAAAGGTGGATTTTTTTTTTTTTTTTTTTTTTTTTTTTTACCATTGAGCCAACGGGAAATAGGGAAGGTTGAATTCCTCAGTTAAATAAATCATGCCCTGTGAACTCCTTAAGAAATGGGCAAGAAGGCAATGGCACCCCACTCCAGTACTCTTGCCTGGAAAATCCCATGGGCGGAGGAGCCTGGTAGGCTGCAGTCCATGGGGTTGCCAAGAGTCGGACACGACTGAGCGACTTCACTTTCACTTTTCACTTTCATGCATTGGAGCAGGAAATGGCAACCCACTCCAGTCTTCTTGCCTGGAGAATCCCGGGGACGGGGGAGCCTGGTGGGCTGCCGTCTATGGGGTCGCACAGAGTCGGACACGACTGAAGCAACGCAGCAGCAGCAGCAACACTGAATATTTTTTTTTTTTAATTAACACACACACACACACAACAACTTTTTTTTGGCTTCACTGCATAGCATGTGGGATCCTAGTTCCCTGACCAAGGATTGAACCTATGTCACCTGCATTGGAAGCCCAGAGTCTTAACCACTGGACTGCTGGGGAAGTCCTAGGCAATGCTGATTTTGAAAAATTCCATCCATCTTTGTTCAAGCAAATAGAACATGCATCTGTTCTTAGGGAAACTGTATAAATTACTCAAGAATGCTATTTAACCCCCAAGTATTTTGGCCTCTATATCATAATCAACTTTCTAGAAGTATTAAGAATATAACCACATCTATACCATATGACAATCCCTGTTTAAAGATGTAGTTTTAAGTGGTGATAATTCTACCATTTAATATGCAAACCTTCTTTTAGTGATATCAGCATACGATTGTGCCATGCATTTTAAAAGTTCATAGGCATCATAGCTACCCTGTTAAGCTATGTGTGTGGTGAAACATATGTGTGAAGTGAAATTCGCTAAGTCATGTCCAACTCTTTGCAACCCCATGGACTATTCAGTCCCTGGAATTATCTAGGCCAGAATACTGGAGTGGGCAGCCTTTCCCTTCTCCAGGGAATCTTCCCAACCCAGGGCTCAAACCCAGCTCTCCTGCATTGCAGGCAGATTTTTTACCAGCTGAGCCATAAGCAAAGCTCAGGAATACTGGAGTGGGTAGCCTATCCCTTCTCCAGGGGATCTTCCCGACCCAGGAATTAAACTGGGGTCTCCTGCATTGCAGGTGGATTCTTTACCAGGTGAACTATCAGGGAAGCCCTGTGATTGTGCAAATAGAGACATAAATATTCTGATAATCAAAGATGACACTAATGGTGAGGCATTTTTTTTTTTTTTTTGCCATGGAGTGGCTGAAAAGAACAATTCATGCTGTGAATCCCTTTTCCTAACTTTCTTGCATAGATGCTATAATAAGTGGTTCCAGCTGGAGAAAAGGTGAAACCAAGTGAGCTATTATGTGCCCTCTGTCATCTGACTGGGCTTACTTTTTGGTTCGTTCTATGTTTTCTATCAAGTTTGAAACTGTGAACGTTTCCACTCTGGTGCCGCTGCACAGTTTGCACATGAAGATGTTTTAAGCAGGTTCTGAAATCATAAAAAGTAGGGAGGATGCCCAGATGACAACAAGCAGAAAAATTCCTCCTTTAAATAAAAGCCTCCCTTCTCATTTGGAAAGCAAAATGTGCTCTCTTAAAAGTAACAGCTGCAAAAAAAAAAAAAAAAAAAAAAAAAAAAAAAATGCAGGAAGGCAGAACACACTAATCTAAGTTGTAAAATATGTTTGGGTAGCTGAACAGAGATTTAGCTGTTTCTGAGGGGAAAAAAAAAATCAAAATCTAATTTTAAAATGAAGGTATTTAAAAGCCTGGCACAAGAGAGCCTTATTGATGGAGTTGGTGAGCAGCCCGGATGTGGCCACTTCTCTGCTCTGGCTGGCGGCTCTGCCTGCCTGCTCTTTGCTGCCTGCTCTGTGCTTGTAGCGGGGGCCTTACACTGTAGCCTGTGGTCACATGTATCAGCAGACAGACACCTGTCTTTATGGAAAGCAATCCGTGATTATAGAAGGGAAAGCCAGAATGAGTGTTTTTCTTAACTGACTTTGTTTTTCTTAAAGTTGATTTGGACAAATTGATACTTCTTTCTGAAAACAAGGTTCAAAGTTTTTTTTTTTCCTTCTCATGTAGAATTGAAGCTCTGAGCTTATGGATTTCTTTAGGTGTTACATATATTGATTCACAGGGTTATATATATTGATGCACTGAACTTTTCCTAATAGAATATGGTAGCGTTGAAGATGTTTCTTTCAAATGGCCTGATTTCTGAATGGAAGATGTAACAGCACTCTGTCAGAAACATGTCTCAGGTAGTGGATCTGTTCCCTAATCTGGAAAATAGAAGCCTCCTGTTGCTGTTCAGTTGCTAAGTCCTGTTTGACACTTTGTGATCTCATGGACTGTAGCATGCCAGGCTTCCCTGTCCTTCACTATCTCCCAGAGTTTGCTCAAACTGATGTCCATTGAGTTGGTGATGTTATCCAGCCATCTCATCCTCTGTTGTCCCTTTCTCCATCTGCCCTCAATCTTTCCCAGTGTCAGAGTCTTTTCCAATAAATTGGCTCTTCGCATCAGGTAACCAAAGTATTGAAGCTTCAGCATCAGAAGCCTCTATACATGGCATATATATTAGAGATTGGGGAATATGATGTGTGTGTGTGTGTGTGTGTGTGAAGTCACTACTGCCCCAATAAATAATAACACAGTTTTGTTAAAGACTAATATAATAAATCTGATTTGCTAAAGTATACATTTCTGCTCTGATAGACATACCAATTTTGCTTTTTGCTCTCTGAAGGAAGTTTCTCTGTTCATTTCAAGAAATGGAAGACAGCTGTGCTCACTACTATAGCACCATTGCTCATGGAAAAATGGGATAGACCCTAAGGATGATGTACTTTTATATGGACAAGAAAGATTTGTTTCTTTTTCTTTTTTTAAAGAAGGAATGCATTTCGAGGGAGAAATTCTTCCATCTGTTAACTTCTTGCAATATTTTATTTAAACATTTTGGAGCAGTAATCACTTTCTAGCTTTTATTGCAAATATAATACATATCTGATGTATTTGATTAATCTCCATTAGTTTATAAGTTCTTGGAAAGCAGGGCCATGTCTGATGTATCCTAGCATGACCCCCAGTACCTGGGACAAGTAAGGCATTCAATACACATATACAGAATGTATCGAATTATAACAAAGACCTGGGCTTTCACTTGATTGCTAGAAAACAACCTCTTTGTAGATGTTGACCAACTCATGTGTATTCTGTTATGAAGGGCATTCTATACATTACCTGACATATGCTAACTTCCAGCCATTATATTGTCAATTTTCATTTCTTCAGATTTATCAAGCACAAGTGAGGTCAGCATACCTTGCCCTTAATAAGTTTACTCTCTAGAAGGGCATGTGGTACAGAGTGTCATGTAAGTTATTTCCTATTGAGACTGATGTTGAGATATTTCTCCATCACATAAATTAGTAATCTAGGGAGTAAAATTTATATTTAGAGCTAGCTCAGCTGAATATTACACCTTATTATCTTCACCCTAGTTTTTAGGGAGAGAGAGACCATTCTTGCATTTTATATATGCATTTACTTCTGGAAAAAATCAGTATTAAAGAGCCATGACTTTTACAGCGAGTCGAATGGTCTTATTCCACTGATATTTTTGAAAGAATAAAGACGACTGTCTGCTCTCTTTTCTCTTGCTGTAACAAGAGTATCAAATGATTGACCTTTCCATATAGCTGAAGGTTGCCCTTTAGTGAAATGAAATGGAATGAAGATAAAACATAGAAATTGTAGTAGGATTGTTAAAAATGGGCTTCATGTTATACTGCTGAGTATATATTTATATAATAACATTGACTGAGCTCCCTCTGTGTCCCACATACAATTATAAACTCCTGTAGGATCTCATATAATCCTTGCAACATCTTCATTATAGGTATTACTATTCACATTTTACAGATGAGGAAACCAAGACACAGACAGTGCAATTAACTTGTCCAGGGCAATAGGTGGGTATGCAGATGAGCCAGGAAGATTCCACAGCTCATGAATTTAACTACTACCAATGTGAACAACGTGATTTTCTTCTTCACATGAGCAGAGTAACATTTTCTAGAATTAAAGTAATTTTCTCAGATATTGGACTAGGTAATGGTTTATGCAGTTCTTTCCAAATATTATGAATCACTTAACTTTCCATTGTTAGAGGAGATAAAAAGGAGCAAAGAGGACTATCCCTGAGACATCTCTAGAATCTTTCAGTGAGATCAAGTGATAACTTATTTCTAGTACAGATTTTGAGTCATCGTGTGTAAAACTATTTTGTTACATAATTACTCTAGCTGTTTCTGAACCACCTTTCTAGGTTTGGACACCTTTTCTCGCATCTAAATCCTCCTTTTTAGGTTTAGGGAAACACTCATCCTTTTGAATCGAAAGGAAGAAAGAACTCACCTGCTAGTATAGTAATTAAAAATGTCAGATGCTTGCTTTCCCAGATTCTTTGCATCCAGGGCCAGGTCATGTGGTCTAGAATGGACCGAGATGTACGCATTTTGGTTTTGGTTTAGGAACTTGTTACACAAAGAAGTAGGGACCATGGAGAACTCATTCTGGAGAAAATCAAAGGCAAGATTTAACAATTAGTTTATTATATATTTGGCCAAACTAGCTTTTGAGTCCTCAGTACTGTTTCTTATGGTGCTGCGGGGAAATTATGAAAGCCAGTGTTGGGTTACCCACTCGGCAAGGCAAGAGTGCGCTTTGGGGACTTGTGAACAGGGGCATCAAAAGGATTTGGGGAAAATAATATTTCTGGCAATATAGTAGTTATCATAATAAAAATTAGAGTTTATTTCCTTTCATTTCCTTTGTAGTTTAGTATTGATTTAACTTTGAATTGTGTATTTTTACGGTGGGTTGTATGTATGGTCAGATGGGGATACACAGCTGTCTTCTTCAAGCTCGATGTCAGATATCTCTTCCCCTCCTCTTTGATATGCAAACTCCTCCACTAACAGCGAGTACTGTTTCCAGAGGGCTTCCCTGATAGCTCAGTTGGGAAAGAATCCACCTGCAATGCAAGAGACCCAGGTTCAACTCCTGGGTGGGGAAGATCCTCTGGAGAATGGATAGGCTACCCACTCCAATATTCTTGGGCTTCTCTTGTGGCTCAGCTGGTAAAGAATATGCCTGCAATGCGGGAGACCTGGGTTCAATCCCTGGGCCGGGAAGATCCCCTGGAGAAGGGAAAGGTTAATCACTCCCGTATTCTGGCCTGGAGAATTCCATGGACTGTATAGTCCATGGGGTTGCAAAGAGTCAGACAAGGCTGAGCGACTTTCACTTTCACTTTTCACTGTTTCCAGAAGAAAAGTAGAGGATCTTACACCTACAGACTTAAGGACCAAGATGTATTACCATGTTTCCTCTTTCTTATCTGAAGCCTGTTGACTGCTAATCATGCTTTATTCCTTCTGCAAAGCCAACCCCAGGAAGAATGGGCAGTTAGGGAGGAGAGAATTTGAGGAGCATGGCCCAGACATGATAGAAATTTTATGATAGATGACACTGAGATATTTCAAAGTAAGTATTCCAGAGAATCATCTATTTTTAAGGTTTTTCCTCAAGCTTCCCATTTCTGAGAATTATGCTGCTGCTGCTAAGTCACTTCAGTTGTGTCTGACTCTGTGCAATCCCATAGACAGCAGCCCACCAGGCTCCCCCGTCCCTGGGATTCTCCAGGCAAGAACGCTGGAGTGGGTTGCCATTTCCTTCTCCAAATATACACACTGCTGCTGCTGCTGCTGCTGCTGCTAAGTCGCTTTAGTCGTGTCCGACTCTGCGACCCCGTAGATGGCAGCCCATCAGGCTCCCCCATCCCTGGGATTCTCCAGGCAAGAACACGTTCTCAACAATTAATTTTGTAGAGTGATAATAGCATCCACTGTGGTTTGACGAGTCTAGCTTCTATACTAATAATTATTTCTGTTGTATTGATTTGAAATAGCTCTGTTAAGATACAATATCAGTGTTGCATTTTAAAACCTTCTAAGGTATAAGAAGAATGTAGTATATAAATGCCACTTCTAGATAAATAAGTTTTGTAATTTAAGGAAAAAAAAAGAGCTTTCCTGTTTTTAGGGAAATTGAGCGTAAATCCACCACTCCAAGACTGTCTGAGAACTGTGTGAAGATTTCAGTTCCTCTAGGGCTGTGTTTATGCACTGTCTTTTGTTTCGTAGGTACTTTGCCCAGGGTTGGACAAACAGATAAGCTTCTTAACTGGTGGATTTAAGTGACTGTCTGATCACTTTTGAGGTGCGAACCTGGGGTTTTGTGAAAAATTGGAAGATAGGCAAGTACTGAGTAGAAAAAGAAGATAAAGATGAAGTGACTTCCATAGTTTGGAATCATTCACAGTTACCTTTTTGCCCCATATATACATATATACACATATATATATGTATGTATACATACATCATACACATGCTTATGTATGTTATATATACACACACACACAGACACATATACACACACATATGTGTGTGTGTATTTTGGCTGTGCTGTGTGGCATGTGAAGTCATAGTTCCCTGCTGCTGCTGCTAAGTCGCTTCAGTTGTGTCCAACTCTGTGCGACCCCATAGACGGCAGCCCACCAGGCTTCCCCGTCCCTGGGATTCTCCTGACCAGGGATCAAACTCATGCCCCCTGCAGTGGAACCATGAGGTTCTAATCACTTCCCCACCAGGGAAGTCCCATATATTTTTTAATGGAAAGTCATTAACAAGAGTGCCCGTGTTCGAGTTAGGATACATATATTCTGAGTCTAAAATGGTAACATATTGTATGAACAATATATTATAGCTCCTTCCATTCTTTTTCTTGATATCTAGAAGTTTCCTTAAGCCCAAAATAACTTTGACCTTTCTCACTAAAGATAATTGTACCGACAGTGAACTTGGGGACATTGACTTCAAATGTTGCCTCGGTAAAGAACAGGAGGAAGTTTCCAAAAGAAGAATGAGGGGCCCACAGTCCTTTAAAACTTGAACAATTGACATATCATGACAAACTCTTCCAGGTGTTTTTAATTTCTAAAAATGCATGAATTAGTACCATAAAAATATTTAAATGATACCAAAGGATTGATCTCTTCAGGGACAATCATTCTTTTAGGCATTTGTGATGCTTTAGTTGGTGTTTTATACATATTCAAATATTCATAAGTATATATGTTTACTCAAGTGGTAAGACACTATATACATCTTTATGCAGGTATTTTTTTCCCATGTAACAGCTTATCTTGAAACTTGTTTCATTTCAGTGCATAAAGACTTGCCTCTTTTTTTCTGTCCATCTCACTGGAGGTTGCATTTTTATCCCACTGTACAATCTTGTCTGCTGAGTTGCTTCAGTCATGTCTGACTCTGTGCGACCTCATGGACTGGGGCCTGCCAGGCTCCTCTGAACATGGGGATTCTCCAGGCAAGAATAGAGGAGTGGGTTGCCATGCCCTCCTCCAGGAGATCTTCCTGCCCCAGGGATTGAACCTGAGTCTCTAGGACTCCTGCACTGGCAGGCGAGTTCTTTACCACTAGTGCCACCTGGGAAGCCGCATATAGACTTCCCATACTTTATTTAACTGATATCCCATTCATGGGCATCTAGGTGGTTTCATTTTTGCTGTTACAAACCATGTCATAGTAAATGTCCTCACATGTACACATTTTAACATAGAAGAAGTTTATCTCACAAATAAATTCTGGGACGTGGCATTGCTGGGGAAAAAGTCATAGGTATGAACATTTTGATTGACGTTGCTACATCTCTCTCTCTGTTAGTTTTGCCGGTTTATTCTGATGTAGCAGGAGCACTCAGTCGCCACGTTGCACAGCCCCAGAGGAGGTTGTGCCACTTGTCCGGTGGTGGTATATGTGGGTGGAGCTGTGGTTTGGCTGCAGCTCTTTCTGGCTCTGCCTGATGCTTGCTCATTGCTCTTGGTAGTCGTTCCGGGTATGGGCTATTCAACTTCAGACGGAGTAGACGGATAGATGGAGATTTTGGATTTCCTTCAGGCAACATTTAGAATTGTGTACCATTGCAGAAGAAAGTTGTGCAAATAAAAATAAACCAATTAAATATGTAGAGTGAATGGTATCCAAGTGAACCCAATATTCATTTCCCAGTATGCATTTGGATAAGAGCTTCATGAAGGATGCTAAGAAGATAAAGTCATGAAATTATTAGAGATTCGCTGAGATTCTAAATCTAGCTTGCTTCAGTTTAGACACCAAACATATGGCCATAGCTAATTATTTGCTTAATGCTGATGCATTTCAAAACCCTTGTTGTTTCCTTATAAGGGCCTCTGGGACAGTTATAGTAAGATATGTGGTTAGAAAGACATGAGATGTAAAGTGAAATTCTGACCTTTAGAAAGAACTGCTGTAAACTTTGAAAAAATTGATTTGTTAACAGTGATATTTCTTTCCTCTTTTCTCTGTCTAATGTATAGCAACATAAACACATATATGTGGGTATGTATATGTATGTATATATATTTATCTTTCAAATGTACACACAGATGTGTGATGAAGCCACCTCATACTGGGCCATAAAGACTAATTGTTAAATTTTCAAATATTTTGTGATGCGTATTCAGTACTGCAGAGTATTTATACTATAGAAATTGTCAAAATTTAAAAGTTGGGCCTCAATTCCTAGAAAGCTGGTTGTTACCAGTATACATATGTATGTATAATTGATACTTTGTCCAAGATGAATCAACCTTCAGAACTATGACAAGGCCATTTGTTCTCCATGTCTGATTTTCAGAAAGCAGGAAAAAGTAGAACTCAGTTCTGTTGTACTTTTCTGAACAAAACCTTCAGTTCAGTTCAGTTTAGTCGCTCAGTTGTGTCTGACTCTTTGTGACCGCATGGACTGCAGCACATCAAGCTTCCCTGTCCGTTACTGACTCCCAGAGCTTAGTCAAACTCATGTTCATCGAGTTGGTGATGCCATTCAACCATCTCATCCTCTGTCGTCCCCTTCTCTTCCCACCTTCAATCTTTCCCAGCATCAGGATCTTTTCAAATGAGTCAGTTCTTCGCATCAGGTGGCCAAAGTATTGGAGCTTCAGCTTCAGCATAAGTGCTTCCAGTGAGTATTCAGGACTGATTTCCTTTTGAATGGACTGATTTCCTTTGGTTGGATCTCCTTGCAGTCCAAGGGACTTTAAGAGTCTTGTCCAACACCACAGTTCAAAAGCATCAATTGTTCGGTGCTCAGCTTTCTTTATACCCCAACTCTCACATCCATATGACTACTGGAAAAACCATAGCTTTGACTAGATAGAACTTTGTTGGTAAAGGTAGGTCTTTGCTTTTTAATATGCTGTGTAGGTTATTATAGCTTTTCTTCCAAGGAGTAAGCGTCTTTTAATTTCATGGCTGCAGTCACCATCTACAGTGATTTTGGAACCCCCCCACCCCCACCAAAAAAAATGTCTCTCACTGTTTCCATTGTTTTCCCATCTATTTGTCATGAAGTGATGGGACTGGATGCCATGATCTTAGTTTTATGAATGTTGAATTTTAAGCCAACTTTTTCACTCTCCTCTTTCACATGCATCAAGAGGCTCTTTAGTTCTTTGCTTTCTGCCATAAGGGTGGTGTCATCTGCATATCTGAGGTTATTGATATTTCTCCCCGCAGTCTTGATTCCAGCTTGTGCTTCATCCAGCCTGGCATTTCACATGATGGACTCTGGATATAAGTTAAATAAGCAGGGTGACAATATATAGCCTTGACCTCTCCTTTCCTGATTTGGAACCAGTCTATTGTTCCATGTCCAGTTCTAACTGTTGCTTCATGACCTGCATATAGATTTCTCAGGAGGCAGGCCAGGTGGTCTGGTGTTCCCATCTCTTGAAGAATTTTCCAGTTTGTTGTGATCCACACAGTCAAAGGCTTTGGCGTAGTCAATAAAGCAGAAGTAGATGTTTTTCTGGATTATTATTTTTCTGGATTACTAACAAAACCTTAGTAATGCTTTATGGATCACTGTTACTTTTTATATGTACAAATAATGTACATATGTACCATTACAGTTTACTTTTAATTTATGTATAATTTCTGGTTGCTTTTAAATGTTTTTATACCAGTGGAATCTCTTGCAAATAATGCATTATAAACATTTTAAGAGCATGATTTACCAAGATTCATGGTGGGAGGTTAACACTGTAACAAACCAAACGGTTCCCTAATATTTGCTACTAGGAAACCGGACAGAGGATCCTGGCAGGCTATAGTCCATGGGGTCACAGAGTCAGACAGGGGCTGACTATGGAATGAAGGGCTGCTATGGAAAGAAAGACACACTTTAAAGTTGAAAGGATGGTTGGAATTCCTGTGATGCAGTCACTCTTGTATAAATAGAAAGAAGAATGGGAATTAATGCTAGTGGGAGTCATATGAGTTAGTATTTGAAGTGCCCCATCCAGCAGAGCCCCAGGTTTCAGTGCTTTGACTGTGAATATAGAAGCTGAGGGCTTTAGGGCATGCAGATGAGTAACCTATACAGGTTGTATTGTTAATTTTCCCTCAGTGTTGAAATAGGGAAGAATGACTTTTATCCAGTCAAATACAGGTAATGTTAATAACTTGATCAGAATTTAAGGAGATTAAATATCAGAGTTAGGGCTCTGCTGGTAAATATCATTTATGGAAGGCAGGAGTAATAGACAGTTGTATATAGCCTTGCGGCTTTTGCCATTCTATAAGTAGTAAAATGTGATTTATTATTCTGTACTCTGTCATGTATTACTCAAGAGGCACAAAGAAATGATGACTTAGAAATCCTGCATAAAAATGAACTCAGAGGCTCATGTTTTCTGGATGCAAAAGAGATTATAAGCAGACTCTGACACCTATTTTAGTTTATGACTTACTGATCTATAAAGAAAATAACTTGTAAAACCCAAATTAAGCAGGAATAGGGATGGTTTCCTACTAATGAAAGCCAGCTCTGCTCATTTCTTTTAATATGTCGACTAAAAAGATGCACGGTGTGAAAGCTGCAAGTTAAGTTTGATTTGGGGCGAAATGAGGACTGCAGCCTGGGAGACAACACCTCAGATGGGTCTCGGAGACTGCTCCAAAGAGGCAATGGGGCAAGGCCGATATATAAGATTTTGATGAAAGGGTAGTTCTGTGCAATCAAGCACTCACTCCCAAAAGGTTTTCTGCTCTTCATGAGGAGCTGATATCACCATGAAGGGATTGTGTGCTTTTCTAGATATGAGGAGATGCGAGGATTGGGGTCATGAAATCAGCTCCTGAAAATATCTAACTGTCTGAAGACCTGTCCACCAATTTCCCTGGAGCACAGAGTGCCTCACTGTCCACCCTGAATTCCCCTCAGGGGGTGTTGAACGTGGGCAGCTGCAGCAGCACAGGGTTCAATGTCCTCAGAGGCAGATGGCCAACACCACAAGCGCCAATTTGTAGTTGACAAATAGTAATATTATACCAGAAAAATGTAGAAGTTAACATGTTCGTCCTTTGAAAATTTGAAGAAGACTTATTTTATTGGATCTGGAGAAATTCAAAGGGCTTCCCTGGTGGCTCAGACCATAAAGAATTGGTCTGCAATGCAGGAGACCGGGGTTTGATCCCTGAGTCAGGAAGATCCCCTGGAGAAGGGAATGGCAACCCACTGCAGTATTCCTGCCTGGAGAATTCCATGAACAGAGGAACCTGGTGGGCTACAGTCCATGGGGTCACAAAGAGTTTGAACATGACTGACTAAAATTTTCACTTTCACTGAGGAATTCAAATTTGTTACAACCTATTTCATTCCAGTTTTAAGAATGAAAATATTTAAGATTGTGATTTTCTCTGAGATGGGAATTTAAGATTGGATTCATACAGGTCCTTCCAAGAAGAAAAGAGGTCAGGTTGGTTGAAGGCTTTGCAGTTTCTACCTTGAGCTCTTAGATCACTCTCATTTGGAGTTTTCAACAGACTTTTTCAACCAGGTGAATTTTTTAATATAGCCTTCCATACTTCAGGAAGTAATTTATGCCAGTTTCCTTCTTCTATCATTTTATTTCTGATAAGTGTTTTTGAAAAATCTCTTTATATAGGCAGACCTGGAAGATATTGCCAGTTTGGTTCCAGACCACCCAATAAAGTGAATACCACAATAAAGCAATTCTTACCAACTTTTTAGTTTGCCAGGGCAAATAAAACTTACGTTTATGCATATATACACTACTGTGTGTAAATAGATAGCTAGTGGGAACCTGCACAGTACAGGAAGCTCAGATCCGTGTTCTGTGGTGACCTGGAAGGGTAGGATGGGGGGTGGGAGGAGGGATACATGTATACACACAGCTGATTCACTTTGTTGTACAGCAGAAACTAACACAACGTTTTAAAGTAAATATACCCCAGTTTATGTCTGTACTACACTGTAGTCTTGTTGAGTGTGCAACAGCATTGTGTCTAAGAAAGCATTGTACATACCTTAATTAACAAACACTTTATTGCTAAAAATGCTAACCATCATCTGACAATGCCGGATTGCCACAAGCCTTCAATTTGTTAGAAACACAGTATCTGGGAAGTGCAATGAAGCAGAGCACAATTAAATGAGGTATGCCTGTATATTTGAAGATTCATTTAAACTTACATCTACTCTTCTTTTTCCTAGGCTAATAACTCTAATTCCTACACACTTGTCTTTGATTTTTTTTTTAATTTCTAAATGATCTAATGAAAACACTGTGCAGATTGTAAAGGACTACAAGAATGTATAATATTTTCAATCACTATATATATTTTTCAATGCCAGACTTGAGAATGTTAGGATTGGAACATTTTGCGTGGTCTTTGGAATCTGGAGAAAGCCAGATCCCATGAAAACAGTATTCACTGTTTTCTTTTAAAAGTCAAATGTGACCTGGACACATTAATAGTTTGTTAGATTTTGCACCTAAATTGTCATCAGCTGGTTGAGCCAAGGGTTTATATATGTATGTCTAGGAATAGAGTTTTTATGTAACAGATGAGAAAGAAGAAAAGAATGGATGTTCTTAGATTAGTAGGCATTCAGGTGGCGGGGGAAGAATGCATTGTCATCGCTTTCTCTGTAGAGATATGTGTTGTTAAGTGTGTGTATGTTTTTTGTTTTTTTTTTTGTTACTTGTTGATAAGACTGACTGAAATACTGCTTTACTTTATTCAGTCATTCTTTGTAACCTTAGTAACTAGCCCCTTAATTTAGATTGCATTCATTTTGACCTAAAAATAAATGATCTATATTTGCATAGCTTTCTCAGGGCTCATTTTTAGCATGTTATGTATTATAAAAGGTGTTTTAAAGTGGGTTATGTGCATTTCGGTAGGGAAAAAGCATCATGAGAGGATTATTTGAACAATACATTCATACATGGTCTTACATACACTGAGAGTCCCTTGGACAATCTTTATGTAGTTTATAGCAGATAGATTCTACAATACCACCTACCCTAAGATGGTTCTGCCCATATGTTTGCAAGTGTGTTGACCTGTATCAAATATTATATTGTTGTTCAGTTGCTCACTTGTGTCAGATTCTTTGTGACCCCACGGGCTGCAACATGCCAGCCATCCCTGTCCTTCACCATCTCCTGGAGCTTGTTCAAACTCATGTCTGTTGTGTCCATGATGCCACCCAACCATCTCATCCTCTGTCCCCTTCTCCTCCTGCCTTCAATCTTTCCCAGCTTTAGTGTCTTTTCCAATGGGTCAGCTCTTATACCAAGTTTATATACCAAGTAGAGTTTCAGAGACAAGTTTTGGATTAATTTCCATTTAGAATATTAAAATCTGAATATTAAGGTCCTCAGTGAGAAAACCTACTACATAAGAGTGTGCCAGACACTACTTTAGGTGCTGGAGGACAGAGCTATGAATGGGCAAGCTGGGTTCCTGCCTACAAGGTATAGTAGGAATGATTGGGATGGATGTAGCGAATCTGGCTACATGAAGACCAGTTCTAGATGCAAAGAATGGAATGACCCATCTACTAAGCAAGTTGGTGATCTTCGTGTCAATGGTGTTTGCTGCAGCCAAGTCAGTCTTACTTGGAAGAACACAAGTATGTAGTTTCTTGGGAATATTTGCTCACTGAAGCCAGAAAGGTCTTTTCAAAATGTCAGTCCTCTAGTCCAAGCACTGCAGTGTCTTCCATTGCTTTTAGGAAGAAGACTTAATTTCTCAATGAGACTCCCCAAACCCTTGTTGTCTGATGCTCTTCACTGCCAGCAGGTTGACCAGAAGTCAGGCTTCCTCCAGGACTCACATGCTCTCTTCTCTGCTTGCCCCTCACCCAACAAATGACCTCCTGGGCATCCTTCAGATTTCAGCCCAGATTTCATGCTTTTGGGAAGTCTGCCTTGATCTCTTTGTCAAAGTCAGAGCCTCTTTCTTCCCCCTTCTGATGTCTTTGGGGTGCACTTGTAAGAGTTGTCATAATTCAACTTAGTGGAAAAAATAGATGATGGTGGTTAAATTTGCAAAATGTCTAGAATGAGTTAATTATTTAATCATGGAAAGAGAGAAGTAGTGGGTTGAAGATACGTTTAGAATGCAACAGTTTACCATAGAAAAAAATGCTTCTTGCCAGGAATATTATCTTCTGAGTGACCGTGTACTTGATGAATAATTGGAGGCCTGTCACCAATTTGGGAATAATCTCATAGAGTATTGACTGAGGGTTCTATCAATGAAAAGATTATATAATTAACTTTTGATTTATTAAGACAGACATGTAAAGCCTATACTTTTACAAATGAGTTTCCTCATGACATTTACCTCTCATTCTATCAGTTGAAAATTTGAGTATTGGTTTCTATTTTTGTAGTCATTGGTGTAATGAATATTGGTTGTCATAAAAGTCTTCCACTGACCTTTTAGGGTCCTAGAGCACCTTCTAAATAAACAAGGCTTGTGTAATTCTATTATGTGTTTCTCACTGTACTTCTCTCTTCCTTCCTCCCTTCTTTTTCTTCCTTCTTTTCTATCTGTCTCTGTTGTCCTCTTTTTCAATTAAATATGTGGAAGACGAGCAGAAGGCCAATATATACAAGTATATGATACACATACTCTGATACTGGAGGTGTGAGTAAATGTTAAAAGTCCCCATGGCCACCTGGAATCTCAAGTTTCTTCCCAATTAATGTTTTTCATCAGTTTTCTCTGAGAGTTTTACACATATGAGTACACTCACAATATTATATGCTTATCTTTATAGACATGTAGATAACATTTATAGCATGTCTGGAGATTGGATAGTATACATTATAAATGAGTATGCTTTTTTTTTTTGACCATGCTGCGCGTGGTATGTGGGATCTTAGTTCCCTGATCAGAGATCAAACCCAGGCTCCCTGAAGTGGAAGCACAGAGTCCTAATAACCACTGGACCACCAGGGAAGTCCCCAGTATGTTTTTTTCCCCTCCAATTCCACTTAACAAAGCATTACGACTCATTTTGTTTCTGTACACCACAGTATCTTTCCTTCCTCTTCTCTATAAATTACCTTTGAAGTTCAAAATAGTTTCAAGTTCACCTTAAAATTCTCATGGAAGCCTTTCCAGAATGACCAGCTACATATATTTGGAATGTCTATCATAGCATCCTCATGCATCACCTCTTAAAATTTGTGTGTTCATTTCCCTCAAAATGGAGTAAAATCCCAGCGGATATTACTCCCTACCCCCACTCCATGTCTTATATAAATTTGGAGGTTTTAGCGACTCAAAACTAACACTCCCTTTCCTTTGCTTCCAAAGTTTCAGACCAAATGAGAAACAGTATAGAGAAGACAGATAAACGGAGATTAAAGTGACAAATGGAGATTAAAGCTGATTGTAAATCTGCATTTAGATCTCAGGTCAAAAGGGCTTGCTGCCAATTCCCAGGAGAATTTAATAGACTTGTCCCTGTCCTTAATGGCGCATCTGGACGACCGGAGGCCTCTGCCGTTTTTTTCCCTCTGGGCAGAACGCCGAACAGAAAGCAGATTCATTCAAGGGAAAGGCCAGAGTTTGCACTGCAAGCTGGATTCCTTGTCTATTTCTCACCAGGGGTGACAATACTTCCTCCTTCCCTGGGTAGTTGTGCCCACGGGGTCAAGAGATGCCTGGAGTCTGAATGCTTTAATGCTACAGGGGAGAGACTTGTACTTGCACTGTAGACCTTGAATCACTCAGTGTTATCTTCTGTTTTACTCAATTTTTAACTCTGTTAAGTTACGTGAAATTGATTTAATGATCAGTTTGGTGTGTCTCCCTGTCTCACCTGCTCTCCCCTAAGACAATGAAGGTATTGTCTGGAAAACACTGATTGACAACTTTCTCCTTCCAAAACAGCTAGGGCTTTAGGTAAAAGCATTTAGAAACCTTTGATATAAACATTGCAATCCAGATAATTCCTAAAGCCATTGGCAAAATGGAAGCTTGTGTATCAAATATAGCTTCAGAGTATTTACATAAATTCTGACGCAGGGATCTGAAAGTGAAGCATATGACTACAAATTGATCAATACAAGTAAGCAATGTAACCAGGGTTTGAATTAGTAATGCAGTTATTTCTAATTTTGGTATAACAATTTCCTATGTTTTCAGAGTGCTTTAACATACAAATATTGCCTCCCAAATTAGAGTCTTATCTGCTGCTGCTAAGTCACTTCAGTCATGTCCGACTCTGTGTGACCCCATCGACGGCAGCTCACCAGGCTCCCCTGTCCCTGGGATTCTTATCTAAGACTGCATAAAACACTAAGGGAAAATGTTGTATAGGGAATTAGTGAGGATTTGGGGTTAGACACTGGGGAAATTTAATCACAAGATCACATATTCACAGATTTTGATTGTCTGTTCAAACTTTTCAAATTTAAGCACTTAATCAGGCAAAATATTGAGGAGTATTACACGTCCTGCTTTCCAACTGCAAGCCTCTTCTGATTAGAGACTAACCTGTCTGCCAACTCTGACATGTTGCAAACAGATGCAGTAATACATTGAAACTCTTTTCATCTCATCAGGGGAAAGACTGTTTTAAAGTTCTTAATGGTTATTTTTCTAAAAATGGTTCATTTAAGACCTTAATTGGGTACATGAAATGGTTTCTTTTGTCATTGATCCTGGTATGTGCACATTTGCAACATGTACCCAAGGATCCTTTTGTTTTAAACATTACACGATTTTATGAGGCATAGAAATGAGACGAGAGCTTCATTCTTTAGAAACTCTGACTAGAGAGCAAAGAGGAAGTCAACAGACCTCTACCATGGTACTAGTGGGAACACAGATTTCAGTTGGTATATTAGTTTGCTAAGGCTTCTATTGCAAAATACTGGACTGGTTGGTGTATGCAGCAGAATTGTGTTTGCTCACTGTTCTGGAGGCTGGAAGTTCATGATCAAGTCTGTTCTGGGCATATTGGTTTCTTCTAAGGCACCACCCTTATGGCAGAAAGTGAAGAGGAACTAAAAAGCTCTTGATGAAAGTGAAAGAGGAGAGTGAAATAGTTGGCTTAAAGCTCAACATTCAGAAAATGAAGATCATGGCATCTGGTCCCATCACTTCATGGGAAATAGATGGGGAAACAGTGGAAACAGTGTCAGACTTTGTTTTTTTGGACTCCAAAATCACTGCAGATGGTGACTGCAGCCATGAAATTAAAAGACGCTTACTCCTTGGAAGAAAAGTTATGACCAACCTAGATAGCATATTGAAAAGCAGAGACATTACTTTGCCAACAAAGGTCTGTCTAGTCAAGGCTCTGGTTTTTCCAGTGGTCATGTGTGGATGTGAGAGTTGGACTGTGAAGAAAACTGAGTGCCGAAGAATTGCTGCTTTTGAACTGTGGTGTTGGAGAAGACTCTTGAGAGTCCCTTGGACTGCAAGGAGATCCAATCAGTCCATTCTGAAGGAGATCAGCCCTGGGTGTTCTTTGGAAGGAATGATGCTAAAGCTGAAACTCCAGTACTTTGGCCACCTCATGCGAAGAGTTGACTCATTGGAAAAGACTCTGATGCTGAGAAGGATCGGGGGCAGGAGGAAAAGGGGACGACAGAGGATGAGATGGCTGGATGGCATCACTGACTCGATGGACGTGAGTCTCAGTGAACTCCGGGAGTTGGTGAGGGACAGGGAGGCCTGGCGTCCTGCAATTCATGGGGTCGCAAAGAGTCGGACACGACTGAGCGATTGAACTGAACTGAAGGCCTCTCTCCTTGGCTTGCAGAGGGCCACCTTCTTGCTGTGTCCTCACGTGGTCTTTTTTTTCCTGTACGCCCGCATCCTTGGTGTCTCTCTGTGTGTCCACTTCCTCTGATAAGGACACCTTTCATATTGGATCAGGGCCCACCTACTGGCCACATTTTTGCTTAATCACCTTTCTAAAGGACCTCTCTCCAAATCCAGTCACATTCTGAGGTCCTAGGGGTTAGAGCTTTAACACATGAGTTTTTCTGGGAGAGGAACAATATGGCCCATAACAGATAGGAACATTTTTAAGTACTTTATAATGACCAAGGTGAAAACATTTATTTTTAGTCAAGCAAGAGCCAAGGATGGTTTGAGAAGATGAAAAAGTAAGTCCTTAAGTTTCTTCCTGACACCAGAGGTAACTATGCTTAAGCTTTTTCATTTTGGGTGGTGAAAAGTCAAATAAACTAACTGGGATCCTTTTTACCATTGATGTATGAGACTGTTATACCCTGAGGTTAGTCAAGAGCTTACAACTTAAAAAATGCCTGAAGCTTTGGCTTTTTCAGCAGTGAGTTTATGGATCTTTTGCATTTAGGCCTTGAATTCAGGGGGTATGCAGTGTGCACACATGCACGTTCAGGCTTACGCATACATTGGGGGTTGGTCATGGAGAAGGACGTGTCAAGATGAGCTTCCCTAGAATTGATGGAGGAAGAAAACTCTGGTCATGGGAATGCCTGGATGTCAAGACTCCTCTGAAGGGTAATAGATGGAGTGGCAGTGGCCACTCATGGAGCTCAGGGCTTGCTGCCAGCTGTTGCATCTTCCGTGGGAGACACTGGGATGTAGAGTGCAAGGGCTAATGGAAGCCTCACTGCATGGATGGGGTTTCTGTCGTCATATAATGGCAATGTCCACGCTGAGACTTCTTGGGCAAGATTGTTCTTGTGTCTTTCCAGCTTATCATTTTTCCTGTCAGCCTTCTAGGTGGTTTTCAATGAAAACTTTCTATTTTATGTCCCTTATACTCTGCTTCATACAAATCACATCCACATTTCAGCATTTTTAAGGAAAAAGATGATAGTGCTTCTAAAATACTTATAACCATGCTCATTACATGGTTCTGTGGAGAGAAGAGAAACTGAGGGAAGGAAATTTTCCCCCAAAAGTCTCTCCCTGTGATATAGCCTGTAACCTTATACTGTATGCAACCCTATACAGACTCTAGTTACATAATTTTGGGTTAATTATTAGTTGAGTTATGATCCTTTGCAAAGGTTTTCCTGTAATTTTACTGTAAGCAAAGGAATTCCCAAATAAAATATAGTAATGCAATGAAAAGATGGCCTGGTTTTTCGTGCTGGTTTTGCAAGCAATAGCCTGGTGACCGTTAGCACCAAGTTGCTTCATCTCCCTCTATCTCAGCATCTCATTTATAAAATGATGAAGATAGTATCTGCCAGCCTAATTAACAGTTGTAAGGATCAAGTGAAATAACATCAAGGAAAGTGCTTTATGAACTGTCAGGCACTATACAAATAGCAATGATCAATGCTGGTAGAGAATTGTGAAATTATGCTGGAGGCATTAGAAGCTTATAATAAATGCTTTTTACTTTTCAAAAATCTTGTCTATTTAAGCTAAACTAAGGTGTCTTTATTATAATTCATTTCCTTCATATCCCAGTCTGAGCTTGAACTTGAAATGTTCAGAGATTCCTAGAACATAAATGATATACTGTGGAAACATGTATTGACAAAGACTTTGGTTAATTTTTTTTTTTTAATATTTACTTTTTGGATTGTCTTTCACCTTATTTTAAGGAATAATTGTTCAACTGTGGTTTCTGGAGAACTTTTTGTAAGTTTTTGTATATATCTTTCCAAAGTACTATAAGCTTCCAAAAGGCAGGAATCTTTTATCTCTTCTGTTTTTGTCTCCCCAGCCATTGGTAAGCTCAGGGCCTGGCATTCAATAGAAGCTTGTGGAAGAAATTTGGAGTAGGAAAAGTTTCTTTTATTCACATTAAGGGTTTTCATGTTTGTGTTTCTAACATAATATTAGAGTTTAGCCCCTCCATGCTGTGCTCTTCGCTTTTTAATCACTACTTATTTTGAAAATAAGTTTATATTGTGTTCCAGTGAATTAAGTCTTTTCTTTCAGTACTGTAGTTCCTCGGTAGAGTATATTGATATTGTAATAATGCTGTTTCCAACAGTTAGGAAGTTTCATAATGATTCAGTTTCACTGTATGAGTTGAATAGAGACATATTTTTCAAAAAATGTTTGTTTATTTTTAATTGTGGTTTCAATCACATAACATTACATTTTCCATCTAAAACATTTTTAAAGTGTATAGCTCAGTAGCATTAGGTATATGCACATAGTTGTTCAATAGACCGCTAGAATGTTTTCATCTCGTAAAACTCAAATTCTATGCCTGTTAAACACTAGTTTTCCCTTCTTTTTACATTCTGTTTTTGTGATTTTGACTACTTTAGATACTTCATAGACAAACATTTTAAAAAAGATATATTGATACATTAGATTTTTTTTTTTTTTTTTTTGGCCATACCGTGAGGCATGTGGGATCTTAGTCTCCCAACCAGGTATTGAACCCGCACTCCCTGCAGTGGAAGCATGGAGTCTTAACCAGTGGCCTACCAGGGAAGTCCTTGAACATTAGTTTTTATTTCTGCTTTTATCTATGTGAATTAGAGTCATATATGAAATCTGGGTCATGTAATACTAAGTAACATTTTCATTTTGATTTCTACACAACCAAACCAGGTACTAATTTTCTTTAAATCTGGGTCAGAAATTGCGCCTTGCTAAAGGAAAACAGTAAAACCGTGAGAGGGCCAATGAAAACATTTTCTATAATTTGTAAAGCGGTAGATACTTCTCTGAATCAAGCTGGGTTTAAGTAAGAAAAGAAGCAATATATTTTTTAAAAGTGCTTGTTACTAAAGATTGACTTTAATTTTAAAACCCTTTCTTTTCTAAGATGATTGTGGAAACCGTGTCTTCACTTTTGCGGAGAAGAATGGTCTCCCTGCATTAGTGGTTCTAAAACTCAAGTGTGTATCAGAATCACCTGGAGAGCTTCTTCATCCAGAATCCTGGGCCAAAGCTCCAGAGCTGCTGACTCAGTAGGTTAAGAGAGATACTTGAGGATTTGTCTTGTTAACAAGTCTCCCGGTGATACTGATGATGCTCTGGACCTGGGGACCACACTTTGAGAACTATTGGTCTGGAGCAGAAGTTTCTAAGATACTTTTTAAAGTAGTTGGTTGTGGTTTAGTCACTAAGTCGCTTCTGACTCTTGCGACCTCATGGACTGTAGCCCGCCAGGCTCCTCTGTCCAGAGGATTTCCCAGACAAGAATACTGGAGTGGGTTGCCATTTCCTTCTCCAGGGGATCTTCCCAACTCAGGAACTGAATCCAGGTCACCTACATTGCAGGTGGATTCATTACCGACTAAGCTATAGGTGCAGAGAGTTTTTTAAGACCTATCCAGTGGGCTTAGAAGTCATCTTTTTAGGGAGTCCTTGTTCCCTTTGCATGTGAAAGGCTCCTTGTGATACTGCCATGCAGTAGCCTCTTTAATCTGGTTTCCTTTATTTCCTAAAATTTCCTCAGTTCATTTGATTACAGAGCCATCTTTTAATTAACATCTAAACATTACCATTTTAGGGACACTCATATTCAGTTGTGTAACTTGAAAAGCACTTTTTAGAATAAAGAATGAGCAAAGTATAAGGTTTCAATGTGTGATTGAGAGTATAGGGTTATAAAATTCACCGTGAGGCAGGGCAGTGGGCTATTCATCTCTCTTTATCTTTAAAATGATTTAACTCTATTTCCTAGTGTAGAGAGGAGAAGAAAGAATTTGCTAAATCCAGTACTTTGTTTCTTTAGAGATCGTAAAGAAAGGAAATAAAAAAACTTTGTTTCCTGTATTCCAATGTTTGAGGTTTGTAACGGAAAAGTCCTATCATTAATAGTATCTTTTTTTTTTTTTTTTTTTTTTTTTTTAATTTTATTTTATTTTTAAACTTTACATAACTGTATTAGATTTGCCAAATATCAAAATGAATCCGCCACAGGTATTAAATGAATTGTTTGATTATGATCTGTGGTCAATTTCACAATGATAGACACACACACAAATTGGCTGAATGTATGAATATTGAAGCAAATGCCTAGCCTGACTGGATGAATTGAGAGGCATAATGATACCTACTTGAGTCTGAAATGCACCAGGTGGCCTGTGTTGGAGGGTGGTGCTAAGTCAGGGATTATCCTGTGATTCACCTGAATGCGTCTTTTCACCCCTGTGTCTGAGGTGAGACTTCTTTAACATGCTTATCATTCCCCAGAGTCCTCAGACTCTCAGGCAGAAGGATCAGAACAAAGCTCTGTCTCGAGGAAGTGTAAAGAAAGTCGCCCACTTTCTGTTCCTGCTGCCAGGAACAGGCCTAGACCAATGTTAATTCCTTAGGTAAACTTAGCATCACAGACATCCCATTCCTTGTATGCATGTGATAATCTCCTGTCTGTGGGTTTATTTTTTAAACATTGTTTTGTTGTTGTTCTTTATCTGGGACAAAATAATGGAACTGGCCCAGGGCTCTAAGAATTCCTACAAAGATGCAAAATAAACAAAATGAATAGCGACACCTAACATGACATATTGGGTATCCCCCACATGCTTCTCTTTTTGGAATTTATACATCCCACGTGGATGAATGGTGTACATGGGTAGGCACAAAATATATACTGAAATATATACTGAATTAAAATATATGTAATATATATGGGCTTCCCAGGTGGTGCTAGTGGTAAAGAAGCTGCGTGCCAATATAAGAGACATAAGAGATGCGGATTTGATCCCTGGGTTGAGAAGTTTCCCTGGAGGAGGGCAGGGCAACCAACTCCAGTATTTTTGCCTGGAGAATCCCATGGACAGAGGAGCCTGGCAAGCTACAGTTATAGAGTTGCAAAGAGTCAGACACGACTGAAGTGACTTAGCATGCAGGCATGTAATATATGTAGTATTAATATTTTTATATTGTGCAGAATATCTAACATGATATAACCCAATCATTACTGCCAACCAGGTGGGCTCTGTTCGGGAATGCCCAGCAAAGTGTGCTTTACACATGTGACTGAGCAAATTCTCTCAGACAGATGTTATGACCCTCATTTTAACATGTAAGGAGATCCAGAAAGACTGCATAACCTGTCCATGGTCAGAACAGGTTTTGAACCAGCATTTGGTCTCCAGATTCCACATCACATATCCACTTACTAGGTGGAAAGAAGGCCAGAATACAGAAGCCTAGCATGGGGCTTATCTGGAAAACAGATTGAAGTTTTGAAAGCAGAGAAAAGATTCCTCTCTAGTTGAAAGGAATTACTAAAATATATAAGAAACAACCCTAAATAATTAGTTGTAATAGCTCAGTGTTAAATCTCACTGTACTAACTGCTGATGGTAATTTGTCAAGAAAGCGCTTTAAATGAAAAATCTTCAATATTCAGCTATTTTGAAACCACTGACTTAGAAAATTGTGCTGTTCAGTATATAGACTACAAAAAGAAAAAAAAGATATGAAATGAATTGAATTTATTCTGTATTTATTTGTTGATGCCAATGCCATCACGATACCTCTAAACTTTATAAAGGGCTTCCCTGATAGCTCAGTTGGTAAAGAATCCCTCTGCAATGCAGGAGACCCCAGTTCGATTCCTGGGTTGGGAAGATCCGCTGGAGAAGGGAAAAAGCTACTCACTCCAGTATTCTTGGTAACGAATGTGATTTTCTAAGTGGTTATCAATTCACCCAAGTGGCTAGCTTGCTTCTGTTGTTCAGTTGCCCCATCGCGTCGGACTTTGTAACCCCATGGACTGCAGCATGCCAGGCCTCCCTGTCCCTCACCATTTCGTACAAGTTACTTAAAGTTCACTTCATTCTTTGGAGACTAGCCTTTTTTGCTGCTCTCTTTTTCTCACTCTCAAAAAGGGGAAGCATCGACTATCATTTCTTGGGGACCCCAAGTGATTCTTCAGTCATCACTCTTCAAGGCAGCTCCCACGGGTTGGACAAAACGTTGAGCCTTTTGTATAGCGGTGACTCTAGAAAGTGGTTGGGGGAAGTCTGCCCATGGAAAGAGAACAGAACAGTGTCAGTGGTCCGTGTTCTGGCCTCACTGGGTCCCCAGTCTTCTCATGTCCTGTAGGCTCTCCTGTTGTGTATGACTGTGGTCTTTTCCCCAGGTTTATACTTGCATTTGAAAATGCAAACAATTCAGTGGTTTTCATCTGATGTGATTGATTGTTCTTCAGGCATTAGCTTAGTCCACATCAGCTAATGAGCTCTCTTGCTCAGTGCAGTGGAACCAATTCTGAATTTCCTCTGTGACTTTCTTCACTTTGGCTGGCAAGTGTAATGGCAGTGTGGGATTAGAGAGTCTGTGGTTTCTTGTGGGTGGGTACTGGGTGGAAAGGTTAGAAAGGTGGGTTATATAGAGCCAATCTAGCCATTCATTTTTATACGTTGATATATGTACAAATACAGTCACCCTGAGTGAAATAGAATTAACAGGAAGTGATAATATTTACTAGAAAGTTATTTTTGAATTGAGCCTTTACTCTGAACTTTTTATAACCTCTGATGGTGAAAGGTTAAGGTACATCATTTAATGGGATCAATGTTCAATAAAATGAAGAAATATTTTTAGATTGTTTTCTCCTAGGATAATCAGATTTTTTAGTTTTTTTTTTTTTTTTGAGGAAGCATGGAAGAAACAAAAGTCCCTACTCAGAATAGGCTTATCTGTTTCCCTTGAGCTAAGGAGATTAAGCTGTGAATTTTCTGTGAAAATCATCCTCAGCATGGTGGAGAAGAAAGTTCTTAACTCAGGAGACTCTATCAGAACCATTTTGGGTGATTTTCAAACCAAAAGCATCATCTTCCATTGCCAGATTCTGATAGCCCTCTGAGACCCTATAGAGAAAGGGGCTGGGAGTGTTCTATGAAAAATTCCTCTTATGGTTCTAATTCCCCATCCTGCCCATCTCAGCTGATCTAACTCATGGTTTAGAGTGAAAAAAGCTTCCAGTCAATTTTGTCTCTAGACTCTGTCCTTAAATATACTATATGCTGCTGTTGCTAAGTTGCTTCAGTCGTGTCCGACTCTGTGCAACCCCCTAGATGGCAGCCCACCAGGCTCCCCTGTCCCTGGGATTCTCCAGGGAAAAACACTGGAGTGGGTTGCCATTTCCTTCTCCAATGCATGAAAGTGAAAAGTGAAAATGAAGTTGCTCAGTTGTGTCCGACTCCTAGCGACCCCATGGACTGCAGCCTACCAGGCTCCTCCATCCATGGGATTTGCCTGGCAAGAGTACTGGAGTGGGTTGCCATTGCCTTCTCCTAAATATACTATATACTTATAGGTAAATATATCTATATGTACACTTAAATATTTGTATATACTGTTAATATACTTTATATGAATGAATGAATGAAAGAATGCATGCATGCCCAGTTGTGTCTGACTCTTTGGGACCTTATGGACTGTAGCCCACCAGATTCCTCTGTCCATGGGATTTCCCAGGCAAGAATACTGGAGTGGGTTGCTGTTTCCTTCTCCAGGGGAGCTTCCCTACCCTGGGACTGAACCTGCGTCTCCTGCATCTCCCACATTGTGGACTCTTTACCACTTGAGCCATTGGGGAAACCCTAATATACTTTGTATATATGTATAGTACTTAATATAAGTATGTATTTGAACTTGAATATACTGACTAGGGAAATTAATTTTTGCTAGACAGAAGAAATAATTTTATTTTAAAATTATAGCATAGTTTAAACATTAAAATACTTTATGCAGAAAAATTACCTGCTGCCATTCCTGTATCTCTTTCCACAGAGACAATAGTTTTAATTTTTTTGGTAATTAACTTTAAAATTTTAGACATTTTGAATTGATTGCCCACTATGGTGGAAGAGGCTTTGGTACTCTGTTTTTTTCTTAACTTGATCTGTCTCTAGCCCCAAACTAGGAAGATTTTTTGCTGTTACTGTTTTGTTTTGCTGATAGAAAATAAGCTAAAATAGAGAGAACAGTGAGATTTTTGAGATTAAGGAAAACAAAATGTTAAGAAAGGTCACACTGGGTGGCCTCAATTTTTTCCAGAAAATAAAGGACGGGTTAATCTTCCAGGGGTGAGCTGCTGTCATCTGCTATCAGTAACTCATTCCAGAGTTTGATAAATAGAAGCACTGATATAGACCAATGGAGAAGGAAGAGTTGATACAAACAGATATGATGTGTGGTTTTGTTCAGAAGGATGGAATGTTAATTTTCATGATTTGCAGAGAACAAAATAAAACAGTAAAAAGCTGGAAGGGAGAAGTCAGTAGTTTAATGCATGTGAGAAATAACGTGTGTGGTCTTTGTTCAGTTCCACTTGATCATGGGTAATTTCAAATGGTAGGTAATAAAGAACTTTCAGTTCAGTTCAGTTTAATCACTCAGTCGTATCCGACTCCTTGCAACCCCATGGACTGCAGCACACCAGGCTTTCCTGTCCATCACCAACTCTAGGAGCTTACTCAAACTCATGTCCATTGAGTTGGTGATGCCATCCAACCATCTCGTCCTGTTGTCCCCTTCTCCTTCCACCTTCAATCTTTCCTAGCATAAGGGTCTTTGCAAATGAGTCAGTTCTTCACATCAGGTGGCCAAAGTATTGGAGTTTCAGCTTCAGAATCAATCCTGCCAGTGAATATTCAGGGCTGATTTCCTTTAGGATGGACTGGTTGGATCTCCTTGCTATCCAAGGGACTCTCAAGAGTCTTCTCCAGCACCATAGTTCAAAAGCATCAATTCTTCAGTGCTCAGCTTTCTTCACAGTCCAACTCTCACATCCATACATGACTCCTGGAAAAACCATAGCTTTGACTAGATGGACCTTTGTTGGCAAAGTAATATCTCTGTTTTTTAATTTGATACTTGATATAACCAACCCAATGGACGTGGGTTTGTGCCAACTCAGGGAGAAAGTGGAGTGCTGCAGTTCATGGGGTCGGAAAGAGTTGGACACGACTTAGGGACTGAACAACAATGTGTCTTCATGTCTCGGCTGGTGGCTTGGTGGTGAAGGACCCTGCCAATGCAGGTATCTCAGGATATGCATTGTTGAATCCCTGGGTTGGGAAGACCTTCTGGAGGAGGAAATGGCAACCCACTCCATTATTCCTGCCAAGATAATCCCATGGACAGAGGAGCCTTGCGGACTATAGTCTCTGGGGTTGCAAAGATTTGGACACGACTGAACGATTGAGCATAGCATAAAGTGAAGTCACTCAGTCTTGTCCGATTCTTTGCAACCCCATGGGCTATAGCCTACCAGGCTCCTCTGCCCATGGGATTTTCCAGGCAATAGTCCTGGAGTGGATTGCCATTTCCTTTTCCAGGGGATCTTCCCAACCCAGGGATCGAACCTGGGTCTCCTGCATTGTAGACAGATGCTTTACCGTCTGAGCCACCAGGGAAGTATGTCTTCATATATTTGGATAAATATGACTGCTGCTATTACATTTAGCCACTTTCTGATATTTCCTTTCATTTGATTAATATTTAATTGGTATTCCTAATGCCTATAACAAATTGGAGGAAGTCTATAGCTCAACAAATAGATTGCAGAAAGCCCACCTGCAATTTCAGATTCCTACAAAGTAGACAAAATCTCCGAAATGGATGATCAAGAATTGACAGTTGTACATTGATGTTCATATTCTCTGAAGGTAATGCTTTTTGTGTTGAGTGTTCTTAGCTTACTAGCTTTGTGCATTTGAAATAACAAAGTTTAACTTCTTGCAGATGGCAAATTAAAACATATAGTTTAGTGCTTTTGTTAAGCAAGTAAGTCTGATTTTATGTTTAAAAGGGTATACTTTACAGCGGAAGAAAACAGCAAGACCGTTGAGTTTGAGTCACAGAGTAAGTCCCCCAGGGTATAGTCGCAATGCAGTTAGCAGTAATTTTAATTGGACACCCAAACTAAGCCAACCTCAAATCATGTGTATGTCTTACAAATAGGGTTTATTATGTCTTTTAAGTTCTTTTAGAGGCTTATGAAGATTTATACCAGTAGTTAGCTGCTTTGTCTGAGCTACAGAGAATATTTAATAGTTTTTATCAGGATTAATGAGCAGAAATGTCTCAACAAATGAAATTCTTTAGTATATTCATTGTAGTCATTTGACATTCTCTTTATTCACTGGCAGTAATGTTAGTAATAGGAGACACTTTTTGATGTATGGCCCTGTATTTCATATATTTGTCAGATTTCTAGTGAAATCATTATACAATGCATTTGTGTAATTAACACTTTTCTAACCTCAGATTTGTCTAAGAATCATGTAGTAAATGCATAAATCTCATGGCTATTTTAACATATAATGTAATAAAAACATTCACTCCATTTTACTAATAAATACTTGGCAAGTACCTCTTACACGCCAAGTGCTGGAGATGCAAGGCTGAGCAAAATTGAGCTTTGTGAAGCTTATGACATAGAGAAATAAAACACTACTGAAATGAATGTATGAGTATAAATTACAGTAATACTGTCCCAGAGAAGTAGAGGATGGTGCAGTGTCTTTACTGAGGAACATTGTCTGGTCTGGGAAGTGAGGAAAGACTTGTGAAAGTAAATGTCTGGACTCAGCTGAAGGTTTGAGTAGGTGTTTACTAAAGATGGAATAAGAGGAAACCTTCCAATGAAAAGGAATAGCAGCTTCGGAGGCTCTGAGGTCTCTTTAAGGAAATGAATGGATTCCATGGATTGTACAGGGAGAGATTCAAGACCAGTGGGTCAGGTGAGTTATGTTAAGGATTCGGTCTTTATCTTTGGATAAGTACATGCTTATTGCAAAGAATTTTGTAACTGTTATACAGAGAAGAAAATTAAGATCACTGATAATCCCATCACCCATAGCCTCTTAACCTTAATATTTTTTTAAATTAAAATTTTATGTATCAATTATACTTCAGTAACCCTAGAAAAGAGTCAGACACGAATGAGCGACTGAACTGAACTGAACTGAACCCTAGAAAAAGTTTAAAAGTTATTGATTTGAAAAAAAAAAAATTCCTTCCAGTTATTTATAGATAAAAATAAAGGTGTAAACATTGACTCTTCTTGAAGTAGTTATA
Organism: Bubalus kerabau; assembly: GCF_029407905.1. NCBI lineage: Eukaryota > Metazoa > Chordata > Mammalia > Artiodactyla > Bovidae > Bubalus > Bubalus kerabau. The sequence continues at coordinate 68,174,438 of NC_073635.1, forward strand.
CAATCCTTATTACTATGCTATATTACTAATATTTGGAATAGGAAATAATTTCATAAGCTAAGCAATGATATTTTTGCATACTGTAGCCTTAGTTTGCAACTAAACTGTAAATCATGGTTCTGTTTATATCTTTAACATACTTTGGCTCAGACGGTAAAGCGTCTGCCTGCAATGTGGGAGACCCTGGTTCCCTGGGTCAGGAAGATCCCCTGGAGAAGGAAATGGCAACCCACCCAGTACTCTTGCTTGGAAAATTCCATGGACGGAGGAACCTTGTAGACTACAGTGTACGGGTTCGCCAAGAGTTGGACACGACTGAGCGACTTCACTTCACTTCACTCTGTTGTTAGAAAATCAATATCTATAATTAGTTTTGCCATCAAAATTGAGAAATTATCTTCTGGGGGATGTGTATGTATGTATATAGATGAGGTGTGTATATATGTGTGCATGTTTGTGTGTGAACACAAACACAAGCGTGTTTGATGATAAGTAGAGGAAAGTAGCAATAATGACATCCTTTAAAACCCTGATTAAAAAGTTGCAAAGCTTGGGTTGGTTCTTTCTAGGCCATATCAAAAAATGTGAAAATTACTACCTTTAAGGACATTTAAAAAATTGTTGAAGTATAGATATATCTCCTTTAGTATTATCAGTGTAAATGCATACTACATAAATCAAACCTATATGAGAAAGGTAAAAATGTTAGGAGACAACAGGTATGTTTGAAGGTACCAAAAGTTGGCAGCTTGGAGAGGGCAGAAAATTGTACACAGAAGACCCATCAGGGAAGCAGACATAGCCCTAAAAAACAGAGGCACAGAACACAAAGGACATCTCAAGTCAGTGATTCTGTACACTCAGAGAGGCAGTCCCAACACCGTTGGAGGTCGAACAAAGCTCAGAGGATATTGGAATCTTCTAAATCCTGGTCCTCAAGAGGCTGTTCATGATGCCAGTTACCGATATCTCTTGTAATATTTTTTTCCCTCCCAAATTGGAGAAGGCTGGCCTTCCTTCCCTGCCTTCCAAGCACGTGGGTAGTTGTGGTGAAAGCTGGGTTATATTGATAATTTCTTCCTCTCTTTCTCCCTCCCTGCCTCTCTCCCTCCCTTCCTTCTTTCCTCCTTCCTAATACTTAGTGTTTAGTGATATAAAATAAGCTGAATTATAACTTAATAATATGATCTAGGTAATTAAAAAGTCACCATGAGAATGTAAAATAATTCCATGAGGCTATTTTGGCCAAAAGGGAGCCAGTGACATAAAAGGCAGAGAGGCCTTTGCACCCCTTCGGGGGTGGGGGTTGGGAGACTGGTTCAAGGTTGAGGCTGAACCTCCCAGAAAGCCTCCCTGTCTGGTGTCTCTCCTCACCCAGCAAACTAGCCAGCAGCTCTTCCAGCTCTTTTCTCACTCTTAAAAAAGCCAGTGTGTAAGGAAAGGCCTGGTCATTCATCTGTTACTGAGTATGCATCTTTTCATCTTGAAGAACATTATCATCACCTCAACATAATCTAAAGATATGACAGAGGAAATATGGAATTGAGTAATAATTAGGAATGTGGCACATGTTGCTTATATAAAACACATCAAACTATTTTTCAAATATTAAAAGGTGTAATCAAGTCTGCAACACATTTCGGTAATGATATTTCCTGTAACTTTTACCCATACGCATTATAAGGAAAATGATATCCATATGTTTGATTCACTTGCACAGTTCATTAAAGGGTGTATTTAAAGGACTCTTTGATAATGCTTTGAAAGTTTCTTCTCATTTAAAAATAATACATTTTTAAGGATAGGATTTTTTTTTAAAGTTTTCCTATAATTTGAATTTTGTTCAGATATCCCTATGGGAAAAACTCTTCAGTGATGGCAACTGAATACCATCATCATGATTTGGTCTTAAGCAATCTCTTGAATTTATTGCATTTTATTAAACTATCATTAAGTATCATCAATTTTGATTTTAAGTAAAATTTTCAGAAATGCCCTCCTTCATAAAATGCATCTGTAAATTATTTGGAATAAGCTGTTTGGTATCAGAGATTCTCATATGCCCATACTTTGAAGCTGCCAAGTAATACTACTTGTAAAATTGAAATAATTACAAAGGATAATTAGTAGAAACATATTCAAAATAAGACAGTCACATCATTTGATGCTGATCCTTCTCAAAAAATATTGAGCAGGAAAAACTTTAGAAATCTGTGTACTCTCTCTTCATTTCAAGTGTGGATATTTTTAAGGCTGAAGTAATGTGATCAAATAAACTATGAGCAGTATTCTGTATCAACTGTAATTTAACACATCTGTCCAGAGGAGTAGTGAATAATGAATTGCATTAATCAATCCAGATAAAAGAGATTTAATTAACATTAATATCTCCTCTAAATCTCAAAAAAAACTTTCTTTTTCGTTTTGCTAATCAAGGGTTCTAATCTAGGGATTCTGTGAAGATGATGAAAGAATCTCTTTGGGACAGATTTTATTTCAGACATTTGAGGTATTTAGTATATGGATAACATGAAAATTTTCACTGGTTTTCCTAAAAAGGGCCTTCATAAAATTAAAAAAAAAAGTTAGTATCAACACTATACAATGGCATTTACCTTAAGAATAGTCTTTTATAATAGCATCTGATATCACAAATTGTTTTATATGGATTAAAAATGCTTTGCTGAATTTTAAACAATATGTATATGAAAAATGAAGAATAGAAGATTTGATGTCTGATCTCCGTTTTCTGTAGGCTTCTTTTTTTCCCCCATGCACAGAAGCTCAGCACTAAATACCTAGCCTGCTAAGGTGATCGATGGTTCTAGAGGTGATTTCCACAAAGTGTGGTTAAACCACCTGACGGACAAATGTTAATCTTCATACAGCCTGTATAGAACAGTCTGTAACCGCAAGCCAGTTATGCTGATGAAATAAGCAACAGAAGAGCTGTGTTGCTGAGGACACTAAAGTGAGAATCTGAACACGGCCTTCTGACTATTTGGACTTTCTCATTTTGGTCTAAAATGGAAAATAAAAAATGTCAAGGTTGGAGTGATAATCTTCCCAGATAGCAATGTTGTTATATGATTTTGCTCAGTAGATTTGTTTGTACTATGTTGAAATCCTAGTGTAATGAATACCAGTAGCTTTAATAATGCTCACAGCACAACATCTTCCATACAGAACAACAGGTGACAAGGGGAGGAGCCCTTGCCCGGGCAGCACAATGCTTGAGTCCCCTTCTATCCCAAGTCATTGAATCTTTCTTCATGTCAGTATTCCCATTTGTAAAACGCAGTTAGTAATATCTACCTTGAAACTCAAACACTTTCAAAATATGAGGAAACATTGAAAGATACCATGAAGATATAAGAATGTCATGAAACTGATCATTTTTAATACACTGACAACCAAAGGGTGAAATAAACAAATTTATAAGTATTTTTAGGAAGGTAATGATCCTTTTTTAGAAATAAAAATGATGTGCACTCTCTGTGTATAGTACATATGTATTTATACGCCTGAATTACTAACAGCTGGATACAGATAAAAATCTGTATCCATATATCCACTTACAGAGATAAAAACCTATATGTATATGGAAAACTACACTCTGTTGATTAAACTTGTATGCAGAATTCTGCTTTTCAATTTAGGTGAGCAGATTCTATAAACAGAGTCCAGGCAGATTTTATTTGGTACTTTCGAGCCATTTCAAATTGATGTGAATTCCAATCTATATAAAAGGATTTGTTTATGTGGACAGCTTTCATTGCTTTCAGGATCAAGAGGTGAGCAGCACAGTCTGAAAATAAATATTGACGTTTCTTTTACGTTTTCTGAATCTGTCATTTTGGTTGGTCATGCAACACTGGTATTTCATGAAAAAAAATAGCACCTCTTTTGGAAGATATCATTTGTTGTCATGTGGACTCACAAAGTAAAGAAACGTTGTCTATTTAGAAGCATCATCATTTGGAAGTGTACTTAGCAAGAAGCTGACTGTAGTAGGGTTTCTGGAGTCAGTACGTGGGTTCCCTCATTTTTGTTTCATAGAGTTTGGTCTGGACTCTAAATGAAGTGGGATGGTCAGTGTAACAGACTTGGCGATCATGCAGAACCATTTGCCGATTTGATAAGATCCAGGTGCAAATTTGTCAAGTCATCTAAATGCTTCCCCCTAATAAGGAGTATTTCTATGTGACTTATTTTAAACCACAAAAATGAAAAGGGCAGGCAATGGCTGCTGGGTTGAAATCAAAGGAAAGTAACATAAATGAACAAGCGAATTGAGATATAATCTTGTACACCCGGCACCATAAATTAAAAGCTATTTCCACAATCTGTCCAGGAGTTCAGAAATAATCTGCACTGTGCAACCATTAGCTAATACATTCCTATTTTTCTTTTTAATGGTGAGGGGAAAAATGGAGACAATAAAGCTAGTAAATTGGTTCATTTTAGAGTAATCAAACAATTTGATTGAAATCTCAGTGATACTATCTCTGTGGCTACTCAGGAAATTGTTTACAAATAATGGTCTATGATTGTCTAATTTTCAAAGCAACATAGATTGGTAGAATCTATTCTCACAACCCGTCGCTGGAATTATCATTGCCCAGTCTGACTAAATGTATTTTACACCAGACTTCTGTGCGTAGACCTACTACCCACTGCTGTGAAAATTAGTATAACTTTGATGAGTCATTTGTTCCAACCTTCAACAGAAATAAAACTTCTGGGAACCACACTGATCTCATAACTTTATCCCCATACAGGATATGGTCTTAGATTTATAACTTAGCTGTGAAGAATCGGCTTACTTATGTAAACAAAATGTCTTTACGAAAAGTGTGAAGGTTTGCGTAAGAGTAGTCTTTATTTTAAACCATGAACCCAGTAGCATGGTCATAATTATGGATGTATTGATTAATGTTCCGTGATGGTGATTTTTAAAATTTGTACATTTTTTTTGTGACCTGAAATACTAATTGTGGCCAAACACTTGAGTAAAAAACCAATCAAAGTTTTGAGAAAATTATTGAGAACTGTAACTCAATAGAATTACAACTCTATTGAGAAAATTAATTAGGAACCACTATTTAAAATTAGATACATGATGGCTGATGTGAATGCTAACAAAGTATTACATTGATATAGATTGAAGCCAGTTAGGTTGACAATGGACTCAGGGATTATAAGCTTTTAGAGTCAAGAGTCTGGCAATTTCTGTTTTATCCATATATTGGTTGCCAGACCTCTGCCTTGGAAATCTGACCTGTGAGGTTGTTATCTGTGTCTTAGTGCTGACAATATCAGTTGAGTGACCGACCATTGACTCTACTTAGAAAATGCCATTGTCTATCATATGATATCACTTATATGTGGAATCTAGAAAAATGATACAGAACAGAAGTAGACTCATAGACATAGAAAAACTAACAGTTACTGAAGGGGAGAAGTAGGAGATGTCTAAATTAGGAATTTGGATTCATACACTATTATATGTAAAATAGGTGAACAATAAGATCCTATTATACAGCACATTGGAGAAGGAAATGGCAACCCACTCCAGTATTCTTGCCTGGAGAATCCCAGGGACGGCGGAGCCTGGTGGGCGTCTGTGGGGTCACACAGAATCGGACACGACTGAAGCGACTTAGCATCCAGCACCGTAAACTGTTTTAAATATCTTGTCATAACCTATAATGGATAAGAACCTGAAAAGGTGTGTCTGTGTGTTCAGTCAGTTTGCTGTGCAACCTGAAACATTTTAAGTCAATTATACTTCAGTAAAAAATTTAAAAAAATACACCACTCTGTGGCAGAATCTAGATTTTGGTGGAGGTTTTGTGTGTGGCGACAGAAGATATAAAAACACCGTCTGTACTTTTTCCTCATTTTTGCTGTGAGCCTGAAACTGCTCTAAAAATAAATGTTATTAATTTAAAAACTGTCATCGTGTCTTGATTTCAATTTGGTTTTCTATATATAACCCTCAACAGACAATTCTTGATTGGTTTCTTTACCCAAATGGTACCAATAGTACCATATATACTTAGTGAGTTTCTGAACAAAATATGTTAAGCTAAGTAAAACTGGGCCTTTCTAATTTTCATTCTACAGTTCAACCCAGTTGCTAGATAGTTCTGATTCTTGGAGTCTTAGGACAATTTCTTTGTTTTATATATTATATATTTTATGCGTTATATGACTCCTTTATATTATACTTTACTTCTTTGTCATTAGGCCATGGGAAATTATACTCTTCATTACCTGAACATTTTAGTCTCCCTTGCATTTTATCAGTTCTGTCCAGCCGCCATTTCATTTTTAGAATATTGTCCCTATAGCAAAAATATTAAGAATGAACTTATTTTCCATAACTTACCTGTCAAGTTTACATTAGTATGAACAACACCCTAACATCCGTGTCACAAACAACATCAGTAAAATGTGGAATTGTATTTCCCATACAAAGAGATTTCATCTTGTGAAAGACAGTATGTTTTAGTTTATCTCCTGCCCAACATTTGTTAGTAAGATACTGGAAAGAAAGGACAATGGTAATATTTTCAGGGTACCACAAAAAATACAAAAGTTAAAATGCTGCAAATATTAAATATTGTAATATACTTTTATTAGTTCAATTTAGGAATGCTAATCCTTAAATTTGGAGAAGGAGATGGCAACCCACTCCAGTATTCTTGCCTGGAGAATCCCAGGGACAGAGGAGCCTAATGGGCTGCCGTCTATGGGGTCGCACAGAGTCGGACATGACTGAAGCGACTTAGCAGCAGTAGCAGCAGCAGCAATCCTTAAATAGGACTTCCCTGGTGACTCAGATGTAACGTGGGTTTGATCCTTGGGTCAGTAGGATCCCTTGAAGAAAATAATGGGTACCCACTCCAGTATTCTTGCCTGGGAAATCCCATGGACAGAGGAGCCTGGAGGGCTACTGTCCATGGGGTTGCAAAGAGTTGAACATGACTGAATGACACACACATACACACACACACACACATACATACACACACACACAGTTCTTAAACATGACTGACAATACTTAGTGGTGATCACTAAGCTAGAAGGCAGTTTTGTTATTCTAAGGCACTTTGAAGCAAATTTGCCAATAGCTAACTATTAGTTTTATTGTATTTGGGTTTATTTTTTGGCTTGTTTGTTGGGGGAAAATGAAAATGGAGATGTCCTGTGCCCTAAAAATGATGCTCTCCAGTGGGTGGAGAGCATCCACCCGCTCATGTGAGGCATAACTTCTAGCTCACGTGAGCGCTTCTACGAAGACTCATGATTTGGTGTCCTGCTCAAGGCGCAGCTCCTCTTTCATGAAAAGCCTTATCCAGGGAAAGATGCTTTTTGAGAGTTGAGGGGAGTGCCCACATTTTGAGAAAAGGAATAGCGTTTTTGAAAGGGACAAATATTTTTGAAGGAAAGATACTGAACAAAGTATAGTTTAGTAATATGTTAGAGTATGTAAGACAGCCCACATAATGACATTTTTACAATAATATGATACTCGGAGAAATAGGCTCATAAATATTCATAGTCTTTCCAAGACATGATAGGTATTGCATACCTGTATACTTGGGCTTCCCTGGTGGCTCAGATGATAAACAATCTGCCTGCCATGCAGGACACCCAGGTTTGCTCCCTGGGTTGAGAAGATCCTGGAGAAGGGAATGGCAACCACTCCAGTATTCTTGCCTGGAGAATTCCATGAACAGAGGAACCTGGCAGGCTACAGTCCATGGGGTCACAAAGAGTCAGACACGACTGAGTGACTAATACACACATATGCACACATACCTGTATACTTGGGTCAAGCAGAGTAAACATACATAGAATAAATGATAAGTAATACAATGTATGCAGAGTGTACTGATGTGTCTATAATAGAAGTGAATCCCCACTTTTTGGACAGTTAATTTACTTTTAGTGATTAAAATGCATGGTTAATTTAAGTATATAATTACCATGGTGCTTCTACATTTAGCAAAATACTTAGATTTTTTAAATACCCATATTCCTTTTGTATTAAATATATTGTATTTAAATCCTTAGCAGAGGTCTGTTTCTACAGTTCACCATAAACCAGAAGATACTCTAGAAAATAATGTGTACTGGGTTAATAAAGGCTTATTGCCTCACTGAGAAGTGAGGCTGGCTAAAGACATATTGTTCTTGGCCTCTCTGTCTAGGTATTCGAAATGCTTAGCCTTTGTATCTCAATATTAGAAATATTTAGGAATTTTTAAAAAAATCAATAATTATATCTCTTTATCTAACTTTTGAAAAATAACTTAATATATTATTTGGGAAACCTTTGGCAGTTCCAGTAAATGAAAATCCAGGAAAAAAATGTACCTTTATAGGAGAGGTTTTTTTTTTTTTTTTTTCCAGAAATAAATCTTATATCTATATTTCTGAGTCAGAACTGTTACTTGAAGCTTCAGTATATTTTTAAGGGTGTGGAGTACTCAGACATAAAATCAGAGTTGAGGGGTTGAGCTTGAGTGGTCTTGAACCTGTCATTGATAAAAGTAATATAATTATTTGAGTAAGGAACATTACACACCCCATGGTTTATGTAATAGGAAAATGAAAGTGAAAGTTGCTCAGTCTTGTCTGAATCTTTGTGACCCCATGGGCAATAAAGTCCATGGAATTCTCCAGGCCAGAATACTGGAGTGGGTAGCCTTTCCCTTCTCCAGGGGATCTTCCCACCCCAGGGATTAAACCCAGGTCTCCTGCATTGCAGGCGGATTCTTTACCAGTTGAGCCACAAGGGAAGCCCTATGAGAGTCGCTTAGTTGCGTCCGACTCTTTGTGACCTCTTGAACTATACAGTCCATGGAATTCTCCAGGCCAGAATACTGGAGTGGGTAGCCTTTCCCTTCTCCAGGGGATCTTCCCAACCCAGGTATTAAACCCAGGTCTTCAACATTGCACACAGATTCTTTACCAGCTGAGTCACAAGTGAAGCCCATATATATATAATAGGGACCAGTATTATTTGTTGCATTGAGACACAATCATTCACACCGAATAGCACACTATTCTTTTGTTTTCCTTTTTTGTCTGTGTCTCCTATTATTTGTTACTTAGTTAATTAGCACGCGTAGTTCTCATAACGTATTCACTCATGAGTTGAGAACGTGAGTTTTTCAGCTTCATTCCCCTCTGGATAGCTGACCTAGAAGTGCAGAGGAGACAAAAAGATTGTTCATTTCTTTTGCCATCTTGTTTCTGCCCCTCTCTGAAAAAGTCATAGGTTCCCTAATAATGAACATTTCCCTTTTATACCACAAATGCCTTCTAGTATTTACCACTTAGAAAAATATCTAAGGAGGAGAATAAAATGATTTTTGCTGTTAACAAATTGAAAGAAAATAATTTTAACCATGAAATTAAATCAATGAAACCAGTTTCAGTACAAGCCACTGTTTTTTATGTTTGTGGGTAAAGGAGAGCAGTGTGGGATATGATTTCAGCTCTCATGGAAGCTTGGTGCTTAGTGGAGGAACAGATGCAAATAAAGTCAGAAAACATGAACAAAATTTGAATGGAAAGTGATAACTAAAATGACTTCCATGTATTCTATATGAATTTTATTGAACGTGTGAGCTATTTTGGTCCACATGTCATAGTGCTTAAGAATTTGACTCCGGTGCCTGTGGTCAAGGTTAGACTCCCAGAACTGCCACTCTTGTCTGCTTGGCTAGATTGTTCTCTTGTGATGGTGAAAGCATGTGAAGCCCTTAGCACAGAGCCTGGCACAGAATAGGCCCTCATTGCATTTTCTCTATTAATTTTAGTTTGCAATTTCAGGCGGCTATTTTTAAGGGTGCTATATGCCAATGTCACTTGTAGAAAATTTGTAAAACCTAGCTTCATTTCTGGCACAATTACTTTTTTTTAAAGTTATAAATTTTGTGTAATTAGCGGTATCAACCAGAAGAGATCAAGTACTGTTCTTCAGGGTCTCAATTAATCGTGTGAGCAGTGATTCTCCAAGCAGATATTGCATCATACATGTCCAACAGCCTCTTATAGTATTCAGAATTAATAAAGCAGTGAAGACATTAATCAGGGATGGTATCTAGCTGATTTGCATAAATTAATTAACATCAACAGCTACACCGAGCTGCAGCATAGCCGCACCTGGGAAAACCATCATTCCCAATGAAATGAGGTAGTGAGCCTGCAGAGAGGAGAGGGATTCTATCTCCGAGTAAGCACCAAGGTCACCATTTACATAACGCCAGTGACAACGTGGAGCCAATTCATTATAATGCATAGCTCTAAAGCAGGGGCACAGCCAGGAAAGTGTAGTGATTGCAAAGCCTTTTAGTGATACCATTAATAACTCTTCAGGTGGTTATATTTTAGCAATGTATTGAGGTTCTGTGTCTTAACGCTGTAATACTGAAAGTGAGTATTCATATTTATTTAGTTTTGCTTTATTATTTGTAAACTCGGCAAGTTCTTTTTGTAAATTGAGGTATAAGAATAAGAGGGAGGGCAGCAGGGGAGAGAATATAGAGACCAACTCTTAGCTCCAAATTTCTAGAAAATCAGAGAAAATCTTTACTTGCTTACATTCTTATTTTCCATGTCAAGAGCTCAAACCCACGTCTCTTGCATCTCCAGCATTGGCAGGCAAATTCTTTACCACTTGCGCCACCCAGGAAGTCCCTATGTCAAGATCAACCCTGTTCAGTTGGCAAACATTACGTTATTCTCTGGAGAAGGAAATGGGATCCCACTCCAGTGTTCTTGCCTGGAGAATCTCATGGACAGAGGAGCCTGATAGGCTACAGATCATGGGGTCACAAAGAGTCGGACGTGACTTAAGTGACTTAGCACGCACGCAGCTTATTCTCAGCTTCACTCATTCATTCATTCACTAACCCAACAAATGTTACTGCAAGCCACACTACCAACTGTTACTGTCTTGGGTGGTGTGATGCAAAACTGAAGAGTCGTGATTTCAAAGAGCCCCGAGTCTGCAGTTTGGTGCTGTATGTAGACAAATATGGTTTTTCCAGTAGTCATGTATGGATGTGAGAGTTGGACTATAAAGAAAGCTGAGTGCTGAAGAATTGATGCTTTTGAACTGCGGTGTTGGAAAAAACTCTTGAGAGTTCCTTGGACTGCAAGGAGATCCAATAAGTCTATTCTAAAGGAAATCAGTCCTGAATATTCATTGGAAGAACTGATGCTGAAGCTGAAACTCCAATACTTTGGCCACCTGATGCAAAGAATGGACTCATTGGAAAAGATCCTGATGCTGGGAAGGATTGAAGGTGGGAGAAGGGGATGACAGAGGATGAGATGGTTGGATGGCATCATTGATGTGATGGACATGAGTTTGAGTAAACTCTGGGAGTTGGTGATGGGTAGGGAGGTCTGGCGTGCTGCAGCCCATGGGGTCACAAAGAGTCAGACACAACTGAGTGACTGAACTGAACTGTAGATAAATAATCACAGTTTACCAGTTTATATGCTACAGTGGTGATGGTTGGAAACGTGTCACTGGTCCTCTTGAAGGGACCTTGAGAAGGTTTCACAGAGAAAGCACAATCTGGAATGACTAATATATGTCATTCTACAAAGAACTGTCTAGAGAGTGGAAACAGCATGTTACTCTTCATAGTTTCTAGAGGTCTCTTTGTGACTTTGCTAAGCTGAGCTTGGTGTCCTTGTTGATATTAGTTAATCTATGCAGCTTTTATTGGTGAGGGATGAGGAAGGGCAAGAGGAAGCGTAAAAGGGAGTATGTTGCCTCTTTCACAGCCTTGAATAAGTTGCACTCACTTCTCACTGGCAGAGCTGGAGAACTGACTTATTTAACCTTATTGCTGTCAGCTCCAGGGGTCATGACTTCTTAGGGCTCATGGATAGCTGGGAGATTGTTACAATAATGATTCCTCCTTCCCCAGCACAATTGCAGTCTTAGGGAGAAAAAGATCCCGAGACATGCCATGGCCAGTGAACATCCTTCTTTGGCCAGTTGGGATGGTTCTTCTAGCCATGTCCAAAACCAACTAGGATCTCCCTTGATGTCTACAGAGGGTAGCCATTTTTGGAGCATCACATTAATATTAGTCCTAATAGATTGTTCAGTTGACAAGGTGACTAGAGCGAGCTTTCTAGGGTAATGAACAAGATAATCTTTGCAGTTTTAACATCCCTGCCAAGCTTCCTCTTATGAACTTGTGAACTTTAGTCACACAAAAATAAAATAAAATTTATTCAGACTTCTGAAAAGAAGATCAAAATTAGGTCACTGTATATTTTCCTCTGTCTGTGAGTACAGAAAGTGTTAGCAAAGTGTTATGAAGGCCTGTTTATAGATGGGAATGGGATGTGGGAATGCTGTGGGAACACTTTCTTTTCTAGCTAATGGGATGTTACTATTTTAAGTATTAAATTCTAAAATGTGTGGGATCTGGTATGTTTCCTGCCTGAGATAGTGTGTATTAATTGACTTCAATCTTTTTGATTGTAAAAGTCTTTAATTTGTAGTGATAAAGATGAAAAAGCACATGGTCCATCTATTTCTGGAATGCCATTCAAGTGATCTGGTTACCCTTTGACTCTATTTCCTTCTTCAGGGGACTTCCATATGGACTGGAGCCCATTTCTCAATCTCTTGATGTTCTTTAAGAATAACACTTCATATTCAGTGAGGATTTTCAGTTAAGGTAAATGATGGGTTTTATATACAAAAAAGGACTTGCAAATATGGAGGAAATGATTGAAAGAGATTGCAGAATACACAATGCAAGAGGAGGTGTTTTTTGGGACTTATTCAGAGGAGAGAAAATACTACCATCAATAAAACTCTGTCATAGGACTTAAATCCAGGATATGACTAAGGGTAATGGGGCTACAAAGCGTTAGTCATTGCAACCAGTGTGAGACTTACAAAGAATTCCTGCTGGCATGTCTGATGGCAGTTGACAGTTGGTAGCCTCAACTTTAGGCACTCTTCTCGGCTTTCACAACACCCTTCTCACAACTTCTCTAGAAAATCTCTATAGAACCTTTCCCTTTCCCTTTCTCACAACTCCCTCTAGAAAATCTCTATAGAACCTGGTCTTGCTTTCTATGGCTTTTCTCTGGTGCAAAGAATCTCTGGCACCATCCTTAGACTTCTACATGGAGTTAAGTTTCCTGTAGTTTGGACTGTATTTTGGAGAATATAGGAACTTTAAAGGATAATTCTGATACTTGTTAAAACAGCAAGACAGATTTTATTAGAACTACGTAGTAGAGAGAGTCTTAGGTATAAAACTAAGCTCAACTCCAAGTACAGCAAAGACAGATTGTGAAGCTAATGGGCAGAGTGAGGGGGTTAGTGGATGGAAATTTACTAAGAGGAACTTGATTAGATATCAGGGATGGGTGGCAGATTTCTGCTACACTGAGCTCAGCAGGCCAAGGACAAGGCTACTGTAGAAGAGGGCTCGAAAGAAACGACTAAAGCTTGGTCAAGGAGGAGTCTCTGGCATTCCAGAGAGGCTCTGTTTTCTCTGTTTTGGCAACTTACCTTTGTGCTGGCTGAGAACTTCTCACCCCAGCTCTTCATTCCATTCTTAAGCCTCTATTTCTGATCTTGAGATCCTTGAAACCCACAATAGCATCAGTCCCAACTTCCTACTGAAGAGGATGGGGTTGAAGTAGATGATGGGGACCAGGATTTAGATAATTTACAGCAGTGGTCCTTAACATGACTGTTCATTAGGAACATCTGGGGACACTTGAATGCAACCAGTCAACAAATGCAAAACAATGAAACTCTATCTGGCTTCACAGAAGGCCAATGAAGTGTGAATCTCTGGAGCTGGGTCCAGGCATTGGTATTTCATGTCAAGCTTCTCTTGATTCTGATGAACAGCTTGGGCCGAGAACCAAACCCAGTCAGCATCTGGTGGGAATCTCAGTTTGCTGTCATTTTGGGACCCTGACTGGTTATGTTAGAAAAGTTAAGAGGAGAAACTGTCCCCAAATTAATGAGGACACTCTGTTAGATCACTTATTCCTTCTGGGCTTGGGGCTGCTGCTCTGCCAAGTAAAGTCTTAGTTTGTAAACCTATGGTTGACTGTAGCATTAATCACGTCCCTAAACTTTTAGAGGAGGGAGCAGAACATAAAATTGTGTATCTCGTGTATATTGTAGGTCATGTGAGCTCATTGATGCATATCATTTAATTTAATCTTCATGACAATCTTGAGAGGCATGATTATTCTTCATTCATTATTATTGGAATTCTTTATTATTATTGGAAGGGTTAAGTGATTTCCTCAAGGTGAGAAAATTAGTGAGGGAGCTGACACCCTCTCTTCCTAATGTCCAAAGCCATGAAGATGGAGTATTAAGTCTCTTATTTCTTGTATATCATTTGATTCTAAATGAGTATGTCTTTTTTACATATTTCTTTTTTCTTCTTGTCACGTTATCTTACATTAGGGTCCACAGATGTGTTATGGATGACTTAACAACTTTATTTTTCTAAACTTTTTATATTGCATTTCGTATAGAAAAGCACTCCAGATTTGATTTTAGTTTTCTCATATTTCCTAAATGACTTTATCAAGCAATCTACTTTCCAGATTTGTTTTTATTTTTCTCATATTTTTCTAAATGTGCTTATCAAGCAATCAACTTTCTGCTTCCCATATGCACTGAACTATATTAGAAAATAAAATATTAAAACCAAAGAGCAGAAAGTAGAGATCACTAAAAGATTAAGATAGTCATAAATGTGCTCATTTCCTATATAAATGAATGGAAGGCTAGTATATTCAGTTCAAACGATGTTTATAATATTAATATAGGATTTATAGCAACCTTCATAGTACATAACAAATTAATGCAGGTGGGTATTGAACAGTCTCATTTCAATATAGAGTTATTGCATATCTCTATATGCAATATAAAAACCATATAGTCTTTATTTTATAAAAAGCTGAAATGTAGAAACTAATGATCAAGAGTTCAGTATGTAATGAAAAGTGATGATGAAAGTAAATGCTGAATTTCAAAGGTTTTGCTATTACAGTGACCTACATTTTGGGGAGGTGGTTTCTGATGTTTATGAGTGGGAAAATTCTATTTATTAGCCAGTATATAATTAAAATAGGGCCACCTTGGTTTACTCATTGTTAAGCTGGGCTTTCAATATATTCAGACAAATCTTTTATTTAACTGCTTGATGAATCTAATGACTTTTTTTGCAAAAGATTTCAGAGAGGAAAATGGAATATAATGACTCTAAATTTTAAGAGGAAAAGTAAACATTTAATACTTTACCGTAGGAAATGAAGTTGTTAAATATTTCATATAATTGATTGATCTAAGATTTCACTTCAAATAGGTCCTGTCTCCAAGAGAATCATATGAAACTATCTGATATTTTAAAACAACTTCATTTACTTAACATTCTAGGGAAGCTAAATTCACTGAATCATGTGATTAAAAGGAATCTTGTCCAGTCATTTTGTCTATCCATCTTTTTGAAGCTGCACATCAAAAGCATGCCATACGTTTGAGAAGTTATTATTTGTGATCCAATAGGACTGGGTTCTTAATACATTTTCCACAGTGCATATTTGTTTTTCTTTTTAAATATGATGCCCTCTACCAGAATTGAAGTTTGAAAAGAGCAGGGAGCATGTTCTATCTTTGCATCCTTAGTGCTTATACTGGAGCTTAGAAGAGCAATAAATGAAATTGAGAAGATCAGTGGAGCTTAGAAATTCAGTAAATCCTTTTGAATTTTGATTTCTCTTTTAAAATATTGCCAGTAAAAGAGATCTTCTAGCTTCCCTTGGTAATCAGTTGTAGAATTTTGCCTATTGTGTGCTGGTCACGTGTGGTTTAGTCGCTAAGTCGTGTTTGACTCTGTGACCCCAGGGACTATAGCCCACCAGGCTCCCCGCTCCATGGGATTTCCCAGGCAAGAATACTGGAGTGGGTTGCCATTTCTTTCTGCAATAGTTTACTTATACTTAACCTAACTGTTTATTCTGGATTGCAGAAAAAGAGATATTTGACATTGAGTTTTTAACAACATATTATACATATGGAAATGTGAAAGTGTTAGCTGCTCAGTTGTGTCCACCTCTTTGCAACACCATGGATTGTAGACCCCCAGGCTCCAGTCAAGACCCCATGGAATTCTCCAGGCAAGAATACTGGGATGGATAGACATTCCCTTCGCTAGGGGATCTTCCCAACCCAGGGATCAAACCTGGGCCTCCTACATTACATGCAGATTCTTTACTGTTTGAGCCACCAGTGAAGCCCCTATATGGCAATAGTGGAAGTGTAATTCACGGTGTGGGTGGAATTATAGTCATATGTTTGCCTAATCCACTTAAATCTTCCTTACATGAGTGATCATGTTCTCTCATTGTTATTTCACAATTATACATTAATAAATCATTGTCTGCCTCTTCAAATAATTCAGATTTTATGATGAATCAAATGGGAAGTGGGATGAAATTATCCTTGCTGATTAATCTTAACCATATAGGAAGTTTAGATGTTTAGGAAGTGGTTATTAGAGTGCAAGGGGAAAAGTTAAAAATATTCAGATTACTTTAAAAATTGTCATTAAATAAGGATGCTAATTATAAATCATTCATAATTGTGCATGAAGAGACACATAGGTGAAGTGTGAAGGGCTCTTTCTATTAGCTCTATTGTATTAACCCAGGAGAGTTTATGATTATGTATATGATTGAGGATGGTTTTAGGAATCATTATACAAATGTTATAAAAGCCAAACTTAACTTCTGATCAATTATGAAGAATCCTGAGGCTTTGGTATCATAAAATTTTATAATAATGCTTATTTTAATCTAGAAACGTTATTGTTAGACAAAAAGTTGCTTCAGAGCCTAACTTACTCTTTTGTGTCCACAGGGACTAAGAAGTAGTTGGTTCATAATAAATCCTCTGATCCTGGTAGAAATGATTAAACCAAATTCAAATAAATGGATCTATAACTATATATAATTTTTCTTTTGGCCACATCACAGGGCGTATGGTATCTTAGCTCCTGACCAGAGGTCGAAACTATGCCTCTCACAGTGGAAGTACAGAATCTTAACCAGTGTACTTCCAGAGTAATTCCCAACTGGCTCAGATGGTAAAGAATCTGCCTGCAATGCGGGAGACCTGGTTTCGATCCCTGGGTTGGGAAGATCCCCTGCAGGAGGCCATGGGAACCCACTCCAGTATTCTTACCTGGAGAATCCCATGGACAGAGGAGCATGGTGGGCTACAGTCCATGTGGTTGCAAAGAGTTGGACATGACTGGGTGGCTCAGCACAGCATGTATATAATTAAATTTCTGAAACCTTGATACAGCTAAATAAGACGACCCTATAATTTTGATTTATAATTTTTAAGGTTTCTATATGATATATGATTAAGAAATGTAAACAGCAAATTCCAGTAGTATGCTTTAGGTTCAGTAAATATTATGTTTTAGATGCAGTTTGTTTCCACTGAGAATATGGATGATCATTAAATAGTTATCATCTTAAACATTTCCCTGTGAGATTGCTGGTTCATTCATTTAATCAGTCACCCTGTGTTTAATGAGCATTTACTGAGTAGGTACTATTGTGCTTGCTTGCTCAGTCACTCAGTCATGTCTGACTCTGCGACCCCATGGACTGTAACCTACCAGGTTCCTCTGTCCATGGCATTCTCCAGGCAAGAATACCGCAGTTGGTTGCCATTTCCTCCTCCAGGGGAATCTTCCTGACCCAGAGATCAAACCCACATCTCCTGCATTGGCAGACGAATCTTTACCAGCTGGCCATATTGTGAGCCAAATAAACTGGAACAGTGAATGGATTCAGATATTTTCCTCCCTTCAAAGAGGTATTAATTTTTTTCAGAAGACTATACAGATTATACATAAATAATTTTTATTTTAAATATAAACAATGTGTTTTCCCAAAAATATTTAAAGAGTCTGAATGGTGTAGATTGTGACTTAAAAAAAAAAATCATAGAGCCAATATTTGAATATGTAACAATCTGTTTTCCATAAAGAATGACTTTAAAAATAGCCATTTCAGCATTAGACTTGAAATATAAACATAAGGATAATTCATGGTATTGCTAATATTTTGGTTGGTATGAATATACCCCTTCATGCTTGTTCTTATTTTTAGATGACTGATTCTAATAAGATTACATATATCAAATCACTTTGAAACCACTCTGTTAATGTATTATAGTGTGCAATATGATATAGTTATATATGCATTTTCTTAAATTAATGAAGCCTTTAATTTAATAATATGACATATTTTAAACTATAATTGGTATAAGCAATTTATAAAGTATATATGCTTTAGTGTAAGCATCTAGAAAATATATCACTTGGGAAAATATATAGGAATATAATAAGCTATAATTATTTTCATGATGCCATAATTTTGGTGTTTTAACTTTTAAAATAAATATCGGAGGAAAAAGCCTTGAATGGTTAGACAGTCATGTGGGAATATTATATATTATTAATGCTACTGTTCCTTGGTGGTTCTTCTCTGAGTGCTGTAGACACAGTAATCGCAGGTCCAGTTTTGCCTGGGACAGTCCTGGTTTATACGTGTGATACCAGGTAATTCACTAAAACTGAGCTTCTGCTTGCACTGTCAGAGTGACCTGATTTGGCTGGTGAATGATTAAAGTCTCTGCAATCATCGGGTACGTTTTAAGAAGGGTTATATGTGTGAACTCGCTGTGAAAGCTGGCAACTCTACTCTAGATTCCTTTGAAGTCTGACTGGACTGAAGTCTCACTGTTACCATGGTGAGTAAGTATTTTACACAGTCTCAGGGAATCATAGATGTCCCAATCCCCACTTCCATTTTCCTTGTGAATGGTCATCCAGACTTTGCTTGGACACCATCTGTCACCAACTGGAAATGATCACCTCCCTCTGCTTCTGAGTGGCTCGGCTGGTAAAGAATCCACCTGCAATGTGGGAGACCTGGGTTTGATCCCTGGGTTGGGACGATCCCCTGGATAAGGGAACAGCTACCCACTCCACTATTTTGGCCTGGAGAATTCCATGGACTGTAATAGGCCATGGGGTTGCAAAGTGCTGGACACAACTGAGCACTTTTCAATTTCTGCTTCTGAACTGACCCTTGATACTCAGGATGGAGGTGCAGCTGCAGAAGCCATGTAAACACCGCTGCAGCTAATTGTCCTTTCACTGAAGGAACTCCTCTAGGCCTCATATTCTTTCCACCTACTTCCTTCTGCATCCATTTCCCTCAGCTTTGGTTTAACTTCCCTTTATCATTGAAGAATCTGCGGATAAAGGTCTGTCTCAACAGGATGGGTGTAGAATTCAGGGTTTTCCGGAGAGACAACATATTGATATAGATAAATAGATACATAGATACAAAGAGAGGATTCATTATAGGAATTGGCTCAGGTGCTTATGGAGACTAAGAAGTCCCACAGTATACCATCTGCAAACTGAGGCCCCAGGAAAGCCAGTGATTTAACCTAGTCCAAATCTGAAGGCATTAAAACCAGGGGTCTGCATTTTAGTGCCTGAGTCTGAACGCTGAGAACCAGGAGCTTGGGATGACCCAGGGAAGGGGAAGATGGCTGTCTCAGGGCATCTGCCCTTTCTCAACCTTCTTATTCTAGTCACATCCTTAAGATTTGGATGCTACCCACCAGCATGGCACCCCACTCCAGTACTCTTGCCTGGAAAATCCAATGGACGGAGGAGCCCTGTAGGCTGCAGTCCATGGGGTTGCTAAGAGTCGGACACGACTGAGCGACTTCACTTTCACTTTTCACTTTCATGCATTGGAGGAGGAAATGGCAACCCACTCCAGTGTTCTTGCCTGGAGAATCCCAGGGACGGCAGGGCCTGGTGGGCTGCCGTCTATGGGGTCGCACAGAGTCGGACACAACTGAAGTGACTTAGCAGCAGCAGCAGCACTAGCCCTGGGGAAGGTGGATCTCTTTCTCAGTGGAAAAAGAGAGCTTCAAATGCTGATCTTCTTCAGAAACACCCTCATAGATATACCCAGAAATAGTGTTTTACCAGTGATCTGGGAGTCCCTTAGCCCAATCATGTTGACATATAAGATTAGCCAACATAATGAACAAAACCAGGGTTGCTCACAAGGGTGCTTTGGAAACATGACATATCTGCGTCACAGCAGTGGAGTGCCTGCCACTGGCTTGCAGTGGTTGGGGACTAGATCTTGACTTCTTGCAAGACTTTCAAGTATCCTTGAAGACATTCCGGTCAATGAAAAACCTGTGTATAATATTCTGAGTTTGGAAACTAACTCTATGTTAAAAAATTATTTTATCAGTGTTTTATAATTATACAGTGAACTTTTCAGAAATACAGTTACCATGTAAATTGAGAAAAGACTATATTGTGTTCCATATTTTACCAAGCATTATTCATTATTGTAAAAAAATCACACGACTGATGGCTAAACTGCTGTTAGTACTGGAATAACTCACGGGACACATTTTGTTCATTGGCAGTTGCAGTTGTCCTTCATTATTTTAATGGTCTTCTTGTGAAGTCTAACCTCAGCATTGCATACCGAACTACTATTATTTTATTGCAAATAATTTTTACAAACTGCAAAATCCTTTTGTATTATAGTTAGAACATTTTGCTGATTAAAAAAATATTTGAGTAGGTAGGTTATATGGTCTATGAGTTTCATTTCTGGTATGAAAAAGAATTGTTCGGTCCCAGAGAATTAAGCCCCATGGTATCCTTACTGTCTTAGGAATTTGGATAACCCCTTAACCATGGCCCTGAAGCCTAGGCTTCCAGGATCGGATAGGGTGGGGCAATGTCAGCTGACCCTGGCTATTTCTATGGAGGAAATTCTGACACCCTTTCTATCTCCGGTCCGGAGATATAGCTCTGATATAGCTCTGATATAGATCTAGCTCCGGAAGCTCTGATTTTCAGATAACTTCTTTTGCAGGGAATGAAATCTGGCTAATTGCATCTTCTACCCATTCATTTTACACTTTCTCCACAGGGACACGCAGAAGAAACCCTTTCTTTTCATGGATGATCCTTTAGATACTTGAATATAGTGACATTGAATGTCTTCTACCAATCTTCCTTTGAATGTTTTCAAGGCTCCAGAACATCTTCAGTCATGGAGGGAGACCATGTTTTCAGATACAGGACAGCATATTTCTGTTATTTCAAGCAAAGACAGCACCACTTACGTATTTTTTTTTTTTTTTCTGGCAGTCCCATCATAGTGTTAAAAGCACTCTTATTGAAATCAGCTACGTCCTTCTAAGTCTATAATTACTTTGGCTAAGCTATGCTTCCTTCACATGTTGTATGGTTAACTTATGATGCTAGAACTTCATGAAAACCTGTAGAGATTAGTCCCTTTGTAAACAAATGATGAGTTAAATAGAAGAAGATGCAACCTTTGACCCATACAAAGTGCTCACAGTCTAACCTAGAAGGCTAACAAAGTGAAAGTGGAAATTGTGACAGAATCCAAATCTATATCTAACTTGTGAATTAGGAACAATTAAAAAACCCACCCTTCTAAAATTCTCACCTGTATCAGGTAACCATTGAGGGTTCAGGGACAGGAGGGTTTCTGGGATAGTCAGAAGAATGATTTTTAGCCTGTGATCTGGGGTAAAAAGAAAGATAAGTTAAGGAGAAAAAGAGTCCCCTCATAGCCTGCTGGAAGGAAGTTACATGCACTGCTTGTCAGGAGTAGGTGAGTAATAAACAATTCATTCAGAAAGTTACTGCAGCTTTGAAGACACCTAAGCATCCTAATTAGATAGTCATTTCACATCTATCTCATGTGAAATTGGCAGAACTTCAGAAAGCATTACAAAACCAGATAGCTTCCCTTTTTTTTTTTTTTTTTTATCATTTCTTGAAAATAATCATTTCCCCCCTCTGGTAGATTTCAGTTCTTTTCTCTTGTTGAAACTGACTTTTTTATGTTTGTCACTTTTCAGCATATTTCCTCATTATTTGTTTGTATCAAAGTGTCAATAGATTCTGAGAATGGGGTGTATTCCCATTCCTGTTTATACTGTATATGGCCAAAAGTTCTGACCTCTTAGGTCAGTTTCCTTTTGTATTGTGAGTTACATAAGTCTATTATTTCCTATTTTGAGAGTTTAACTGTTTAAGCAAGAAAGACTGAAACTGATTAATTGTCAGTGGCTTATATTATATTACCATTGTTATTATTAGTTTACAGGCCTACAGCTTATTCGGTTTCCTGCTTGCTTTTTCTTTTTGACACTTCTCATTTCATAGGACCTAGTGATTGCTTTGACAAGCCCTCAGCATTCTTCCATCATTAGATATCAATTTCCTTCTCTAATTGGATAACCTGCTTTAAGTTCTTAAGTCAGTATCCCTAAACTGAGCCGTTTATTAAAGAGGTGTGCCTGTGAGTAGCATGGTCAATTAAATTAAGGATAATTTATTTCATTGAGCACCTTGAAACCTTTAGCTACTTCTGCATACTGCAGGAACTCTGTAGTTGTTCCACATGCTGGCATGTGACTTTGTCTTCTCTAAAATCTACTGTACCCAAGTAGATTTACCATGCCAGGAGATGGTTTAATGTAATTTTAATGATATCCTCTTTGGCACTATAAACTGTACTGAAAGCCATCTTTGCCATGCAATTAATAATGTAATTTAGTCTATGATGATATTAGGTGATAATGAAAGCAGATATTAGAGACATAACCATTTTCATATTTAATAGAGAAGCAATGTGTTCTAGGTAATGAAGTTAGGAAGCTAACATGCCATGTCAGTAGACGTTAATTCTGTTTTAGAGATTCCTTTTTGGATCTAAGTAAATATGATTCCAAAATGGCATATACTTTGCTGTTAGAAGTTTTGACATCATAGCGTCTAGGATCATTTATATGACACAACCCCAAAATAAAACCCATCAAAACCAAACACAAACAGAAATGAAGAACTGATAAAACCGTTGAGGCTTGAAACCCAGAAAGTAGTGTTTCTTTTCCTTGGATAAGTAAAACCAATCCATTATTTGAACATCAGATAGCTAGCAATGTTGGTATACTTTCTTTTGAAATAAGGTGGGAACATTTTTCATCAGTCTCTCAGCCTTTATGTTGGAACGTGAGAGATCACTTTAAAGTGTGACCACAACATAAAGCACTTGAGGTGACCAACAGGATGACTTTCAGCACTTTTGTGCTTTTTTAAAAATGTGCTTGTACTGAATAATTAATATGTCAAGGCACTGCAATGTGAATAGAGGAGTTTCTCGTCTACTCCAACATAACCAATGTAAATAATTTCTTGTGTTCCCCCTCTATATATTTTCTATTCTTATACAAACATACCTATAGTAGAATTTTATCCTTTAGGAATTATATAAATGAGGTGATACCACATATGTAATTCTCCAGCTTGCTTTCTCACAAGCACATGTACACTGAGAAGTTCTCTGTGTTGTTACAGACTTCATTTTTTTTTAATGGATTCCCAATTTCACATTGTAGGTATGAATCCCCTGCTTAATTTAGATTGTTCTGGATTGTTTTACTATTTGTAAGTTTGATGCATTTACATGAAGCAAAACCATCCCCTGAGTTTGACCTGTCAGGAGAACTCTATTCTAGTTTTCCTTGTTCTAAAATGTGTCTTTTTATCTTCAGTTCTGTTCTTTTTTTTTTTTTTTTTTAATTTTATTTTATTTTTAAACTTTACATAACTGTATTAGTTTTGCCAAATATCAAAATGAATCCGCCACAGGTATACATATTTATTTTGACCAAGCAGCACAGCATGTGGGATCTTAGTTCCCTAACTAGGGATTGAACCCATGCCCCTTGCAGTGGAAGTTCAGAGTTTTAACCACTGATCTACCAGGGAAATCCCTTGTCTTCAGATCTTAAGTCAGCAGAGATAACTTGAAGACAAGATGAATTGCATAGAATCAAAGTGACCAAATTGATGAAGTGCATTAACCTGCCTTTCTAACCCTGAACATAGATGATAGCAGTTCAAGAGTCTGAGGGGTGAAACATGCTTGCGTTGAGGATTCAGAATAGATGACTAGGCTTGGGATATAAGCTTAGTATCTTACAGTCCCCACAATGCATTCTTGTGTTTTTCCTGACCCACTATATACAGTAGAAGCATTTAATTTAGGTTATCAGTTTTGCCTTTGATATTCGAATTGGACTGCAATTCAGTAGGCCTTGGTTCTTTTGTACCTTTGTGCTAAGTTGCTTCAGTCGTTTCGGACTCTTTGCGACCCCTGGACTGTAGTCTGCCAGGCTCCTTTGTCCATGTGATTCTCTAGACAGGAATATTGGAGTGGGTTGCCATGCACTCCTCAAAGAGATCTTCCCGACCCTGTGATGGAACCTGTATCTCTTCTTTCTCCTGAATTGGCAGGCAGATTCTTTACCACTAGTGCCACCTGGGAAGCCCACCTGCCAATGCAGGAAATGCAAGACAAGTGGGCTTTGATCCCTGGATCAGGAAGATCCCCTGAAGGAGGGCGTGGCAACCTACTCCAGTATTCTTGCCAGGAAAATTTCATGGACAGAGGAGCCTGGCGGCCTACAGTCCATGGGGTCGCACAGAGTCAGATGTGACTGTGGACACACACAGGCTGGGTATTAAGCTGGATGGGCATGACTGCATTGGATATTGCAAGGCTGCGGAGTGCAAGGAAGACCTCTGGACCTCATTAGATAGGAAACAAGGAGAGAGCGGTGTGTTCGGAGAAATGAGAAAGCTGTCATGATGCTGTACAGGAAATCAGGTCATATAAAAAGTTATCTGGGAATAGACTGTGAACCCAAAGGGTCACATGGCTAACCAAAGGATCATATGGCTAAACATTTTGAGGGGATAACCTGGTCTGAGGTTGATGGGAACCTAGACTCACGTGTAGTGACGGTACAAAAAAAAAAGGAAGAGTTTGAGAACATTGAAACTAAAAGTTGAAAACCAGCCTGCGGTCAGTTCTGCTGGATGATTAAGGTACTTTCATTTTCTGATTATTTTGAGGAGTAGTGAGAGGGAGGGGACTTCTTTATCCAATATTTATGTCCTTAAAAAAACTCACTAAAATATTTAATATTTTAATATCCAAATTTTAAAATATAACTTTAATAATTTTTATTTAAAACGATAAATGTAATTATGGGCTTCCCTGGTGGCTTCCCAGGTGGCTGCTGCTGCTGCTGCTAAGTCGCTTCAGTCATGTCCGACTCTGTGCGACCCCATAGACGGCAGCCCACCAGGCTCCCCCGTCCCTGGGATTCTCCAGGCAAGAACACTGGAGTGGGTTGCCATTTCCTTCTCCAATGCATGAAGTGAAAAGTAAAAGTGAAGTCGCTCAGTCGCGTCCGACTCTTCGCGACCCCATGGACTGCAGCCTTCCAGGCTCCTCCGTCCATGGGATTTTCCGGGCCAGAGTACTGGAGTGGGGTGCCATCACCTTCTCCGTCCCAGGTGGCACTAGTGGTAAAAAATCCGCCTGCCAATGCGAGAGATGTAAGAGACAGGGGTTGTGTCCCTAGGTCGGGAAGATCCCTTGGAGAAGGGCATGGCAACCCACTCCAGTATTCTTGCCTAGAGAATCCCATGGAGAGAGGAGCCTGTTGGGCTATAGTCCATAGGGTCGCACAGAGTCAGACAGGGCTGAAGTGACTTAGCATGCATGCCTGGTGGCTCAGATGGTAAAGAAACTGCCTGTGATGCAGGAGATCTGGGTTTGATCCCTGGGTCGGGAAAATCTCCTGAGGAAGGGAATGGCAACGTATTCTAGGATTCTTGCCTGAAAAATTCTGTGGACAGAGGAACCTGGTGAGCTACAGTCCATGGGATCCAAAGAGTTGGACGTGAAAGAGCAACTAACACTTTCACTTTCTTTCAAATGTAATTAAATACCTTTAATACTGTAATTTTTTTCTTGCATCAAATTTGCTGTAGTCATATTGTGGAGAAATTGTCTTTAAGTATCATTCTATTTTCTAGGGAAATGATAAAATGTATTCTTGGAAGAGACTAGGTATATAAAATGCCCTTATTGAATGTAATTGCAATTATATTCATTATTGATTTTGCTTTTAAAATTGGTACATTCTTAGCTATTACAAATTATAATTATTACCAATGAATAGATAAGGCTGACCTATTCAGTTATTTAATTAGTAATTAACTATATTTCTTCAGAAATATTTGAGAAGCCCTAATATTTCCCTGATCTCAAAGGTCTGCTGATCAGGTATTTCAGGAGGTTGTTCTTTAAGTACTAAGTTGTGTCCTATTCTTTTGGGACCCCATGGACTGTAGCCTACTAGACTCCTTCATTCATGGGATTTCCTAGACAAGAATACTGGAGTGGGTTGCCTTTTCCTCCCCTAGGGGATCTTCCTGACCCAGGGATTGAACCTGAGTCTCCTGTGTTTCCTGTATTGGCAGGTGGATTCTTTACCACTGAGCCACCGGGGAAGCCCTGTTGCCAGGAGGACATATAAATTAATAATAGAATGGAACCCCATGGATGGAGGAGCCTGGTGGGCTACAGTCCATGGGGTAGCGAAGAGTCGGACACGACTGAGCGGCTTCACTTTCACTTTTCACTTTCATGCACTGGAGAAGGAAATGGCAACCCACTCCAGTGTTCTTGCCTGGAGAATCCCAGGGACAGGGGAGCCTGGTGGGCTGCTGTCTATGGGGTCGCACAGAGTCGGACAAAACTGACGCGACTTAGCAGCAGCAGCAGGAGTTCAGTTAGGGATGGTGTAAAAAACATGCTCTAGGCATTGAAGGAAAGAACCAGCTAGACTATATCTATACTCTAAACCACTGTCTTCATTGGAAAACTGTAACTTTTAAACCAGGTTATTTCTTTAACAATCAGGAAATAAGAATTAAAATGAAAAACTGTCATTTTATCCCTTATTACGTGCTACACACATTTCTTGAACATCTCTTTCAGACTGGCATTGTACTAAAATGTTTTACCTTGTTCTATCAAACTTACAAGCATTTCCCCAAAAGCAGTAACTCAGAATCTTACGATATTTTCCAGAACTCATGGCTTAAATGTTTGTTGCATTGCTCAGCATATACTTTAATGCACTTGGCTCTTCTGAGAAGGTGTCATATACCTTTTTTTTCATTTGATTTCTACAGCTTATACACTAAAATGCTAAAGCTCTCATTATCTGATCTACATTTTAGGAGCAAGCTATCTTAGTATTTTGAGCCACTCTCATTAGCAAGTCAATTTCAATAGCACTTCCAAGTATGTAGACCTGTATTATAAACGTGAGGGGAGGTTTAGAAATGTAATGGGAGAGGTGGTCCCTGTTTTATCCTTTATGTTGCTAAAAATTGGCTGACTTTTAATATCTTCATGGAACGAATGGTTTGTATGTGGTCCTGCATTAAGAAATCAAATTCAGATTTTAACAGTTCTTTTTTTTAAAGCATTTTTTTTCCATTAAAAGAATCAGAATTTGCACATACCAAGTCATATAATACTGCCTTAGTATTCAGTCTATTTAAAACTGTTTGATAAGCTCATTGGCTATCTTGATGATTTCTGAACAGAAAAAGGAAAAAAAAATGACAATTTCTATCAGTAGAAGTTTTGGGGAAAATCGTGCTTTGATTAGCTGGATACCCTCTATGCGTGTCTGTATGCTGGTCAGGGTTGTCTTAACTTTCTTGATAACTCTCACAGGAAGCCTGTGATCAATGGAAACCTCACACACCTCCTTTGGTCATCCTGAGCCCTCAGTTTTCATGAGAGACATGCTTTTCTGTTTTTTGTTTGTTTTCTTTCTCTTTTCTTTTTTCTTGAGTTGAATTTATGACAGCTTTTAATTTGGAGGAAAGGAAATGTCTGTGGCATCAGTGCTGACCGTCTATGCCCCTACATTTACTCTTTTTTTTTTTTTTATTGATTTTAACAAAAACTGATGGGATTGTGGTGAATTCTCAATTGGTTTTGTTAAAATTTCCAGCAGAGAGTGCAATGCATGGAGGGGGCTCGAACCTTGATTGAAATCCAACTTCAGATTTTTTTTTCGTGTTCTAAAGTCAGTCTTTTTCCATTTTGGACTTTCCTCTGGCTGTTATTGTACTATGATAAGCCCCGCCACTGTTTCAGCGCACAGACTGAGATTTCTTTATGATGGTGTGGAGAAGGCAGGAGGAATGATAAATGGCCAGGAAAACCACCGACTCAATGCTTTCTGTCATAGTCATGTCCTCTTCTCCCATCATACATGCCTTTTCTCCTGTGAGTTCAACCGTTATTATCTGGCATTGTCATTTTACAAGGGAGGACTAGCCCAGAAATTTCTGATGGATGCCAAGAAGATGGAGTAGCCCTCTGAATTTTGCTGATGATTGATAGGTTTGGTCTCCTGCTTTGTGGAAAGTGGACTCACAGAGAACAGCCCGTTTGAAGCTCCCCTTCCTCTCCACAACCAAATACATTTTAAGAGTCATTCTAGATAGCTGCATCATTTGTAAATAGGTGCCAGTTTTTCATTTGTAAATATGTGTTTATTTTTACTGATGTCGATTTTTACCTTTGATGTTGGTGAACTCGTCAACCCCACCCGCCCAAAGGCAGACACTTAGTTTAAATCTGGGGGCCTCCCTGGTGGCTCAGATGGTAAAGAATCCACCTGCAATGTGGGAGACCTGGGTTCAATCCCTGGGTCGGGAAGATCCCCTGGCAAAGGGAAAGGCTACCCACTCTAGTATTCTGGCCTAGAGAATTCCATGGACAGAGGAGCCTGGCAGGCTACAGTCCATGGAGTTGCAAAGAGTCGAGCATGACTGAGCAACTTTCATTTTAAATCCAGAGGGTGAATGAATAACATGACTAATAGGTTCTTTTCGGCATTCAGTGTCAGATGACTTGATTCAATTAGGAGGAGCATATTTTCTGACTTAGAAAAAAAGATCTGGAGATTCTAGTTAAACACAGCAACTTGAGCAGATGTATTTGCCTCAGCTAGTTCCTGAACACCTTGCTGGAATGAAAAGATTGAAAAGGCTGGAAACACACTGGAGCAAAGAGAACTGGAGAGGAGATGATGGGTTGAAAATGCCTGGAATTTCTGGGTAAAATAAATTGGAAGGAGGGATTACTAGAGCAGAGAGAGAGTCAAATCCCTTGTGCTTGTGGAGGAAAGGGCCCATGAGCAGGAACAAATTTACACTTCAGAAACCTGGCAAAGACAGGAAGGGGCAATATTAGATATTGGAGAAGCTGGGAGTGAAATATAGGGCAAAAACAGGAAATTTGTTGGAAGTCTGAATTGGGTATGTTATAGCTCTCCAGGCCCCCTTCCCCTGTATGTGCAGATAGCAAATGGCTAGCGTGTGCTCTCACACTTAGTCAGAAATGAGATTTATTCTATGGAGACCAAGAGCTAGAGTGATTCTAGACACCAGAACACTCTGCACAGCTGAGGGTACTCTGTGTAATTAGCAGTGAGATCCCTAGCTCTCTCCTGCCATCTTTTTCCAGTAGCATTGGCAGACAGTCCTGTCACTCCCAAATGGAATGTGTGTGTGTGTGCATGTGTGTGTGTGTTTGTGTGTGTGTGTGTGTGTGTGTTTGTGTGTGTCTATGTGTATGCGCCTGTGGGCCCTCAGTCACTCGGGCATGTCTGACTCTTTGTGACCCTATGGACTGTAGCTCACCAGGCTCCTCTGTCCATGGAATTTTCCAGGTAAGAATACTGGAGTGGGTTGCCATTTTGTACTGCAGGGGATCTTCCCAACCCAGGGATCGAACCCCCTGTCGCCTGCATTGACAGGTGGATTCTTTAACACTGAACCACCTGAATGAGTGAATGTTTATTTTCTGGAGAAACTAGCTCTAAAGAAAAGATCTATAGATTTTTGATACTTGAAGGATCTCAGATGCCTGTCTGCCCACCCTGCAGTGAAATCCATCAGTTGATAAACCACAGCCATTGCCCACAGTGTTCCCAGTCATTTTAAAATTTTCTCCCTCTTAAATATATCCATGGATCACCAAGTATTTGGAGTACACCCCAACAAGAAAGAAACAGGTTGTACATGGGCAAGAACTACTAAAAAGAAGCTTGGAGAAACTAAGTTAATAATTGGTTGAGGAGCAGGAGGAAAGATTCAAATAAACAAAAGAGAAAATTAACATAGGGAAATAAGAGAAGGCATTGTTTCTATGAAAAGGAATGTGATGCTGTGACATTCAGAACAATTAAAGAACAAGAGAGACCTCGTGAAAATGAAAAATATTGAAAGCAGAAATAAATTTAATCAATAGAACAGTATAACCATTAAAGGGAATAATATCCAGGAAAGTACAACAAGTTGACCACATAATCTACAACTGATAGTGTTTTTGTTTAAAGAGCCAAGTGAAAGGAAATACATCTTCAAACTGATAAAAAAAAATTGTTATAGAACTGAAGGACACAGCTTATGCATTCTAATTCATAACCAAATTCATAAAAAAAAAAAAAAGCCAAGAACATCATCATGAAATTTTACAACTTTAGGCTTGAAGACCAGATCCTAAAGGCTTTTAAATGAGAAAATTATGTGTTGTATACAATAGATTAAGAATGCAAGTGATGGGGACTGCCCTGGTGGTCCAGTGGTTAAGAATCCACCTTGCAATGCAGGGGACTCTGGTTCGATCCCTATTCAGGGAACTAAGATCCTACATGCCACAGAGCAATGGAGCCGCAGGCCTCAAATAGAGTCCGTGTGCCATAACATAAGATCCTACAGGACGCAAGGAAGATCCTGCCTACTGCAACTAAGACCTGAGGCAGCCACGTAAATAAGTATGAAATAAATAAGTAGTGATTTCACTCAAAATTAATAAAAATAAAGATTTTCTGTCTGGAATGAACACAGAACTTGAATAAACAAAAACTTTTTAAAAAAAGAATGCAACTAATACAGGATGCCCCTGCAGCAGTATGGAAACTAGAAGTAGTAGATGAGAGATCACAGGTCAATAGTTATTTGAGAGGTCTAGGGATCAACCTGGAGAAGGCAATGGCACCCCACTCCAGTACTCTTGCCTGGAAAATCCCATGGACAGAGGAGCCTGGTAGGCTGCAGTCCATGGGGTTGCTAAGAGTCCGGCACGACAGAGTGACTTCACTTTCACTTTTCACTTTCATGCATTGGAGAAGGAAATGGCAACCCACTCCAGTGTTCTTGCCTGGAGAATCCCAGGGACGGCGGAGCCTGGTGGGCTGCCGTCTATGGGGTCGCACAGAGTCAGACATGACTGCAGCGACTTAGCATAGGGATCAACCAACACAATTTGGAGGAGGAGATATGAGGGTGCCAGACTATGGACTACCTGATATCTTTGCCCGTAGAATACCTGTATCTTAGCTGCTTTTAGTGGTGGAGAGTTTGGCAAGGGTCTAAGCAAAAGGGGAAAAAAAGAGAGGTGACAAATCCGAGAAAATAATGAAGTTTAAAAAAAAATCAGTACACTATCTGGCTCATCAGAGAAACTATAGACTCATAATAATGCAAATACTGCCCATTACCTTGGGCTTCCCAGGTGGCCCTAATGGTAAAGAACCTGCCTGCCAGTGCAGGAGACATAAGAGACCTGGGTTCCATCCCTGGGTGGGGAAGATCCCCTGGAGGAGGGCATGGCAATCCACTCCAGTATTCTTGCCTGGAGAATCCCACGGACAGGGGAACCTGAAGGGCTACAGTACAAAGCATCGTGAAGGGTCAGACACGACTGAAGTGACTTATTAGCACAGCACAGCACAGCACAGAGCACATTACCCTAAAAAAAGTAGAGTTTTTACATACTCCAGAAAAAATTATTGACTCAAGAGCTGTGTATTCATTTGCTTTTACTAAGAACAATAAATCACCAAACACAGTTTTAGTTACATTTTAAAGTGATTCCTGTAAATGTGTTAAATTCATTTGAATATAGCTCTATATTAAAGAAGATACTTTCTCAAAGAAAAAGGGCTTTAAACCAAGAGAAAACAATATATAATACTAGTAAACAATTGGAATCAGGTTTTTTTGAGAGGAAATAATTTTGTAGCAGGTAGAAATTTCAGAATTTTAAATGGCATTAAATATATGGGGAAGGGGACCACAGAGGATGAGATAGTTGGATGGCATCACCAATTCAATGGACATGAGTTTGAGTAAACTCTGGGAGTTGGTGATAGACAGGGAGGCCTGGCGTGCAGCAGTCCAAGGGGTTGCAAGAGTCAGACACGACTGAGCAACTGAACTGAACTGAAATATATGAACCGAGAGGAATGGTTTAAGGGAGAATACTGTGACTTTCCATACTGGAAAACAATGTAACTATACCTAAACCTGATGATATGTTTTTGATGTCGTGTAATGGTTTGGAACAGAACACTGGATTCAGCTTGGGAAACATTCCACAATATTATTTGATATAGCAATTCATTAATGAGCGGTTTGCTGCTGCTGCTGCTAAGTCGCTTCAGTCGTGTCTGACTCTGTGCGACCCCATAGATGGCAGCCCACCAGGCTCTTCTGTCCATGGGATTCTCCAGGCAAGAATACTGGAGTGGCTTGCCATTTCCTTCTCCAGATGAGCAGTTTATTAAGTTGTTAAACCAAATTCTATAGCTTTCTCTTCTGCTCAACTACTACTTTCCAGAAGAAATTAGTCTCCATGAACAAATCTTCATGGCAGGAGAGGGAATGATTTTTTTTTTTTATGACAGTTGAAACATTATATTTTTCTTTGCTCATTCAGCTAATTTCTATTTTAACAATAGCAATTAAAAAAAAATGGTGATGATTTCACTTTTTATTCTAATCAGCCTCATGCTGATTATAAGCTAAAGGTTCACTTAAATTTTTTTCTACACTATGCTTGATTGTTAATTTCCAGGTCAGTGTCCAATCAAAGTTTCATGGGGTGATAATTTATGCTTATAATGGACAGTCTATTTAAAACTGTGGTGAGGTCACCCTGTCTAAAGCCTCTGAAGTACCAAGTGCCACTCTCTCACTCACTCAGAATCACATCACATTAGAGTTTGCTAAATTTCCATCTTTAATGACTGTGTTTTGTTCAAATAAAACTTCAACCTTCTCACAGCCTAATTTATCACTAGCAGCTCACATTTTATTACTTGTGTCCTTCCGTCCCTGTCTCCCCCTCCCTCCCTGCCTCCCTTTCTTCTTTAATACTATCCCACAAGTAAAGGAATGAGTTCTCTTTCCCAAGTAATGCCTGTCTCTTTTATTTCTTGGATTTGAGAGTGCCAAATTATTTTATGTTGTTTATAGTACAGATTAACTGAAAATTCCTTCTTTGATTCCAGTGTCAGATAAACTATTTTTTCAAACCGCAAAGAAATCCGTGTAACATTTCAGCAATAAGCCAACAATAGAATCAGAGAATTTTAGGGTTGAAATGAACCCTAGAAAGTATTTCCTCCATGTCCATCTATTAAAACTAAAGACTATTTTTCTTGAAGAGGGACAGTTTCATTTCCCCTGAGAAAATAGTGCCCCAAAGAAGTCACATCAGTAAGGTGCTGTCCACAGTGCTCCATGTCTTGAGCAGCTTAAATAACCAGATTCAAGTTGCCTGTAATCTTTTACCTGGAATTGGCAGCCCACAGCAAGTTCTAATGTGAGACCAATGTTAGCCACTAACTGGGCAGGCCTCTGATGGGTTTTCATCTAGTAGAACCAGTGAACCAGTGAACCATTGAAGTCACTTTGTTGTGTCCAACTCTTTGCAACTCCATGGACTGTAGCCTACCAGCCTCCTCCTTCCATGGAATTTTCCAGGCAAGAGTACTGGAGTGGGTTGCCATTTCCTTCTCCAATAGTAGAACAGTGCTTCTCAAACTCTCTGTCATGAATGACCAGTCTTTCTTTTTTCCTTCTTCCTCCTCCTCCTCCTTCCAGTCCATTGCAGATTGACTCTTTCATAAAATATAATAAAATTAATTTGTCAATGAATTAAAAGATACAAATACATTAGTGTTATATTCAATTGATATTGTCAACTTCTAATAAAAAATTCTGCTTACCCCTAATATTTGTATTTATCTCATTAGGGTCTGATATAAAGCAGTTCAGTTTGAGTATCAATGCTGTGGTCTCCCAGACTTGATATTGGGTAACAAGTTTACAATTTTTTTTTGTGCTGGAATTGGATAGCTCTTAAACTTTGGTCCAGTAATACAAAAGGTTGATCCATCTTTTATATCAGTTTTTGTGACAATTATTTGATACATTATTTTTGTCATTTTTATGTTAAATTATATAATGTTGAAATGATTTTGTAATACAGATTTCTTAGTAGGTAACTCATCAGCAGTTGCCTTATTAATGTTTCCATTATGGTGACCATTATAAACTTAAGAGATGTGTGATAGCATTATTGAGGGCTTATTAATGTAGACAAACTTATTATGTAATGGACAAAATATGTGCTATATGTATAGCTATGTATATCACACACACACATATGCTTCAACTATCAACTTTTCAGCCCTTATGTTACCAAGGACCTCTCATTAAAACAGAGCTTTCCTGGTGGCTCAAATGGCAAAGAATCTGCCTGCAGTGCGGGAGACCAGGGTTTGATCCCTGGGTTGGGAAGATTCCCTGGAGAAGGGAATGGCTACCCAGTCCAATATTCTTGCCTGGAGAATTCTATGGACAGAGGAGCCTGGCGGGCTGCAGTCCAAGGGGTGGCAAAGAGTTGGATACGACTGAGCCATCTTGGCTGACATTTTTTCCTTTCTTCCTTTTCCCTCTTGTTTGCCATCCTCTCTCCCACCTCATTGGTGAGCCTTTCCACCACGTTGTCAGGGGATTGCCTCAGTGATCAGTTTCGACCTGTTATTCAAGTCCTATATAGTGTCCAGCCCATGGTTCAGTGGGGTTCATCTCAACTCCCAGATGGATTCAGTTTTTGACTTTAAATCAGAACCCTTAGGGCTCAGAAAGTTTCATTTTCTCAACAGAACTACTGCACATTTGTGGCTCTTTATGCTGTTTTACAAAATTTTAAAATTTTGCTTAGGGAATTCCCTGGTGGTTTCAGTGGTTAGGCATCTGCACTTCCACTGCAGAGAGTGAGGATTCACTCCCTAATCAGGCAGCTAAGATGCCACGTGCTGTGCAGGATGGCCAAAAGAGAAAAAAGTTTGCTTATTCACTATGAAGTACCACGCCAAGTATTTGGGAAAAAAAAATGAACACATGGGTCCCACGGCCAAGCCAGGGCTTGGCTTTTAGTAGGAGATAAACATGTGAATAACTTGCTAACAGAAACTCTGTTAGAAGTCTCTTCAGGGTACAATGAGGACATAAAAGAGGGAGTAGGTTATTTATGTTGGGCAAAAGTCAAAGCCTTGACAAGAGTGCCACAGTTAAGCTATGTGAAGGCAGTTCAGTGGTGGAGGATGTGGGTATTCCAGGGAGGGGAGTTTGGGTGTGCAGTGTGTTCTTGGCCAGATAAATCTGAAAAGGTCACTGAGATGTGAAAAATGGTAGATTTGGATTTTGGAGCTACATGTTCAGGCACCTCAATTTATCCAGCTTTTGTGATGGCTCCAGGATTTATGCTGTTTGGAAACCCCATATATTAAGAATCAGAAGTGGTACTTAACCTTGAGACTCAGTCTGGAACCAGCACAGAACCTGACCTCTCTGTGGTATGTACTTGGAAAACAAATATTGGAAAGACTCATGCGCAGCCACTGGGCGATTACAATTTTGTAGACACATAGCTCTGTTTTGAAAGACTTAGGAAGATTTTTGAAGAAATGAGGAGTCTCATGGTTCAGTTCAGTCCAGTGACTCAGTTGTGTCTGACTCTGCGACCCCATGGACTGCAGCATGCCAGGCCTCCCTGTCCATCACAAACTCCTGGAGTTTACTCAAACTCATGTCCATTGAGTCAGTGATCCATCCAGCCGTCTCATCCTCTCTCTTCCCCTTCTTCTCCTGCCTTCTATCTTTCCCAGCATCAGGGTCTTTTCAAATGACTCAGTTCTTCGCATCAGGTGGCCAAAGTATTGGGGTTTCAGCTTCAGCATTAGTCCTTCCAATGAATATTCAGGACTGATTTCCTTTAGGATGGACTAGTTTGACCTCCTTGCAGTCCAAGGGACTCCAGTGCCACAGTACTAAAGCATCAATTCTTCAGCGCTCAGCTTTCTTTATAGTCCCACTCTTACATCCATACTGGAGAAGGAACTGGCAACCCACTCCAGTCCTCTTGCCTGGGAAATCCTATGGATGGAGGAGCCTGGTGGGCTACAGTCCATGGGGTCGCAAAGAGTCAGACACGACTGAGCAACTTCACTTTCACTTTTCACTTTCATGCATTGGAGAAGGAAATGGCAACCCACTCCAGTGTTCTTGCCTGGAGAATCCCAGGGATGGGGAAGCCTGGTGGGCTGCCTTCTATGGGGTTGCATAGAGTCGGACACGACTGAAGTGACTTAGCAGCAGCAGCAGCAGCACATCCATACATGACTACTGGAAAAACCATAGCTTTGACTAGGCAGACCTTTGCTGGCAAAGTAATGTCTCTGCTTTTTAATATGCTGTCTAGGTTGGTCATAGCTTTTCTTCCAAGAAGCAAGGATCTTTTAATTTCATGGCTGCAGTCATCATCTGCAGTGATTTTGGAGCCCAAGAAAATAAATCCTCTCACTGTTTCCATTGTTTTCTGATCTATTTGCCATGAAATGATGGGACCAAAGGCCATGATCTTAGTTTTCTGAATGTTGAGTTTTAAGCCAACTTTTTCACTCTCCTCTTTCACTTTCATCAAGAGGCTCTTTAGTTATTCTTCACTTTCTGCCATAAGGGTGGTGTCATCTGCATATTTGAGGTTATTGGTATTTTCCCCAGCAATCTTGCTTCCAGCTTGTGCTTCATCCAGCCTGGCATTTCGCATGATGTACTCTGCATATAAGTTGAATAAGCAGGG
The DNA here is from genome assembly GCF_029407905.1 of Bubalus kerabau. NCBI lineage: Eukaryota > Metazoa > Chordata > Mammalia > Artiodactyla > Bovidae > Bubalus > Bubalus kerabau. The sequence goes on from NC_073635.1 coordinate 68,211,536, forward strand.
TGACAATATACAGCCTTGACATATTCCTTTCCCGATTTGGGAAAGGAGGAGTCAGAGCCTGATTAAGAGACTCCAGCAGTGTGGCTGAGAGGAGAGGCATGAGGAGGTGTTTCCATGGTTACTTGTTTTCTCCATTCAACAAATAATCATGAAGTCACCAGGTTGGGGGACTTAATGAAGAGCAACACAGACATAGTTTTTGCCTGCATGGAACATAGAGGGAGGACTCAACCAGCCTCCAGATCTCTGCTCAGGTGACTAGGTGGAAATGGACACACTCAGAGCTACAGGAAATACGAGAAGAGAGAGAGGCTCACGTGTGTAGTTGAAGGTGATGTCTCTGCAGTTGCAGATGATGTTCAGTTTTGAAAAAAAGATGAGTTAGAGTATGTGGGAACTAGTTGGAAAACTTCAAGGTTGAAAGGTATGGAGACGTGCTTCTTCTTAGACCTTAATGTGTGTCTGGAACTTTCTGGCATCTTGTGAAAATGCAAATTTGGATGCAGATAGTATAATTGAAAGTGGAACCTGACTGCTCACTGCTTAAAAGCCAATAAAGAAGCCACGTTGGTGGAAAGGAAAGTTGACTTTATTTTGGTTGCCTGCAAGTTGGGGTGGAGAAGGAGGGGATATCTGTTCAAAGGCCGACTCCCTCCTGCTGACAATCAATGGGCAAGAGCTTTTATGGGCTGAGTGATGGGCCTCCATGAAGAAAGAGTCATCTTGAAACTGATCATCAGTGGTCTGACAAGCATCATCTTGATGGTTTTAAGTACAGTTAATCTTCAGTTCTATTTCCTTGAGGCCAGTTCTGAGAACTGTGGCAGCTTGTGTCATGGCTATAGTCTAGTTATCCCATAGTTAACTTTGTCCACCTGGTGGGGGTTTCAGTATCTGTAACACAGCTCACAGGATATGACTCAGAATATTATCGGTAGCCTTTGAGAAGGAACCATCCTGGACTATGTTTATTATAATAATAGTACATTATTATTACTTGGTCTCCTTTGACTGCTTTCCTTTGTTTCTGCACATTCTACTTCTCTGATTAAACTTATTCTCTGGCTAGTTTTTCCACAGACAAAAGGCAAACAGAGCGCATAGCAGGTAAGGACCATAGGGTCTTGCTCTTGTTTCAATAGGACTGGGTGGAGCCTGAGACTCTTCAGTTCTAAAAAGCTCGTGATGCTGATGCTGCTGGTCCATAGACCATACTGGAAGCAGTAGAACTGTAGTTTTAAAACTGGTTAAATGTTGTTAATGTACTTAAAAAAAATTGGAGAGATAACAATGTGCTTTGGGAGAATAGCCACATCATTTCTTTCTGTCTTAGTCTCTCCTTGTCTACACACACACACACACACACACACACATACTTAAAGGTTTAGGAGAAACTTATAAACAAACTCTTTAAGAGCAGAACCACTCACAGATTGGGGAATGCCTACATATGTGTATGTACACATTCATTTACAATGAAATTGCTTTTGCAGAAAGTCCATAATCTCCAGGTCATCTGGAAAATATTTCTTTATGTCAAACATGGACAGAACATATTTTGTTGACTTTACTTAGGGTTGTCAGAGGGGAATAATGAACTCGTATTTACAGATAACCATTTCCAAACCACACTTTGTTTTTAAGTGTTGACTTTTCAACTCTAATCCATAAAATCTGAAAGGCGGTAAAGAAGAGAAAACAACATGTCCAGCTAACATTTTTAAGAAATGTGTTCCTGTTTCTTGCCTCAGGAAAAGAAGATAGCAAATGTCATTCGTGGAATAAAAGTATATAATTGCATGTCATATTCTGAACCTGGACTTAGAAGCAGTAGATATTATTGGCTTTTCACGTTTTGGTTGCCTCACTAGGCAAAAACAGTTTTCAGATATTTATTTTCTGCATCATAGATAAGAGCACAGACAAGAGTCCAGAAAAGACTTTTTCTAACACAGAGAGAATAACAAGAGGGAGGATTCCTTCTAGGAGTTTGTGATGTGTTGAAATACAGTCAATGTTTAGATAGTAATGAGGCACTTGACTTAATCTATCTTTTCATAAGCGTTATTCCTACAGTGGCTGGAGACCATTGTCTTTGCTCTGAGCATTGACATTATTGGGGGGAAATGAGTAAATATCACTCCCTTTTTAAAAAAAGTTAATCCTTTTTTTTTTCTCATTGAGAATTGTTGTGTTGTTAAAATTTTTATTTATTTTTGGCTGTACTGGATTTTCATTGCTGCACGGGCTGGTCTCTAGTTGCTGCAAGAAAGCTAGAGAAAACTAGGGTCTACTCTTCATTGTGGTGCTCGGGCTTCTCACCCAGTGGCTTCTCCAGGTGGGTGGGCTTCAGTAGCTGCAGCACGTGGGCTCAGTAGTTGTGGCCACATGGGCTTAGTTTCTCTGTGGTATGTGGGATCTTCCTAGACCAGGGATTGAACTCATGTCCCCTGCATTAGCAGGTGGACTCCTAACCACTGGACCACACAAGGAAATCTTTCACTCCCCTTTTCAATGGAAATATTTCTCTGATTTGGATTCTTCTGTTTACTGGGTTAGTAGGATGATACGGTCTGTGTGACACTTAAGATATTCTAGGGGTAAGACTTTCCTCTCCTTGGTTGGGTTTGTAGATTTATTTCCTTTTACCCTTGTTCTTTGATTCTGCTCTTATTTAATGGGGACGAAGAAGTCAATTGCATGGAGGGTGATAGAGACGTTTCAGTCTCATTAATAGACCAGAACCTCATTCAGTTCAGTTCAGTTGCTCAGTCGTGTCTGACTCTTTGCGACCCCATGAGTCACAGCACGTCAGGCCTCCCTGTCTATCACCAACTCCTGGAGTTCACTCAAACTCATGTCCATCGAGTCGGTGATGCCATCCAGCCATCTCATCCTGTGTCGTCCCCTTCTCCTCCTGCCCCAAATCTCTCCCAACATCAGGGTCTTTGCCAATGAGTCAACTCTTCGTATGAGGTGGCCAAAGTGGGAGACAGTTATTGTATAATGAAAGGTGCTTAATGTCAGAAGACCTGGATTCGAATCCTGGCTCAGTTTCTGGCCAGTTTAATAACCATTTCAGAGCTTTGTCTCCTCAGCATGGAATACTGCACAGGCAAGATGTATTTATAACATAGTAATAGGTGTTCCTGCCAGGAGAAAACATCTTATGAAGGCAGTACTCATAATGCAGTATCTCTGATTGAAAAATACCTAAGTAATACATTGAACAATATGTATTTAATTTTTTTTTATTTTTGTGCAGTTTTTACAGATTACTTTTCATTTACAGTTATTACAAAATATTGGCTATATTCCCTATTTTGTAAAAGGATAAGTATTTAAATATCTCATCTAATGGCATTGAAGACAAAATATCTTTAAAAAGAGTCAAATTTAGAAAGATGGTAACGATGACCCCGTATGTGAGACAGCAAAAGAGACACAAATGTAAAGAACAGACTTTTGGTTTCTGTGGGAGAAGCTGAGGCTGGGATGATTTGAGAGAATAGCACTGAAACATGTATATTACCATATGTGAAATAGATTGCCAGTCCAGTTTCGATGCATGAGACAGGGTGTCAGGGCTGGTGCACTGGGATGACCCAGAGGGATGGAATGAGGAGGGAGGTGGGAGGGGGGTTCACGATGGGGAAAACATGTACACCCATGGCTGATTCATGACAGTGTATGGCAAAAACCACTACAATATTGTAAAGTAGTTAGCCTCCAATTAAAATAAAGTAATTAAAAAAAGAATAAAACAGTTTTACAAAAAAAAAAGTCAAATTTTTTTTTTAGATTTCTGAATGTTTAGCATGGAAATTGGTGACAAATTCTCTGATGCAAAAGGTGTAGAGCTGAATGACTGATGCATTCAGGAGCAAATAATACAAAATGTTGATAAACTGTGTGAAGTATAAAAACACGTCTTTGTAAATGATCATTTTGACCATAGAATATCACTTTTTTTTTTTTTAACCTTGTCAATTATAATCCTCCCAAAGTCTTAGGTCTTTTCCTTTTCTAGCATGGTCCCACAAATTTTACTTTCCTGTTCCTTCCTTTCAGGAGACATTCTTTGTTTGGATGCTTCTTAAAAATTATTTAACTGAATATATAAAGACATAAAGCAAATCCACAGCTGCACCAACATGCATAAAGCTTAGAACCACTCTCATTCTACCTTTTGGTATCCTAGAGAAGAGAATACTACCTTGTGTTCCACTAAGGTTAAAGTGTGTATGTGTTATATTTTGTATAAGAAAAACAAAATAATTAGCTTGAGTCTAGAGAGATTATTTTGTTTGTTTCTATACTGCTACTAAAAAAAATTGGCTCCTACTGAAATGAAATTAACCTGATCACTAGCTAGAATCTATAAAATATGATGGCAAAAATGAGATATGTCTATGTATTTACCTTAAGTGATGAATTAGTATTGTAGAAGATTAGACACTACTGGGAAAATCAGAGATTTCCCTGCAGAAGTTCACCAAATAGCTCTGTGCTTCTTGTTGATAATATGGAAATGTAAGAAGTAGATTTTGTCTTTAGTTACAGTCATCAGAACTCAGGGCTGCTGATTTTGATTCTGTGTATGGGTGAAAGACCAAGGTAGACTGTGTGTTTTCAAGCATTAGAGGAAATCTTTGTAAGAATTATCTTGGCTAAAATTGCCTATAAAATTTCCTCTCTTGGTGACCTCAGTTAAATTTTGGGTCCTGAAACTTACTAACTTAGAATAAGAACTGAGGTGTTTGTTTATTACCCTTAATATATTGGGCTCAGGATAACTCAGACACAATTTCCCTAGGTTGTGTGGTAAATCTAACTGCCTACAGAGAAAAATTTCTTAATTTCCCATCTGATTCTGATACTCACTACAAACAATACTATTTACGGCAGGTAGACAACATTTGATACTAACATAAGAAAGTAAAAGCTCACTCACTAGTCACTATTGGCAGCTATTTTAAATCACAAATGGATTAAAAGGCTCATTATTATGTAAAAAATGATTAGTCTTTTCTTTGCAATTTAATTAAAAACAGGATTGGTGACTCTGTAAATATTTCCCTACTTCTGGGTCTGGTGGTTACCAACAATATACAAGGTTGAGTTACATATTTAAATTAGTTTTGGCAGCTAATAGGGATTTTTGTTATTTCTTAAAGTTCCTTAGATTAGACTTTCTCAGTGGATCTTCTCTGTTTTAGTAGTAAAAGGTAAAAAATGGCTTAAAACATAGAGAGCCTGTCTACTGGTCTTGCTGGAAAGAATGGATTATATTATTGATGTTTTAAGGGTTTCCTTAACTGTATCCTTCTAGGTTTTTTGGCAGAATAGCTCCCAGGAGAAGCAGATGTTTAAATGGTAGTGAATTCCCTGAAATTGTGCTCAGCAAGCACTGTTGGGCTTCCCAGGTGACTCAGTGATAAAGAATCCCTCTGCTAATACAGAGACATGGGAGATGCAGGTTTGATCCCTGGGTCAGAAAGATCCCCTGGAGGAGGAAATCCACTCCAGTATTTTTCCATGGAGAACTTTAAGGACAGAGAAGCCTGGTGGTCTATAGTTCCTTAAGGTTGCAAAAGTCGGACACAACTGAGCAACTGAACACACAGTCACATCAAACAGGATCAGTGTGTTTCCTTTTTCCTGCTTACCTTAAACTCAACAGTTAATGGAATGAACAAATAAAATCTTTATTGCAAAGTTTTCATAACATTGAACTTTGTAAGATAATTAAATTATAAGTAAATCCATTGTTTAGAAAAATTCCAGAGGGCTTAAGTCATATTTTATTAACATTAAAATGATCTGCTTTACAATTGGAAGTTTGATGAGTCTTGGAAGTTGTATTCTAGTGATCTTGGTGGTTTAGTCACTAAGTTGTGTCCGAATTTTGTAATCCCATGGACTGTAGCCTGCCAGGCTCCTCTGTCCATGGGATTTCCAGGCAAGAGTACTGGAGTGGTTTGCCATTTCTTCAGGATCTTCTTAATGATCTTGCTGCATATAATTAAGATCTAATTAATGATCTTGCTGTATATAATTAAGACCAAAGTCAGTATAAGCATAAAAGAAGATGAAGATTCATAGTGTGTCTTAATATGGATGCTTTTTACATTTGGAGTGAAGTCATTCTTCATTTTAGAAAAGGCAGAGGAACCAGAGATCAAATTGCCAACATTCATTGGATCATCAAAAAAGCAAGAGAGTTCCAGAAAAACATTTACTTCTGCTTTATTAACTATGCCAAAGCCTTTGAGAATGTGGACCACAACAAACTCTGGAAAATTCTTAAAGAGATGGGAATACCAGACCATCTGACCTGCCTCTTGAGAAATCTGTATGCAGGTCAGGAAGCAACAGTTAGAACTGGACATGGAACAACCGACTGGTTCCAAATCAGGAAAGGAGTACATCAAGGCTGTATATTGTCACCCTGCTTATTTAACTTATATACAGAGTACATCATGAGAAATGCTGGGCTGGATGAAGCACAAGCTGGAATCAAGATTGCTGGGAGAAATATCAATAATCTCAGATATGCGGATAACAACACCCTTATGGCAGAAAGTGAAGAAGAACTAAAGAGCTTCTTGATGAAAGTGAAAGAGCTGAGTGAAAAAGTTGGCTTAAAGCTCAACATTCAGAAAACTTAAGATCAGTATACTAATGCATATATATGGAATTTAGAAAGATGGTAACAATAACCCTGTGTACGAGACAGCAAAAGAGACACTGATGTATAGAACAGTCTTATGGACTCTGTGGGAGAGGGAGAGGGTGGGAAGATTTGGGAGAATGGCATTGAAACATGTAAAATATCATGTATGAAACGAGTTGCCAGTCCAGGTTCGATGCACGATACTGGATGCTTGGGGCTGGTGCACTGGGATGACCCAGAGGGATGGAATGGGGAGGGAGGAGGGAGGAGGGCTCAGGATGGGGAACACATGTATACCTGTGGCGGATTCATTTGGATATTTGGCAAAACGAATACAATTATGTAAAGTTTAAAAATAAAATAAAATAAAACAAACAAACAAACAAACTAAGATCATGGCATCTGGTCCCATCACTTCATAGCAAATAGATGGGGAAACAATGTAAACAATGAGATAATTTATTTTCTTGGGCTCTAAAATCACTGCAGATGGTGACTGCAGCCATGAAATTAAAAGACACTTGCTCCTTGGAAGAAAAGCTATGACCAACCTAGACAGCATATTAAAAAGCACAGACATTAGTTTGCCAACAAAGGTCTGTCTAGTCAAAGCTAAGGTTTTTCCAGTAGTCATGTATGGATGTGAGAGTTGGGGTATAAAAGCTGAGCACTGAAGAATTGATGCTTTTGAACCGTGGTGTTGGAGAAGCCTCTTGAGAGTCCCTTGGACTGCAAGGAGATCCAACCAGTCCATCCTAAAGGAAATCAGTCCTGAATGTTCATTGGAAGGACTTATGCTGAGCTGAAACTGCAATAGTTTGTCCACCTGATGCAAAGAATGGACTCATTTGAAAAGACCCTGATGCTGGGAAAGACTGAAGGTGGGAGAAGGGGATGACAGAGGATGAGATGGTTGGATGGCATCACCGACTCAATGGACATGAGTTGGAGTAAACTCCAGGAGTCAGCGATGGACAGGGAGACCTGGCCTGCTGCAGTCCATGGGAGCGCAATGAGTCAGACACGACTGAGCTAGTGAACTGACTAACTGACATTCTTCATTGTGCAAGAGTGTCTTGTACTTTGTAGGGTGGCTCAGCAGCTCAGGTCTCCACTCCCTGGATGGCAGTGGAGCCAATGTTTCATTGTTATCATTAAACTCCTGCATAGATTTCTAGGTACTCCCAGTGGGACTGCTACTTCATTAACTGTAAATTGCTTCTTTATCATAAGACTTAATTGTTCTTACGTAAGTTGTCACCCATTATATTCTCCCTCAGATACCCAGCTCTTTTCTTTCACCCTTGTTCCCAATACCATTGCCTCCCCAAACCTCATTCCAAGCCTTGCTTTAGTGAATCCAAAGATTCTCTTGAATCATTCATTTTTTTTTTTTTTTCTTTCTCTACTGGCTTCCTTCTGTCAGCATATAGACCATCTTATTTGTTTAAACATATGTAAATTCAAACAAAACAGTTAGCATTCAAACAAAATTTTGTATTCTAAAATTTTATCTTCTTATGCGTCTGTCAGTTTTTTAGATCGTAGATCCTGGGAATTAGCCTTACTTTTTTTTATAGATCTCTTAATAAATATAAAGGAGAGCTTGCTCTGCTTGTTTTTAATGGGAAAATGAATGTAACGTTAATAACTGTTTGATAAGATTCATATGCTTATTGTATTTCCAGGGGGCTTGCAGACTGCTCTTTGGGAGTTGGAGTTTTTGGTTTTACTCTTGTTTGTTATTTTCTAGGATGTGATGTCTGTTAATGATGAGTGGTATATTTTTAACTAATTTCCTTCCTTCCTCTTCTCTCATTTGTTTCTTTCTTTCTAAATATGCTGACATATTACAGTTTTTTCAGGTCGCAAGTAGCCTAAGTTTAATTATATACCCAGCAATTCGGCGTTTTGGAAGGAATTTTATCCTTTCTCACTGGCATTTCCTAAATTAAAATTTTCTCCTATTATTATTTTTAAATGTGTATTTTTAAAAAAATATTGCCCTTTAGCTCTTTTTCTTAGGAAGCTTGGTGAAGGATGATTCATCATCAGATTGAGAAAGGTTTGCTATGGAAATAATTTACATAAGAAATACCAGTTGATTTTTATCACCTTTCGAAGCAAATGTATTTGTCTTTCTCTTCTAATATAGGCACATAAATATCTGGATAATTTGCATAATAAATACTTTTCTATTGTGGAAGACATTTTAAATCATCTCCTCTAGCCCTAAAAGCACTACTCCTTTTTCAGTTTTCTGCTTTTCATTATTGAAATTTCATGAAGAAAGTTGTAATTTATTTAGCCTTTGCATTATTCTGCTGCTTCAAAATATGCTGAGACCTAGCTACTTGTTATAGTCAGTTCATGATCTCTTGAAAACTTACATACAATGATAATCATTTCTTCTTTGGAAAGTATTTATAGTAATATTTATCATCAGTTCAGTTCAGTTCAGTCACTCAGTCATGTCCGACTCTTTGCGACCCCATGAATCGCAGCACGCCAGGCCTTTCTGTCCATCACCAACTCCCGGAGTTCACTCGAACTCACGTCCATCGAGTCGGTGATGCCATCCAGCCATCTCATCCTCTGTCGTCCCCTTCTCCTCCTGCCCCCAATCCCTCCCAGCATCAGAGTCTTTTCCAATGAGTCAACTCTTTGCATGAGGTGGCCAAAGTACTGGAGTTTCAGCTTTAGCATCATTCCTTCCAAAGAACACCCAGGGCTGACCTCCTTCAGAATAGACTGGTTGGATCTCCTTGCAGTCCAAGGGACTCTCAAGAGTCTTCTCCAACACCACAGTTCAAAAGCATCAGTTCTTCCGTGCTCAGCTTTCTTCACAGTCCAACTCTCACATCCATACATGACCACTGGAAAAACCATAGCCTTGACTAGACAGACCTTTGTTGGCAAAGTAATGTCTCTGCTTTTGAATATGCTGTCTTAACTTTTTTGTTATTGGTCATAACTTTTCTTCCAAGGAGTAAGCGTCTTTTAATTTCATGGCTGCAGTCACCATCTGCAGTGATTTTGAAGCCCAGAAAAATAAAGTCTGCCACTGTTTCCACTGTTTCCCCATCTATTTCCCATGAAGTAATGGGACCAGAAGCCATGATCTTTGTTTTCTGAATGTTGAGCTTTAAGCCAACTTTTTCACTCAGCTCTTTCACTTTCATCAAGAAGCTTTTTAGTTCCTCTTCACTTTCTGCCATAAGGGTGATGTCATCTGCATATCTGAGGTTATTGATATTTCTCCCGGCAATCTTGATTCCAGCTTGTGCTTCATCCAGCCCAGCGTTTCTCATGATGTGCTCTGCATATACATAGATTATTTAATGTGTATATGTGGTTAACGTAATAAGAAGACAGACACTGTGTGCTCACCATCTGAAGGTTAAGAAAAACCATTAGAATCTTAAAAGCATCTTGTATCCTCTCACTGATCACCTTTATCTCCACTTTTCCACTTAGGCTAACTCTGTACTGAATTTTGTATAAATCACTCCCATGCTTGTATGTATACTTTTTCTACTTATGTATCTGTGTGCTGCTTGAGTGCTAAGTCACTTCAGTGGTGTCCAACTCTTTGTGACCCTATTGACTATAGCCTGCCAGGCTTCTCTGTCCATGAAATTCTCCAGGCAAGAATACTGGAATGGGTTGCCATTTCTTCCTCTAGGGGATCTTCCCGGCCCAGGAATTGAACCAGCATCCCTTCTGTCTCCTGCGTTGGTAGACAGTTTCTTTACCACTAGCGCCACCTTGAAAGCCTAACTATATATATATCTGCAAGCAATTTTCTGTTAGTTTTGCCTGGTTTTGAAATTTATATCAATATAATGATATTCAATGATTTTCTCTGAAGGCTTTTTATTCACTATTATGTTTGCAAGCTTCATCCATGCTGATGCCTCTAACAGTTATCTCTTGTTCTCTGCTCTGGAGTATTGTTTTGAATGGATAGACCACACTTTATTTATCCAGCATATTGCTGGTTGGCATTAGAGTTACGATTCTTGCATTTTTGATATTAGCAACACTGCTTCTGTGGACAGTCTTGTTCAAGTCTCCTGGTTAAAGCATTCAGGGATAATGTATAGAGTTTATGGGTGGGTTAAAATGGCTGTTCATAGGATATGTGTGTGTTTAACCTTGTTAGAAAATGCCAAGTTATTTTCCAAGTGGTCGTACCAATTTGCACAACATCTAGTAGCAGATGTTGTAGTTTAAAAATTTTGCCAAAATATTGGCTATGAAGTGTTTGGGCATTATTCATATATACTCTGGCAAAATTTTTGTTTGTGTTTAAACATTTTTCTGCTTTCTGGTACCTTTTAGAATTGATTTGTAGCAGTTTTTATATATTCTAAATGTGAGTCTTTGGCTTGTGTTTTAGGATACAGATATCCCAATTTGTGTGTTTTCTTTTGACTTTATTTTTGACAAAAAGTATATCCTTAGTTTAATGTAATTGGATTCATCAGATTGTTCCTTTTATATTATCTTTTATGTGTAGTGATTAAGAAATTCTTCTCTATCATAACTTTATGAGGATAACCAATTGTAACTTTATATGTTGGTTGTGAAATTGAGATCCATTTAATTTATTTCTGTATAACCAATTTGCATCACTACTTATTGATTAGTCCATCTATTCTTCACCCATCTTCAATGCCTGCTCTGTTATAAATAGTTTTCATATATGTTTATGTTTATTTCTGGATTTTACTCTCTTCTTTTAGTCTGTTTATCTGAATGTGTAGCAAAACCAAATTATTTTAATCATTGTATTTGTACGTAAAAATCTTAGTATTCTATTTACCTTGTTCTTTTGGAATTTCCTAGTTTTTTATGGTCCTTTACTCTTCCATATAGACATTATGAAATCAGCTAGTGAAATTGCTTGCTCCTGCTGCTGCTAAGTCACTTCAGTTGTGTCCAACTCTGTGTGACTCCATAGATGGCAGCCCACTAGGCTCCCCAATCCCTGGGATTCTCCAGGCAGGAACACTGGAGTGGGTTGTCATTTCCTTCTCCAATGCATGAAAGTGAAAAGTGAAAGTGAAGTCGCTCAGTCGTGTCCAACCCTCAGTGACCCCATGGACTGCAGCCCACCAGGCTCCTCCATCCGTGGGATTTTCCAGGCAAGAGTACTGGAATGGGGTGCCATTGCCTTCTCCAATATATACACTACTATATAAAAAATAGGTTAACTAATTACAACCTGTTGTAGAGCATAGGGAACTCTACTCAACGCTTTGTTGTGACCTAAATGGGAAGGATATTAAAAAAGAGGGATATATGTGTACATACAACTGATTCACTTTGCTGTACAGCAGAAACTAACACAACATAGTAAAGTAAATCGACTCCAATAAAAATTTAAAAACTTAATCCCAACCCTTAAAATCAGTTATGCTTCTCTTAATATTTTTAGTCATTTACCTTCAAAAGTTACATTTTACTTTAATGATATTTGGACCCTCCCCACTCAGTAAAGTAGATCGAATGACCGAACGTAAATGGAGAATTAGTGGGAGACTCTTCTCTCTTCATTCTACAGAGCAAATGTTTCTTCCAACTACTGATGAATTTATCAAGTTGATTATTGTCCACATTCTCAGTGCCAGTCATGTGGCTAATTATGCAGAAGGCAGGTGTTTCTTCAGCTAGGAATAATTAGTTGTGTAGGCAGTTATTCTTTCTAACATGTATGTCATATGCAGGACAGATACCTCATCATATTGAACAAAGCTGTCAATAGCAAATATAAAATTTCTGATGTAGCTGATGCTAACTATACATAATTATCTGGCTTATTATCAAAATAATATCCATCACAGCTCTTTGAGGGTTCCCATCCACGGCATTTCTTTTGGGTCTTTCAATAACATTATCAAGGCCAAGAATGAGTTGTTATCCTCATTTTTGAAGAGGAGGAAAGTGAAATCTGAAAGATTAACTAATTTGCTGAAGATGGCATCAATGGTTCCCAGTAGCGGTGAGCATCAACCTCAGGTTTGCTGAACTCAGAGCCAGTATTCCTGCCTCTGTATCGAAGGGGTGGTGGTAGTAGAGATTGTGGACCATAGGCCAAATAAACCCTCTGACCTTTTTCTTCATTGTTATCCAGTTTATCTAATGTGGCAGCCTTTGTTGGCACTTACCAGCTATGGTTCTTGGGAGGCTTCCTGCTTCTGTCTCATTGTATACCCAGCTAAGTTGTACTTACTTGCCTTCCCAGTTTTTCTGGGCCTTTGAGTTTATGACCTCTGCCCTAGAGTATGCCAGGTGCTCTGTATTGCATGCTTACATTTTCTTTCTTCCTTGAATTCTTCTGATTGCTTACCACTAGACAAATCTTTTAGACTGCTGTGCAGCTCTATTATGAAAAGAGAGATAAATTATTAGCCTCCTAAGAATAGGCATAGAAGACCTAATTCTATGCCTTGAGTGCACTGAGAACCTTGCACCCAATGTGTGCTTGCTAAATGCTAATTGATGAAGGGAAAGATTTAGATCTTCCTCTGAAGATAAGATCATTAAGTTCTCTCTCAAAATCTAATTTTGTTATAGTCAGTTCCCCTCATGAGAGAAAGTTGCTCAGTTCAACGGATAAAAACTTATCAGCTCGTAAAATCAAACTTGCCCTGTGTTTGGCACTGTATGGAATTTCATCAGGAAGGGTTTGGGTTATACTGCTGCTATTGGCAGATAATGTGTATAAAACCGGTGCATTGGAAAGATCTTCGCAGAAGATAGTTTTGACACTCCGCATAATTATACTGATGCTACTTTTCCTCCAACGTTAGATGTTTCTTTGTCTTCTCCTTTTAGCACATCTCTTACAGTCTTCACCAGAGTAATACTTGTTCCTCCAGATTTGAATGCCTTCCAGTCGGCCACAGTTTTACTTAGCCCCCGAAATTTATCAAGCTGCAATTAAGACAAGTAACTATTGACTAAAATGATGCCCTGTTAACTCCAGAAAGGTAGATCGCTTTTATCCATTTCCACCTTCAACGTAGGCTTTTGAATTCTAAAGAACTGAATTGTTTCTTTAAAGAAAGAGGAATCCTTTATTTGTCGGAAGCTCCCTTTTATTTGGAATTTATTAGAGGAAGCTCTGTGCGGGAAAATTGCTGTACCAGTCCTTTTTAATCTAACTCCATGTATTCATCAAAACAGCTGTGTAGGTTGCGAGGTAGACTGTAACACCAGGTGGCAACGGAATGTCTTCCTCATTACAATCACTAGCGATGAGCTGTGGAGACCTCCTGTACATGATGGTCTTTCTCGACGGGCATCCCCGCTTGGTGGTGGGGAAAAAGAGTAAGGGCTGTATGAAGCCATTTCAGCACCATCCTGAGCTTAATAGTGCTGTCTTTCATTGCCTCTTAACAAGCTGCGCTGGTGCCATAAAATGTTCAAGCTGACAAATGCTGTCAAAGCTCCTTCAATGTAAAGATTTTCTGCTGTATTTAACATGTTCACTTTTATTTTAATGATGCCCAAACACGCATCAGTTGTTGTTTGTTCAACACGCAGTGTGGTCTCTGAAGCCATCCCATTAGCCACAGAGTACAATCCCTGTCCTGTTCCAGTGACCATTAGTGGCGAAATTCTTCAATTAACAGCTGGAAAGTTGTGCTGACTCTTAACAATTCACTTTCTCCCAGAAGTGAAAGAAAGACACCTGCTGTGAAGTTGTTGAGTTTGTTTAGTTTGACTTTCAGAGCATCATATTAGACATGACTTTATCATTAAGACTAAGGTACAAGCTGAGAATGATAACTCTAGGAAGATTTTTGTAAAAAATGAGATCCCCATGTGTGGTTCAGGATTCAAGTTTATACAGCTGTTTAATACTAGTTTACCAGTTCCACTGTGGTGATAACTTATTAACACAGGCATTGTTCTTATTCTGTGCTCAGCACTCTTCTGAGTACTTATATGTATTTATTTATTTTTCACAACCCACTTATTCATTAGGTGTCATTGTCCTCATTTCAGATTTTTCAAAAAAAGAATAAGGTACAGGAGATTAAATAGTTTTTCTGAAGCCATAGACAGGGCATGGAGGAAACTCTGTTGGAACCCAGACATTCTGGTTCCAAAATTTGCACATTTAACTAAAATTAATGCATTAAATCGACCAAAATGACATCAAACACACTCTTGGCATTGAATGGGTGCACATATACTGAATGCCTGCCTGTCTGGTGGACATGTCTTTTCACAGTTAACATAGAGAACAGATTTATTCTCTAAATGTAGTTTAGGACTTAAAAAGTTTAGATTACCCTTCTGGTCACATTTTCTAAGGCTGAAAATAGAGAAGAGTTGAAACAGGAAGAGTGGACTTTCCTGAGTTCCATTTTCCTTCTCATTATCCTGGATCTTTCCTCTCCCAAAGCATTACTGTAGTCTGAAACCTCAGATCGTGCTTCGTTTACAACAGAATTGAATTACCCTTAATAACTCTAGGGCACTTTGGGCTTCCCTGGTGCTTCAGAAGATAAAGTATCTGCCTGCAGTGTGGGAGACCTGGGTTTGATCCTTGGGTCAGGAATATCCCCTGGAGAAGGAAATGAGTATTCCCTCCAGTATTCTTGCCTGGAGAATTCCATGTACAGACGAGCCTAGTGGTCTACAGTCCATGGGGTGGTGAGAATCAGACATGACTTGAGGGGCTAACACTTTCACCCCTTTGGAAAGGGAAGGAATCACTACAGATTC